>NC_089845.1:62925783-63234949 GCF_035609145.1 Eleutherodactylus coqui | reverse complement strand
TAATGAGTAGTTTAATAATCCGTATCATGTCGCCATATCTCAGAATTTACTGCTCAGAATCAAGTATCTGGAATTGTGAAATTAATCTCTTTCCACTGCAGCCCTTTTGGATTTTTTTCGTTTCCATTTTTCTATCCGTACTCTCAAAAAATCGGAACTATTTTCTAGCTTTCCAGCGACATAAGGGACTATCCTTGCGGGAAGAGTTGTATGTTTCAGTGGTACCATTTAATGTACCATATAATGCATTGGAAAACTTCAATAAAACTTTTTTAGTGGGGGTAAAATGGAAAACAAGCAATTTCACTACTCTGGAGTTTTTCTTTTTTACAGCGTTCACGGCAGCAGTGACAGGTAATCTTAATTTTGTGGGTCAGTGTCAAATTTAAGGTGCATTCAGACGACCGTATATCGGCTGGGTTTTCACACCCAGCCGATATACGGCGTCTCTCTCTGCATGGGGGGAGGCTGGAAGAGACTGGAGCAGTGCTCTGAGCTCCCGCCCCCTCTCTGCCTCCTCTCCGCCCCTCTGCACTATTTGCAATTAAGGAGGTGGAACAGGGCGGGGCTAAGTTCTGGGAATTAGCTCCGCCCCGTCCCGCCTCTCCTCATTAAAAATAGTGCAGGAGGGTGGAGAGGAGGCAGAGAGGGGGCGGGAGTTTAGAGCACTGCTCCTGGATCTTCCAGCCTCCTCCCCCTGCAGAGAGAGATGCCGTATATCAGCTCGGCGTGAAAACCCAGCCGATATACGTTCGTGTGAATCCACCCTTCGGTAGTTTTTTTTTATGTTGTGCTACTTCTAAAGAAGCCCTAAGGCCTCTTGTCCATGGGGAAATTCAGGCCCGCGCGGATTTCTGCTGCAGATTTCTGCTGCGGATGCACTCCAAGGCCTCAGTCAGACGGGCGTTTTTATGTCCGTATGTTACCTGCATTTCGATCCGCATCTATATAGAACCGATGATTTTCAATGGCAGTGGTCACATGCCCGATATTTACCTGCGTAGCGGTAAATATAGGCTAGCGGATTTTAAAACGCAGCTAACTGCGGCATCCGCCTTCTTTGGATGTGAAACGTGAAATGTGAGACGTGTGAAATGCTGTCGCATCCAGGGTTTTCACCCTGCTCTCAATGGGGCCTACGGCAGCAGCACCAACCCCGTTGAGTACATACAGTGAAGATCGCAATCCTCTGGCACAGCTGTAGCAGAGGATCGCAATGTTGCCCCAATGAATTCACAGGAGCTAGTGCTATAGCCAGCAATGAGCTCCCGGCAAGTTCGGCAGTGATTCTAAGGGAACGGCTTTAAATATAAGCCCTTCCCTGAAAATCATCCCTAAAAAGTGTAAAAAAATAAATAAATATAAATAAATATATATATATTAGGCCGCCTGCAGACGAGCGGGTCGGATCTGGCGGCAAGGATTCTCGCCGCGGGACCCGACCCGAGCGCCTGCAGGGACGAGCGCGTACTCACCCGCGCCCGGCGGCCCCCGACTCTTTCATGTGCTGGCTGCCGGCGCATGCGCAGACCGGGGCCGTCGGCCGGGTGAGTGACGTTTCTGTGCGAGGCTCTGCGAGCCCCGCACAGAAATAGGACATGCCGCGGTTTGTTTGCCGTGCGAGATTTCGCACGGCCAAACCGCAGCCGTCTGCGTAGGAGTACGTATTGTAATGCACTCCTATGCAGGCTTTCAGTCGCGAAAATCCCGCGGGAAATCCTGCCGCGGGATTTCCGCCCGTGTGCCGGCGGCCTTATACATATATACATACTCACCTCTCTGCAGCTGCCGGGGCTCAGGCGCGTCTAGCCAGGTCTTCTCTTGAACTGCTATGAAGTGCTGTCACAGTGTCCAGTGACAATGGGACTCCCCGCAGAGATGAAGAAATCCTGATTTTAATGATCAGCAAAAAGAGCTCGAAATGCGCCCATTTACGCGCACGAATTATCGCTAAAACGATCGCTAATGAGCGAAGTTTTAGCGATAATCGTCCAGTGTAAATGGGCCTTTACATGACACACAGATTATGTGTGCTGCCACTTCTTATCTTGGTCACCAAGCTTTATTCCCAAATACTTGTAATAGGCCGACTTTACCACTCACTTTGTTGTGAACTGTCCGAAGACATAGCAGAAATTGTCTGGGTTTTTCAGACATCCACGCCGCTCAGCCGTACTGAGCGTACTAAATTTTGAAAAATAGTCCCAGTCCAACCAATGACCTGTAAAAACACAGTTCATTAATTACAACTTACTGGCGGATGATCCACAGTGTTTCCGCCTTATGGAAACATACCCTATATGTTACATAAACCTACCCTTATAGTGTTCAGTCAGCACCCAGTGTGTAATTGATTTTGAAATAGTTGCGCAATCACTTTTGTTATTATTTTTATTAAACGTGGTTAATGGCGAGCCTGCTGGGTTAATTGTATCGGCAGATTTCCAAAAAAATAAAGTACAATGGCAAATGGATTACATTATTTCCCATAACAGGAAAACCTTACGTGGCAGAAAAAAAACAGATATATTTGAGTTCAGCGCACTAAAGTTACTATGAGCCGCCTATCTGCTTATCTGTTACAAAAATCATTCAAGCAAGTGAGAGTGAACAATAATCGTTCAGTCTAAACGCAGCCAGCGAGCAATTGTTGAACAATAATTGGTCACTATTCGTTAATGTTACGCAGACATAAAAATCATTGTTGGTTCGTTAACTTATTGTTTGGTGTAAATGGCAATTGTTCAGTTCTCGTTAATTTATACAGCGAATGACTGATCGATTCTGAACGACCTGACATTTAGATGAGTCAACGATGTATCTGCCTGTATGTACAGAGTGCATGAGACCGAACTCGGTGCAGAAGATCGACAAGTGTTACGTCCGCCAGGCACACCACGGCCCAGCACGGACGCGTTGAATCAATCACCCGCAGATCTCAAGGAAAAGCGCACATGGAATACCAAGGGACAGCGAACTGTAGAACTACCAACGGGACTCGGGGACAGACATAAACTAACGACTGACCAAATGATGTACAGGACTTATCCATAAGGGCCTAATACAGAACACATGTATAACAGATAAGGAGAGGGAACAGAACCAAGGCACAACACACACACACACAGACATTGGGTGCAAATGACACGGCCGTCCAATTTGCCACGCATTCCTTCTACCTGAGATGTGTGCATTCTGTTACGTCCACTTCCTACATGAATTGCAAAAACTGCGAAATGGACTCCCTCCATGCGGGAAGACATAACCAAAGACTGACAAACATACAAAACACGCACGTTTCATACCCGCACATAAAACCAGATGGAAACGCTTTCAAATGTACGAGGTATTACTTTGTGAATTCGCCAAGTCACTTAAAGGAGATGTCTCGAGGAAGCAGTGAATTTTTTTTTTTGCCCAGTCCCCCTAATTAAACATACATTACCAATTACCCCTGTAAATTACTTTCCTAGCTGGTTTCTACTTACCGTTCCAGCGTTTCAGCAACTTATAAAACTTTTTCCCAAGATGGCCGCCAGCTCTTTTCGCATCGCTTGCTGTAGCCCGACGTGCGCGCTCCTGAGACGCTACCAGCTGTGTCTCCCTGACAACAGGACGCCCCGCAGCCGCCGACCGGACCCCTGGAGTGAACACGGCCGACCTGTCACCCACCGCCAGGCAGAAGGTAACCGGCGCAGCCCCCCCGGCCTAGCGCTAGTTCCCCCATCACAGCGGCAGCCCCCCCGGCGCAGCGACAGCCCCCCCATCACAGCGGCAGCCCCCCCCGGCCTAGCGCTAGTTCCCCCATCACAGCGGCAGCCCCCCCCGGCCCAGCGCTAGTTCCCCTGGCGCAGCGACAGCCCCCCCCCCGGCGCACCGACAGCCCCCCCCCCCGGCGCACCGACAGCCCCCCCCCGGCGCAGCGACAGCCCCCCCCCCCGGCGCAGCCCGGCGCAGCGACAGCCCCCCCGGCCCATCACTTACCGGGACAGCTGGACGGCGGGACAGCTGGGCGGCTTCTCCGGACAGCTCGGCAGCTCTGCACCTTCCTCTAACAGAGGAAGGTACAGAATGGCCGCTCCAGCGCGCTCCCGAGCAGTGACAGCTCGTCTGCGCATGCGCAGAAGAGCTGTAGCGGGGAGCACACTGAAGCGGCTCGTGCTGAATGGAGAAGACCGGACTGCGCAAGCGCGTCTAAAAAAGCAAGCTGCCGGCGAATTTAGACGGAACCATGGAGACGAGGACGCTAGCAACGGAGCAGGTAAGTGGAATAACTTCTGTATGGCTCATATTTAATGCACGATGTATATTACAAAGTGCATTAATATGGCCATACAGAAGTGTATAACCCCACTTTGTTTCGCGAGACCACCCCTTTAAGCCCGCGAGCCCACATAACAGGTCCTCGTTGTCTAGAAGGTCCCTACTCTAACGAGACAACTTTCACATGACACCTGCCTGCAAGCAGGGCGATCGTCCCAATAAGGACGGCCAACGCTGGAACCTAGCTAGCCCAAAGATAGTAAACGATCCAGCCATACAGGACACAGTTCACACCAACACATCCTAGAATGCATACAAAATGGAACAGGATTGATGACGTCCCATGTCTGGCACCCTGCACCGACCCACACCATACATCACTGTTCACACCAATAGAACTACATGCATGAATTCAAACACCAGGGGGTATGAGAAAAGCAACTCCCTCCGGCCAGAGAGGCCGTTATTTATATGTAACAGACCTGTGGTGATTGGCTGGCTGGAGAAACTCCACCACCAGCCAGTTCAATTATACCACCCCTGTGAAGGTGAGCTGCTGGAAACCTGTAGAACAACAGATCCCAGCAGCACAGCCTAACAGCAAGTTTTTCCCATGGGAAACTTTGTATCGTACGCCGTGAGATGTGTTTTCCTGTCCTATTGAAAACAATGGGTGATTCAAAAGAATGGTGTTCATATTTGCATGAGTTTTGTGCGGCTTGCAACGCATGAGATTCTCGCTTGTGTGCATGTAGGGTAAGGCCGCCTGCAGACGGGCAGGTCGGATTCGGCGGCGGGACCCGACCCCTGCGCCTGCAGGAACGAGCGCGTACTCACCCGCGCTTGGCGGCCCCGGCTCTTTCATGTGCGCATGCACAGACCGGAGCCGGCGGCCGGGTGAGTGACGTTTCTGTGCGAGGCTCTGCGAGCCCCGCACAGAAATAGGACATGCCGCGCGACATTTCGCACGGCCAAACCGCGGCCGTCTGCATAGGAGTGCGTATTGTAATGCACTCCTATGCAGGCTTTCAGTGGCGGAAATCCCGCGGAAAATCCCGCCACGGGATTTCCGCCCGTGTGCAGGCGGCCTAAGGCTAGTTTCAGACGAGACGCATTTCAGATGATGCTGCAGCCGTAGGTCATCAGCATTTAGCGACATTTTGATCTGCTTTTGCCTCTGTATATTTTACTTTCCACTGGGCAAATACTGATCAGTACTTGCTCAATAGAATAGAATGGAAATACAGAGGCAAATGTATGGGTCATTAAAGTGAAAAAATCCGTCCATGTAAATAGTCCTATTGATTTACATCGGCTCCGTATTACGGTTCTCAAAATATGGACCAAATATGGAGTAAAACGGGCTCGCCTGAAAGTGGCCTTATGGACAAAATACTCACACTTGTAATCTTATCTCCTTAAATGAAACCACCAATTGCGACCCGGCCCCCTAGCAAACGGGAAGGGGGGGGGGGGTGCAGGCCCCCTCTATATACAGTCTCACTGCCCTGGCCAGCTGTAGGTGACACTCATGGAGGGGAGGGCCGTTACCAGAGGAGCTGGCAGCCAATTACAGGTTGCAGCCTCCCTGGGTGCGTGGTCCGGCTGGCGGTGCACTGACAGTGTCGGGGAGCGGAGGAGGAGTACATGCAGTGGTATGTACTGTATGTACTCACATATGTATATCTGGCAAAACTTATACCAGCGGTACATATACAATTATATACAGGAGTTACCCAGGTTATACCAGCATGCTCCATATCCCTATATAACGGGAGATGTATAACTTATACCAGCTGTACATATGTAATTATATAAAGGTGACACCCAGATTATACCAGCATGGTCCATATCCCTATATAACGGGAGATGTATAACTTATACCAGCTGTACATATGTAATTATATAAAGGTGACACCCAAGTTATACCAGCATGGTCCATATCCCTATATAATGGGAGATGTATAACTTATACCAGCTGTACATATGTAATTATATAAAGGTGACACCCAGGTTATACCAGCATGGTTCATATCACTATATAACGGGAGAAGTATAACTTACACCAGCTGTATATATACACACAGGAGATACCCAGGCTATACCAGCATGGTCCATATCACTATATACAGGGAGAAGTATAACTTATACCAGGTGTACATATATAATATTATATACAGTAGATACCCAGGTTATACCATCATGGTCTATATCACTATATACAGGAGATGTATAACTTATACCAGCTGTACATATATATTATACTAGCTGATATACCCGGCTTCGCCCGAGTTAATTTGGTACTGGTGTTTATCTGGTGTTCACACGGAAAATCTTATGAAGTCGTGGTTACTTTAGAGATACAGAGGAAAAACATATGTTCACCATTTTGCATAGTTCTCTGCGTTACCCAGAAAACACCACGTAGAGGTAACCATGCGATGTTTCCTTCATATAAAATGACATCAGGAAGTGAGAGAATTAGATTACGTACATAAAATTTGGACACTAATTCTTTTGCGCTTAGAATTGAATAATCGAGTTGGGACCTATTAACTTTTCATATTTATGACACAATCAATGCTTGTGCCAAATTTCATGTTTCTATGACATTGGGAAGTGAGACATTTGGATTATGTACGTAAAATTTGGACGCTAATTCTTTTGCGCATAGAATTGAATAATGGAGTTGGGACCCATTAGCTTTTCCTATTTATGACATAATCAATGTTCATGCCAAATTTCCCGTTTCTATGACACTGGAAAGTGAGAAAATTACATACCGCACGTAAAATTTGGACGCTAATTCTTTTGCGCATAGAATTGAATAATGGAGTTGGGACCCATTCGCTTTTCCTATTTATGACATAATCAATGCTCGTGCCAAATTTCCCGTTTCTATGACACCGGAAAGTGAGAAAATTACATTCCGCACGTAAAATTTGGACGCTAATTCTTTTGCGCATAGAATTGAATAATCGGGTTGGGACCAATTAGCTTTTCCTATTTATGACATAATCAATGCTCGTGCCAAATTTCCCGTTTCTATGACACCGGAAAGTGATAAAATTACATTCCGCACGTAAAATTTGGACGCTAATTCTTTTGCGCATAGAATTGAATAATCGGGTTGGGACCAATTAGCTTTTCCTATTTATGACATAATCAATGCTCGTGCCAAATTTCCCGTTTCTATGACACCGGAAAGTGAGAAAATTACATTCCGCACGTAAAATTTGGACGCTAATTCTTTTGCGCATAGAATTGAATAATGGAGTTGGGACCCATTAGCGTTTCCTATTTATGACATATTCAATGCTCGTGCCAATTTTCCCGTTTCTATGACACCGGAAAGTGAGAAAATTACATTCCGCACGTGAAATTTCGACGCCAATTCTTTTGCGCTAGAATTGAATAATTGAGTTGGGACCCATTAGATTTTACTATTTATGACATAATCAATGCTCATGCCAAATTTCCCGTTTCTATGACACCAGCAAGTGAGAAAATTACATTCCGCACGTAAAATTTGGACGCTAATTCTTTTGCGCATAGAATTGAATAATCGAGTTGGGACCCATTAGCTTTTCCTATTTATGACATAATCAATGCTTGTGCCAAATTTCCCGTTTCTATGACACCGGAATGTGAGAAAATTAGATTCCGTACGTAAAATTTGGACGCTAATTCTTTTGCGCTAGAATTGAATAATGGAGTTGGGACCCATTAGGTTTTCCTATTTATGACATAATCAATGCTCGTGCCAAATTTCCCGTTTCTATGACACCGGAAAGTGAGAAAATTACATTCCGCACGTAAAATTTCGACGCCAATTCTTTTGCGCTAGAATTGAATAATTGAGTTGGGACCCATTAGATTTTACTATTTATGACATAATCAATGCTCATGCCAAATTTCCCGTTTCTATGACACCGGAAAGTGAGAAAATTACATTCCGCACGTAAAATTTGGATGCTAATTCTTTTGCGCATAGAATTGAATAATCGAGTTGGGACCCATTAGCTTTTCCTATTTATGACATAATCAATGCTCGTGCCAAATTTCCTGTTTCTAAGACACTGGAAAGTAAAGAAATTACATTCCGCACGTAAAATTTCCACACCAATTCTTTTGCACTAGAATTGAATAATCGAGTTGGGACCCATTAGGTTTTCCTATTTATGACATAATCAATGCTCGTGCCAAATTTCCCGTTTCTATGACACCGGAAAGTGAGAAAATTACATTCCGCACGTAAAATTTGGACGCTAATTCTTTTGCGCATAGAATTGAATAATGGAGTTGGGACCCATTCGCTTTTCCTATTTATGACATAATCAATGCTCGTGCCAAATTTCCCGTTTCTATGACACCGGAAAGTGAGAAAATTACATTCCGCACGTAAAATTTGGACGCTAATTCTTTTGCGCATAGAATTGAATAATCGGGTTGGGACCAATTAGCTTTTCCTATTTATGACATAATCAATGCTCGTGCCAAATTTCCCGTTTCTATGACACCGGAAAGTGATAAAATTACATTCCGCACGTAAAATTTGGATGCTAATTCTTTTGCGCATAGAATTGAATAATCGAGTTGGGACCCATTAGCTTTTCCTATTTATGACATAATCAATGCTCGTGCCAAATTTCCTGTTTCTAAGACACTGGAAAGTAAAGAAATTACATTCCGCACGTAAAATTTCCACACCAATTCTTTTGCACTAGAATTGAATAATCGAGTTGGGACCCATTAGATTTTCCTATTTATGACATAATCAATGCTCGTGCCAAATTTCCCGTTTCTATGACACCGGAAAGTGAGAAAATTACATTCCGCACGTAAAATGTGGACGCTAATTCTTTTGCGCATAGAATTGAATAATGGAGTTGGGACCCATTAGCGTTTCCTATTTATGACATATTCAATGCTCGTGCCAATTTTCCCGTTTCTATGACACCATAAAGTGAGAAAATTACATTCCGCACGTACAATTTTGACGCCAATTCTTTTGCGCTAGAATTGAAAAATCGAGTTGGGACCCATTAGCTTTTACTATTTATGACATAATCAATGCTCGTGCCAAATTTCCCATTTCTATGACACCGGAATGTGAGAAAATTAGATTCCGTACGTAAAATTTGGACGCTAATTCTTTTGCGCATAGAATTGAATAATGGAGTTGGGACCCATTAGCTTTTACTATTTATGACATAATCAATGCTTGTGCCAAATTTCCTGTTTCTAAGACACTGGAAAGTAAAGAAATTACATTCCGCACGTAAAATTTCGACGCCAATTCTTTTGAGCTAGAATTGAATAATCGAGTTAGGACCCATTAGGTTTTCCTATTTATGACATAATCAATGCTCGTGCCAAATTTCATGTTTCTATGACACCAGAAAGTGAGAAAATTAGATTCCGTACGTAAAATTTGGACGCTAATTCTTTTGCGCATAGAATTGAATAATCGAGTTGGGACCCATTAGCTTTTCCTTTTTATGACATAATCAATGCCCGTGCCAAATTTCACGTTTCTATGACATTGGGAAGTGAGAGATTTAGATTATGTACGTAAAATTTTGACGCCAATTCTTTTGCGCATAGAATTGAACAATCGAGTTGGGACCCAATTTCTTTTCCTATTTTGGAGATAATCTATGCTTGCGCCAAATTTCATGTTTCTACGACATCGGGAAGTTGGAGAACTTTTGGCGAGTCAGTCAGTCAGTGAGTCAGTGAGTCAGTCAGTCAGTGAGGGCTTTCAGCTTTATATATATATAGATACAGTAGATACCCAGGTAAGGGTGTTTTCACACCTGCACTGCGGGATTCTGTTTTTTTTCTCCGCTCCGGGAACAGGAGAGGGAAATCCCCACAGCCAAACACCTCTGTTTGTGGATGGAACCGAAGAGCGCTGGGCAGACCCCATTGACTACAGTGGGGTCCGCCCACTTTTCGATTTTAAGCCGGATTTGTGATGAATCTCCGGCAGGTGGAAACAACACAGACGTGAAATCGGGTCTTACAGCAGTATGGTCAATATCACTGTATACAGGAGTTGTATATAAACATATACATAGTTAGGACTAATGCTAACGGTCGGATTTCCACCGCAATCCGCGGCGGTGCCCCGCAGCTATTAGGTTCTATTGAGCCTAATAGCTCAATGTTCAAACCGCAGAATTCCGCAATGTGAAATAAACCGTGGCATGTTCTAAATGCCGCAGGAATACGCATGGCTGGCTTCCAATGTAGTCAATAGAAGCCAGCCATCACACTATACTTCCACTGTAGCATAGCATAAGCATCGCGGGAATACGCGTCCCCGCCCACCGCGTCATCTGACACTGTCGGTGCGTCATGCATTGTACTGCGCGGGACGTGTACAGTGGATCCGGAGTGGTAAGTATAAGGGTTTTGGGGGGCGCTGTGGGTGGACTCCCCTGTGATACTCCGCACACACACACCTCCCTGTATATAGTGATATGGACCATGCTGGTATAACCTAGGTTTTTCCTGTATATGATTGCATACTTTACACACAATTACAAAAACACATCACATGCAGTTTTTAAACAAACAGACGTAATGTATAAATCCACGTCTGGTTTTTAATGGTCTATGTGGTTATTTGTTGTGATTTTAATTGTGGTTCAAAAATGCAACAAAAAACATGAAGACAGCCTCAGGGGCTACAAGCAAATCTTCACGTAGTCCAGGAAATGAGTCATGTTTGGAAAGCTGATGCCATGAGGCTAAATATTGTATGTAAACTTGTTTTGCAGCTGTATGCAGAGCAGTTTATGTATGGGTACGGGTATAGTGGGGGGGGGGGGGGGGCTGAGCTAAATTTTTGCACCCCTGACCCTTTAGTTACACCCCTGAATGAAACCCTTTTTACCAATTAGGACTTGGAGAAGTCATAAAATAGTAGAGTTGGAAGGGACCTCCAGGGTCATTGGGTTGGCACTGCTGTATCTTGTCTCCACCACAAGTATAGGTGGAGACCTAGTGATGGGCTATATCCGACCACTGTACGCCCACAAGCTGCTGATTGGCTGGCTGGAGCAAGGCCCTAGCAGCGTGAAATGAGTTTTGGCTGGGATGGAGGGTTAGGGTTAGTTTCAGTGTTAGGCTTACATTATTAGTAGAGATGAGCGAGTATACTCGGTAAAGGCAATTGCTCGAGCGAGCATTGCCTTTATCGAGTACCTGCCCGCTCGAGATGAAACGTTCGGGTGCCGGCACGGGGGAGCGGTGAGTAGCGGCTGTCAGCAGGAGGGAGCGAGGGGGGAGAGGGGGAGAGAGAGATCTCCCCTCTGTTCTGCTCCGCTCTCCCCCGCAGCTCCCTGCCTGCCACCGGCACCCGAACCTTTCATCTCGAGCGGGCAGGTACTCGCTAAAGGCAATGCTCGCTCGAGCAATTGCCTTTACTGAGTATACTCGCTCATCTCTAATTATTAGCTGTAAATGCTAATTCATTGAATGGCCAAGCGCTGCCTGTGATTGGCTGAGCGCTGTGACCAATCACAGGCAGCGCTCAGCTGTCATTCAATAAATGGCTGAGCACTGCCTGTGATTGGCTGAGCGCTCAGCCAATCAGACACAGCCCTTTCTGAAAGAACTTCATTACCGTGACGGGACCCAAGCGGCTAGACGCGCCTGAGACCTGGCAGCGGTGGACCGGTGAGTATATATATTTTTTTAATTTTTACACATGCTTGGGATGATTTTCAGCTTACATTTAAAGGCCTTCCCTGAAAATCACTGCAGGAGTGTCGGCAGTCCACTGCTCTCAATGGGGCTTATACTCGAGTATATACGGTAACCACGTCAATCGGAGTGTCGTTATTTGCACCACCTAAATGAACATACCTTGCAAGCGCAAAAAGTACCGTAAAATACACGGTGAGCGTACAAAAAAGCATAGTTCACTCTGCAAATCTGCAGTGATCTACGCAAAAACGCATTATTACGCGTGCAATTGTGTATTTACTGCGTAGAAATACGTACTGAAACACTGAAAATAGGACCTGCTGTGTGCGATTTTGTATGCGTAGAATACGCGGCGCAAAAACGCTACCGTGAGAGGCCCCACGGAACTGCATGGAGCCTCAGCGCTGCGTATTACACATCCCCGTAATACGCTGTAAAACGGCGCTTGTGTGACCGTAGCCTAACTATAGCGGGATCCGTTCAGTGTGCGGCGGGCTTCTGTGAACAATCCGTAATACCTTCTTCATTAAACGGTCACATTTTTCCGACATCTTTGCCCTTTTTTTTACTATTTTGATGAATAAAATGGAGCGGCCAATTATCATTTTTGAAAATGTATTACACTTTTTATCTAAAATCTGCGCCAAAATCACTGTGTGGCATTAATCAGCCGTACGTCGTGTCCCGCCTAAGGACACGCTTATGTCGTATCAGCGATCCCAAATGCTCGCAGGTTCCTAGCACCTCTTAGAACCCTCCACGGCGCATTCGTTACCGCTTGACATCCCATTGCGGAGCCCCCAGATATGGAAGCACAACACGCAGCAGCGCTGCTTCCTGTATAGAGGGCGGGCAGCCGGGCGGGGGGAGACAGCTTGTTATCTCTGCCCTTCTTCACCACTACTTGTCATGCCAGACTGTCAAGGCGGAAGCAGAGCAGCAGCCACGCACAACGCAGGCTGGGGAGCAGCTGCTGCTGTACCAGGGGTTAACGCTGCTGCTGTACCAGGGGTTAACGCTGCTGCTGTACCAGGGGTTAACGCTGCTGCTGTACCAGGGGTTAACGCTGCTGCTGTACCAGGGGTTAACGCTGCTGCTGTACCAGGGGTTAACGCTGCTGCTGCAGCAGCACATGCAGAATGTCACCCAGCTCCAGGATGTGTCACCCACAGCCTTCCATAACACATAGGGCACGCCACTGACTACATGCCACCCAGTGCCCGCAGCCCCCTGTCCCCACAGCACATGCACCCACCGTGTGTACCTCCAGGGCTCCGCTGCTTGGGAATGGCCAGCACTATATGAGGGGTGCAGGTGGCAGGTTCTACCCCCGCCAGGTGACAGTCCTCCGTCGGGAGCCGCCTCCGCCCCCGGCCGCTCCTCCTCCAGATGTGCTCAGGTTAGTCCGGGCTCTTCCTGCACGGCCGAGGCGCCGCGCTCCTTCCGTCTGTCTTCTGGGGGATTAGAAGCGCCACCTGCTGGAGCTGCTCGGAACTGCAGGCGTCGTGCAGTCATTTGTTACTTGTTAACAGCGGACAGAAGTTACTTCCTTCCGCCAGAGGTGTCCTGTTTGTATCTAAAATCTGAAAACATATGCCAAAGGTAATAATAACCTTATATTGGGGTTAAAACTGTAAGTTTTATTGGAAACGAATACAATCTCACACTTTCCATATGAGCAATTAACCCCTTAGGCCGCTTTCACACGCGTGACAAAATTGCACAGTTTTCTGGTGATGCGACAGTGCTACAAATCGCATGTATGTGAAGCCCATGCTTTCCAATGGGTTCCTTCATATTAGCAATGTTTTGTAGGCTGCTAAATTGCAAGAAGAAAAAATTGCGGGCTGCTAAATATTGCCGCGATTTGCGATGTTTTGCAGCCCATGTGTCGCTATGGAGCCTTCCATTGTGTCGCATCACATCACACGGAAACGTGGTTTTGTGCGGTGCAACTTTTACAGTAGGAAATCCTACTGTTTCCCCTAAAATAACCCCTAGCTGCAATACAATACCCTATCAGGCGCTGCCCGCTCCACCTCACGTCTCCTCTGCAGCTCCAGCACACTTTTCTGTAGTCTTCAAAAAACCCGCCCCCAAGGAAACACTGGCTCCGATTGATTCTCAAGCGCCACGGCTCAGCCAATCATTGCAGCGCTTGATGAACCAATCACAGCCATTCAATACAATAGGGTGATTGGCTGAGCTGTGGTGCTCGAGAACCAATCAGAGCCAGCGCTTCCTGGAGGCGGGGTTTTTGAACCTCTTACTAGGAAGCGCTGGCTGAAAACTACAAGCAAGTGCTGGAGCTGCGGAGGAGAAGTGTGGAGAAGACAGCACCTGATAGGTGATGTATTGTGATTTTTTTGTTTTTAAAGGCAGGGCTTATTTTTGGGGAGGGGCTTATATTTCAAGTCCCCCCAAAAAATCTCGGCAAAAGAGCGCTTCAAAGTCGCATGACTTTGTAGTGCCACAAAATCTCAATATCATAGAACACAGATGTGATATTGCTACGATTTTCTCGTGGCGATATTGCTGTCACCCTGTGAAAGAAGCCTTAAGGACATGGTCTATTCTGGCCATAAAGATGCGACGATTTTTTTAGAGGCTTTTTATTTGCACTTTTTAAAAACCGTAACTTTTTTATGTTTCTATCGACATGGCCATATAAGGACAAACTTTTTTTTAATAGTGAGTTAAGTTATTATACAGGTTGGGTGGGATTTTTTAAAAGTTTGTATTTTTTAATATAAATAGGGAAAAGTGCGCAAAAATGTTTTCTGTTATTTTTTTTTTACTTTTTTCTTTTTATACTAATTTTAATTATTTTTGTATATCTCTATAGGAGACTTGAACCATAACAGCTAAGATCGCTGTGATGATGCATTGCAGGACTTCTGTACTGCAATGCCTTATCACTTACAATAGCGATTATAGGAAATGGCAAGCCCGTACATCTGTATCTGGTGTCCTGTTGCCATGGCGACCCATTGGCCCTCCACAATGTTATCGGGGAGGGCCGATGACGTCACAGAGGGAGCCGGCTCCTTCTGTGAACCTTTTACATGTCACCATCTGCATAGATTGGGGCATGTAGGGAGTTAACAGTAGTGATCGCTGTTCTTATGTATTCCCTGCTTGACTATCAGTCACAGCTGACTACCGCTGTGGAATGGCACGTACTTTGCTTCTGATCCTGCGCCATCGTCATGACGTGTTATGTCCTGGTGCGCTAATACCAGCCTGCCAGGACGTAAACGTTTGTCATATAGCATTAGGGGTTAAAAGCCCATAACACCTACTGTCGCAGTATGTAGCACCATATAGTCAGGCAAAAGGTGGCTAGTAGATATAAATGCCCGCAAGTATGCATTACTGTAAGGGAGATAGCGCTATCTGACTGCTCATGCTTTAGACCTTATTCACACAACTGTATGTAGCAGCTATCGTAGCTGTGTCCAAATATGGCGACCATCTGCAGCATTGGATGCCAATCTATTCATTCAGATGAGCCATTTTTGGGTGCGTAAAAAAATTGCATTGGGAAAAATAGGACATCGGTGACCAATTTTTTATACGGCGCATGAAAAGATAGGTCTTGCCCTATCTTTTGCTGAAATATGCTGGAAGCTCCCATAGACTTCAATGGAAGCTAAAAAAAAAGGGTTGGGGAGGGAGTTACCCTGCGTACAATGCTGGGAAAAGAAGACAGCTGCCGCTATTTAAGCATTAGCAATCATTCCGAGGTTTTCCATGCAGCAGCGTATTTTCTTGTCAGCACGCGGCAGCCGCCCATGTTATTGGCCAACAACACGCTAATTAAGAACGGGACTTGATTGCAGATCTACTTCTTTCAAGCGATTTTTAACCACGTACAGCTAAGCTTAAAAACGTATACGGTCGCGTGAAAGAGGCCTCAGGGTCCTTTTAGACCGATTCTCGTTTGATCGGGTGAGTGATGTCACCGCCGGCTCGTTTGTCTTGTGCAGCCGGTTTATATAGGCGGATACATCGTTGGCTCATTCAAACAAGAATCATTCAGTCTTTCACATTCGCTGTATAAGTGACTGAGAGTGAATGAACGAGCGCTGGTTAAACCGAATGATAAGTGAACGCGCCAACCATGATGTTTTATGCCTGCAGAGAATAAACGACAAACGAAAAGTGAACATTCTTGTTCGTCGTTCTGTCATTGACTCTTGTTTAGACCAAATGATTCATTTTCGCTTGTTTGAACGATTTTTTGAATGATAATCGTTCCGCCTAAAACCACCTTTAACCCTATGGTGTCAGAGGGTGTAGCGGTAAAGACAGATACTCGAGCGAGTATCGTGCCTACCGAGCACCTGCCTGCTGGATTCAGGTGCCGGCGGGGGAGAACGGGGGGGGGGGGGGGAGATCTCTCTCCCCCCGCTCCCTCCTGCTCACACCCGCAACACAGCGCTCACCCCCCTGCCGGCACCCGAATCTTTGTGTACGAGCAGGCAAGTACTCGGTAAGGACGATACTCGCTTCAGTATCTGTCCTTACCAAGTACACCCGCTCATCTCTATTAATTTCCAATAAAAGTCATATTTTAGGGCACCCAATATAGTGTTATCAGTGCATTTGGCAGAAGTTTTTGGATTTTTGACAATAATTTAACCCTTTTGTGTCCTGAGCCACTTGTTTTGCCTGTTTGCACCTAGACTGTCCAGTCCTCGGAGCTTGCCGTTGTACCTCTTTGTCATATTGGAAGGGCAGTTTACAGATAATCACCATTATCATTTGTCTTTCATCAATAGGTAATAGGTCAATGTGCAAAAAGAATGATAACTGTCTTCATTGATGTAGCAGGCATAAAAATGACCACCACATTGGCAGCATTAACATATTCAATGCCACTTAGTGATATTTTTAATACCCACAACTCTAAGGGCTTATTAACTCGAACGCATTTCCACTGCGGATTAGGCACAATTTGGCTAACATGGTTAGGGCTTATTCACACGGCGTATTTTTCATCCGTATTTTGTGAGCCAAAACCAGTAGTGGAACACACAGAGAGAAAGAATTGCATTTCTTCCGTATTTTGGACCCGCTTCTGGTTTTGGCTCACAAAATGCTTATCCAAAATACTGATGAAAAATACGCTGTGTGAATAAGACCTTCAGGTGTTGTTTTACAAGTGTCAGAGACTGCTGCTAATGCTCGCAGTCTAGAGATTCCTGGTAAATTGTGAGCATTAGCGGTGACCATGAAGACTCATCTGATAGCACCCTGAGGTCTGTTCACACGGGGCAGAAATGCTGTGGAATGTTCACAATGCTAGAATTCCGCAGTACTTTTGCATGCACTACAGAGTCAAAATCCGCTATGTATCTGCAGCTGATTTCAGCAGATACAACTCCCTCACTTTGCACTGTCAGTGCGCATTGGCGCTCAGAGACTTATAGAGCATTGATCTGATGGTCAGGTAATACGGAAGTGGCATCACCTGACCAACAACTTGGGGCTCACTGACAGCGCAAGCATTGCAAGGTGAGGGGGTTGCTGTATCTGCTGAAATTAGCTGCGGATACACAGCAGATTTGGACTCTGTTTTGGATATGGAAATGCTGTGGAATGTGCTGCCCTGTGTACATGCACTTAGGGCTGCTTCACACTGGCGAGGGTTATATGAGGACATGATTCACGGCCCGATATCGCACTTCCCACCATGTGAAAGCCCCATGGATGAGAGGAGTTTTCCTGTGAAAACAGCTTCGCATCACTTCAAGGATGAAGGGAATGCCCGCCGCGGCAGAAGATTGCAGAGTTTCCCCATTGCTTTCAGTGGAACCAGCGCTGCTGCCAATAGCCCCATTGAAAACAATGGTTGATCTCGCAGAGAAATAGGACATGCTGCAATATCTTTCCTGCATAGCATCGCATTGCCATGCATGATAAAATCGCTAATGTGAATGAACCATATTTGTGAGAGATTTGAGCATCTCACAACGCACAAATCTTGTGCGATTTTCACGCCAGTGTGAATGCAGCCTTAGAGTACTTAGCAGAAAAACCACAGGAAATTCTAAGGCCCCCTGTCCACAAGTGGGATTTCGCATTGCTATGGAAAGCACCGACCCCTGTCCCTTGATTCTCCGCGGTCAGCCTATCTATTAGATTAGGCTGACCAGCAGAGATTCATCTGCGGCTCCTGCTCTCGGGCTGCGGCTCCCGCGGTAGAGATCCGCCGTGGGATACTGCAACGCCTGTGGACAGGGGGCCTTAATGTGTCTTCTTGGGGTTTTTCTTGGGGTTACATTATTAGATGTTAATGCTGTTCTGTTACAGGTATTAATCTAAGGCTAAGAAAAACAGTAAACCTCAGCCTAGCCCTACAGTGCAGGCACAAATCAATCCACACTGTGCTGCTAGAACCTTCCAGCCTTGATCCTATCGGGAGCTAGGGCTGTGGCAGGGGCGTTCCTCCTGTCGAACCACTAGCTTCCGGTGGCGTCAAGATACAATAATACCCTGCAGTTATAGCGCCAACCTCCCATGTAGTGTCCGGCGCTTGTAGCTGCAGGCATGGCTCCCGTTGATTTTAATGAGAGCCATGCCTGCAGTTACAAACGCCGGCCACAACACGTAGGTCGGTGCGGAGGCTTCCGCTCTGACCTCTGTGTTATTGCGGCGCTGACTATGTACTCACACAGCTGATCGGTTGTGGTCCCGAGCGGCAGACCCTGGCCGATCAACTATTGATGACCTATCCTGATGATAGGTCATCAATGATCTTTTCAAAAAATTGCTAATAAAATCATCATAACATAATTTTTATGTGTTTTTACTGAGTAATGCCAAGAAATCCACAACGCGCTTTCCCACCCAAAATAAATAAGAGCTGTGGAGTGTGCGGGCGGCAGGGAAATTGGATTGCAAAGGGTTAACATATACCCTGGCAGCTTTTCCTGGCATATATGATAAACCTAGCACTCAGATGCAATTTGCACTGAGCCTGAGTTTGGCAAGTATTTAGCAAAACTTCTAAAATGTGAAAGCTGCTCCTGTTTTCAAGGTCGCTCAGCTGTGCTTGTAAGAGGAACATTTCAGCATATTGTTCATTGTTATTCTATTGATACTCCTAAGAGCAGTTTTGGAAGGACTAAAGTCTACAATATGTATTCCTTTGTAGAGACACTCCGCTCGGCAGTAGAGCATTTCCATATGAGAACATGTCTGATTTAAAAGCAACTGAATGGGAGGAATTTATGACGTTTTTTGTTGTCAAAAAGGCCCACGTTTTTGCAGAAGTTTGCACAAGAGATTTTGCTAAAAATTTCAGACTTTTTGCTGTTTTATGCTTCTCACTCCACTTTTCCAAAGGGGGGAGAAGTGGCATGGTTTGCATGGTGTGAGGATTTTAGACAAATTTAAGATTCGTGACTTTAGAGCTGCAACATTTGTTGCAAACTTACTCTAAGGCTTCTTTCACACGAGCTCATATGGGCCGGCGTTTTCACGGCCCGTTCAATATACACTTCCATCTGGGGCGTTGAAGCTTGTGAACAGGCGCACAAACCTAACGTTTGTGCGCCCGTTCACACGGCATGGGGCCCGGTGCATATACACTGAACTCACCTTGCCGTCGCAAATTTCCCCCTCGCTCCCCAGCGCTCACCTGTCCTCTCCTCCCTGCTCGTTCTTTGCAATGGGAAGGGGCGGAGCTAAGCGCTTTCCCATCCCGCCTCCTCCCATTGATGGCTATGGAGAAGGGGTGGGGAGAGGGCGGGAGTTTAGCTCCACCCATGCCCCACCCCTTGTCAACAGCCAGCAATGGGAGGAGGTGGGCCTGGCCAGTGCTTAGCTCCGCCCCTATCCTGCCCCCTCCCATTGCAGAGATCCAGCGGGGAGGAGAAGAATGGTGAGACTGCACGGGAGGAGGAGAGCAGAGGGAGGGAGTTTGGAAGCCACACTGCTAAACTCCCTCCCACCTACGGCCGCTGCTATGGGCTCCCATAGGGGCCCATGCAGCGGCCAACCTAAAAACGCCTAGCGCTATATTGGGCTGGCTGGGCACTTTAATGTCTCAGGAATACAGCCATGTGATCTGATGTATTGGAATCTAATACATCAGATCATAGTGTATATCAGCCTGATGTGAAAACGGCCAGCTGATATGCACTTGTGTGAAAGAAGCCTCATAGGTAAAAAGTGATGATTCATCTCTAAACATATTTAAAGAGACTCTAACACCATCTTTTTGCACTCCTTTCTGAGGGCAGCACAAGGCAGCGACAGTCACACAGATTACCGTGATATGTCTAATGTGTGGATCTGTGCAGTAGTTTTTGAGAAACTTGCCTTTTATTATTACAGTAAATGCATACAGGACTACTTAAAGTAGTCCTGGATATTCATGTGCTGCAGACTAGCTCCACCCACCCTGCCCTCCAACCAATGACTGGCAACTGTCTGCTTATTACCGTACATAGTGAGAGAGCTGTTGATCATTGGTTGGAGATCGGGGTGGGTGTGGCTAGGCTGAAGCTCATGTCCTGTGTTCGGCTGCTACTAATAAGATGCAAGTTTCTCCAAAACTACTGCACAGATGCACACAACAGACATGTCACTGTAATCAGTATGAAGGGAGGGAGAGAATGGGGGGAGCAAACACAGTGAAGAGCTCAAGAAAATAATTGAATAAGTTTGAATGGATGAACCAGTGGTGGTCAAGTGGAGTGAGTGAAAGAAAAAAATGCGTATTTAGGCACTGCTCTGCGATAAATGGCATAAGACAGTGGAATAATTTATCCAGCTTCTCTTTTATTAAATTAATTTAAAACCAGCAGATCTGTGCTTTGGAGTAAACCCCTTCATCAGTCAAGCTGGGTAGAACATCACTCTCGTGGCTGGGGGATTTGGACCTAATGGGCTGGTGGTAGCGGAAGGCATGGGATGCCAGGACTAGGAGAACCTGGAGAAGTGGTAGCTCATTACTTCTTTTAAAAATTTTGGTGCACGCATCAAATTTGCAACTTTTTGTGGATTTTGATATTTTAAAAAAATTGGTGGGGCTTGCATTAGAGGGTGTGGCCATGTGCTGCCTCTCAGTTTTACTATTTTAATGTACACTAGAAACTGGCATACATTGTAACAAAATCTTACTCCAGCTAGTAGCTGGCACAGGTTTCAGTCTGGCACACAGAGGTGCCGCCAGATGCCACAACTATTAAGAGGCTCGCGGCTCTTAATACATTTGTTGCACTGCCACCAGCTGACAGTTTACTGAGACTGGCATGTAAAACAGCGGTCTGAGTAATTATGCCCTGCTGTTCTCCCTTTCTCCAGTTTAAAATGCAACAAATGTATCAAACTGGCAGAGTTGGCATTGGGGAGTGGGGGTAAACTGGTTAGCTGCACAGAGCCCCCATTCCCAAGGGCCCTCCCCCTCCTGTTTCAGTGCTGGCATGCTGGCATGCCTATCGTTAGAAGAGAGTTATCTGAATAGCCTTGCAACTGACAAATACAGTACAAGCTAAGGAGGTCCAAATGTGTTATTTCCCCCATGATTTTACACTGTATTTCAGGCATCCCTTTGTGTATTGCATATGCATTGACACCACCCCCCATAGACTTCTTTGGAGCCATTTGGTGTGTAAATGTGCACAAAATAGACCACCTTCCTTTTTTTGCGCGTGTGAGAAATGGATAAAAAGGAAACGCATAAAAAGGGAAATGGGAATGAGCCCAATTAAATCAGTGCATTCTATTCTCTGCATATATATGTCCAAGGGAAGGAGCCCTTAGAGCAAAATAACAAAATTATCTCTTCCTGCAGCTGCCACTAGGGGGAGTTTACGAACCCCATTACTACACAAATACATAAATGTATGTGCAAAATTTCCAAGAAGAATAAGGAAAATGTCCTGAACTGAAACGGTACATTTATGTAACGTTATTGTGCCAGACACTTGTTTTGAAATGAGAATGTCTGGCTGTGGGGTAAAAGAATTACACGTTAATCAGACAGATACTCTTACTTTCCTCTATATAAATTGCCCTTAATTTACTCCTCTCAGCATCACCAGCCGGAGAACTCCTGTTGATATCTCTGCTCAAAATGGAACAGAATGATTTTTCATCTGTTATGTGATCTTCTCCGAACTGAAGGCTGTTGAAAAGAGCATCAATAGCTCCTAATTGTTGTGTTTAGCAGAGTTTGTCTTAAAGTGGATACAAAGTTCTCCTATGAAACCACATTGTCTTACTTTGTAACATGAAACTATGGATTTTTAAAAGCTTATTCAAACACATTATTGTAATAACCCCCAAATTCCCTTTTCTTTGCATAGATTTAATGCCCTTTTACACAAAAAGATTATTCTTTAAAAAAAAAAAAAGTAAACGAGGGAAAACGAATAGAGATGAGCGAGCACCAAAATGCTCGGGTGCTCGTTACTCGAGTCAAACTTTTCGTAATGCTCGAGAGCTCGTTTCGAGTAACGAAACTCATTGAAGTCAATGGGAGACTCGAGCATTTTTCAAGGTGACCCCTGCTCCGCATAGGTGAGGTTGTGTGATTCACCTGAAAACATCAGAAAGTGATGGAAACACCACAAAAACGGATAGAGAACATCAGGGGAAAGCATGCATGGGGGCATCTGAGGCCGCGACCCTCTTTAAAAATTGTGGGCGATAGCCCACAATGCTGATGAGAGTTGCTGATAAATTAACGTATGATCATAATTCCAATCCCATGCCACCTCCGTCACAAAATTGTCAGGAGCCACAAACGTGGGCATAAAGCGGACTCAGATGCCAGTACTTCTACACATCTCCACACTACAGCAACACATTCTTAAACCAAAGATTTGTTTGAAGCAGGAGGTGTCACCAAAGTAGCCACCACAGGTATACAGTGACCCTGTGAAAGTCTCATGAAATCAGTCACGCTTCCTGTGAATGCTCCAATCCAGTATCTTGGATAACTGTGGTAACATGAGAGATAATACATGGCGAGCAGCGCTGACCCCCAAGGATGCATGCGTTTATCAGGCCTAAACCAATCCGGCTGTTTACCACTCAGGGCATTATACATCCGCGAACATCCAGAAGCAGGCAGTGTACAATAAGTTGTCCTGTTATACAGCTGGGATGCTTGCGAATGCCTTGTGCGCACTACTGGTCCCCGGCAGCCAAAACGCTGATGCACACAATGAGAGGAGTAGTAGTCCTAGAAAGGACTGTTGGGGTACAATTATTCCAATCTCATTAAATCAGTTACGGTTCCTTTGACCGCTTCAAGGACAGCATGAACTATGAAGAAATTTGAGTGGCCAAACATGGCAGAGTTGCACCCCGCCCAGGAACTTGGCCTCTGCCCACACCCTCATTCGGGCGCCCACATCCACGGGTTACAATTATTCCAATCCCGTTCCATCTCCGTCACAAATTTGTCAGGGGCCACAAACATGGGCATAATGTGCATTCTAGTACTTCTAACCAACAGCACAATTCAACAACCCATTCTTAAACAAAAGATTGCCTTGAAGCTGGAGGTGTCGCAAAAATTGCCACCGCAGGTATACAGTGAACCTGTGAAAGTCTCATTAAATCAGGTACGGTTCCTTTGATTGCTACAAGGACAGCATGAACTGTGAAGAAATTGGAGTGGGCAAAGCAGGACAATTTATTCTGTGTATGTGCCAGATAGCTGAACACTGCGCTGGGAAACCCCTGAAACATTTCTGTACCAAGAGTATAGGCGAACCCCTGAAATATTTCTGCACCCAGCGTATAGGCGAACCCCTGAAACATTTGTGTAGCAAGAGTATAGGCGACCCCCTAAAATATTTGTGTACCCAGAGTATAGTCAAACCCCTGAAACATTTGTGTACCAAGAGTATAGGTGACCCCCTGAAACATTTGTGTACCAAGAGTATAGGCGAACCCCTGAAACATTTCTGCACCAAGAATATAGGCGACCCCCTGAAACATTTCTTTACCAAGAGTATAGGCGAACCCGTGAAACATTTCTGTACCAAGAGTATAGTCGAACCCCTGAAACATTTGTGTACCCAGAGTATAGGCGACCCCCTGAAACATTTGTGTACCAAGAGTATAGTCGAACCCCTGAAACATTTGTGTACCCAGAGTATAGGTGACCCCCTGAAACATTTTGTCTCAAAAGTATAGACGACCCCCTGAAACATTTGTGTACCAAGAGTATAGGCGACCCCCTGAAACATTTGTGTACTAAGAGTATAGACGACCCCCTGAAACATTTGTGTACCAAGAGTATAGGCGACCCCCTAAAACATTTCTGCACCAAGAGTATAGGCGACCCCCTGAAACATTTCTGTACCAAAAGTATAGTCGAACCCCTGAAACATTTGTGTACCCAGAGTATAGGCGACCCCCTGAAACATTTGTGTACCAAGAGTATAGGCGACCCCCTGAAATATTTGTGTACTAAGAGTATAGACGACCCCCTGAAACATTTGTGTACCAAGAGTATAGGCGACCCCCTAAAACATTTCTGCACCAAGAGTATAGGCGACCCCCTGAAACATTTCTGTACCAAAAGTATAGTCGAACCCCTGAAACATTTGTGTACCCAGAGTATAGGCGACCCCCTGAAACATTTGTGTACCAAGAGTATAGGCGACCCCCTGAAACATTTTGTCTCAAAAGTATAGGCGACCCCCTGAAACATTTGTGTACCAAGAGTATAGGTGACCCCCTGAAACATTTGTGTACTAAGAGTATAGACGACCCCCTGAAACATTTGTGTACCAAAAGTATAGGCGACCCCCTGAAACATTTGTGTACCAAGAGTATAGGCGAACCCCTGAAACATTTCTTTACGAAGAGTATAGTCGAACCCCTGAAACATTTCTGCACCAAGAGTATAGGCGACCCCCTGAAATATTTCTGTACCAAGAGTATAGGCGAACCCATGAAACATTTCTGTACCAAAAGTATAGGCGAACCCCTGAAACATTTGTGTACCCGGAGTATAGGCGAACCCCTCAAACATTTGTTTACCAAGAGTATAGGCGACCCCCTGAAACATTTTGTACCAAAAGTATAGGCAACCCCCTGAAACATTTGTGTACCAAGAGTATAGGCGACCCCCTGAAACATTTGTGTACTAAGAGTATAGGCGACCCCCTGAAACATTTGTGTACCAAGAGTATAGGCGGCCCCCTGAAACATTTCTGCACCAAGAGTATATGCGACCCCCTGAAACATTTCTGTACCAAGAGTATAGGCGAACCCGTGAAACATTTGTGTACCAAGAGTATAGGCGACCCCCTGAAACATTTCTGCACCAAGAGTATAGGCGACCCCCTGAAACATTTGTGTACCAAGAGTATAGGTGAACCGCTGAAACATTTGTGCACCAAGATTATAGCCGACTCCGGGAAAAATTTGTGTACCAAGAGTATAGGTAAACCCCTGAAACATTTGTGTACCAAGAGTACAGGTGTACCCCAGAAAAATTTGTTTACCCAAAGTGCAGATGTGACCCAGAAACAAGTTAGAGCTCATAGTTGCTTAATTTGCTAACAGAGCCTGGAGGCAGCCCTCCGAAAAGATTAGTTTTAACAGAGCCTTTTGGCCCTCTAAAAAATTGGCTGTTCAGCGTGATAGCATGCTGGTTTAGGAGGAGGAGGATCAGAGAGGAATAGACCAAGCTACTTCTCCTCTTTTTTAGGGTGATAGAGGGTGCATGGTTCTCCAGTTCCAGCTTAAAGAATCTTTATGTTCCGCTGCTTGCATCGGTGGAGAAGAGAAATCTGGGGAAATCCAGCCTTTGTTCATCTTAATGAGTGTAAGCCTGTTGGCGCTGTCAGTTGACAGGCGGGTACGCTTATCCATGATGATTCCCCCCAGCAGCACTAAACACCCTCTCTGATAAGACGCTAGCAACAGGGCAGGCCAGCGCCTCCAAGGCGTACAGCGCAAGTTCGTGTCCAGCTTTGACACCCAATAGTTGTATGGAGCAGAGGAATTACGGAGGATGTTGGTACAGTGGGCTATGTACTCCCTGACCATCTTTTTACAGTGTTCCCCCCAAATCAGCCTAGACTGGGGAGTGGTGACACAGTCTGGCTGGGGAGCCATTAAACTGGCAAAGGTCTTGGAGAGTGTTCCCCTGCCTACCCTGGACATGCTGCCTGATCCCTGTGCCTCCCCTGCTAATTGGCCCACTGAACTACATCCTCTACCGCTAGCGTTGTCAGATGGGAACTTTAGCATTAGCTTTTCCACCAGGGCCTTGTGATATTGCATCACTCTCGTACTCCTTTCCTCTTTGGGAAGGAGAGTGGAAAGGTTATTCTTATACCGTGGGTCGAGAAGGGTGAACACCCAGTGATCCGTGTTGGCCAGAATGCGTCTAATGCGAGGGTCACGGGAAAGGCAGCTTAACATGAAGTCAGCCATGTGTGCCAGGGTCCCAGTACACAACACATCGCTGTCCTCACTAGGAGGATGACTTTCATGATCCTCCTCCTCTTCAGCCCATACATGCTCAACAGATGTGATGGAAGTAGCATGGGTACCCTCAGCAGTGTTGGCAGCAGTCTCTTCCCCTCCTCCTCCTCCCCCTCCTCCTCCAAAACACGCTGAGAAACAGGCATGAGGGTGGTCTGGCTATCAAGCGACATATTATCATCCCCCCATCTCCTGTTCTAACCGCAAAGCTTTGGCCTTTATGCTTAGCAGCGAACTTCTCAGCAAGCAAAGCAGCGGGATCGTTACGCTGATCATGGCCGCATCGCCGCTCACCATTTGTATAGACTCCTCAAAGTTTCCTAAGACCTGACAGATGTCTGCCATCCATGCCCACTCCTCTGTGAAGAACTGCAGAGGCTGACTACCACTCTGACGACCATGTAGCAGCTGGTATTCTACAATGGCTCTATGCTGCTCGTAAAGCCTGGCCATGACTGCAGGCAATGTGCTCACCTGTGGTAATTGAGAGGTGGAGGTGGTGGAGGAGGAGAAGGGGTGGTGTTTGGAGGAGGTGGCATAATATGCCGGAGAAAATATCACCAAGGTAGGACCCACAATCCTCGGTCCCAGCCTCCACCAAGTTCAAGTGAATTTGGCTGTTGAATAGCGCCAATTCAGAGACCCCCAGAAACTGGTGTATGCTGTACGCTCTGAACAGGCACAGAAACATTTAAACCTGTATACTGCTGTTGAATAGCGCCAATTCAGAAACCCCCAGAGACTGTTGTATACTGTACGCTCTCAGCAGGCGCAGAAAAATGTAAACGTGTATACTGCTGTTGAATAGCGCCAATTCACAGACCCCCAGAGACTGGTATATAGTGTTCTTGAAAAAAAATCTGTGCGCACTACTGGTCCCAGCCAGCCAAAATGCTGATGCACACAATAAGAGAGTAGTAGTCCTAGAAAGGACTGTTAGGTTCTGGCAGTCAGGATCCCTACACTAACGCTTTCCCTGCCTAGCACTGCTAGCAGCAGCTCTATCCCTAATCTCATGCAGCATGCGTCTGAGGCGAGCCGCGGGCGGAACCAGTTTAAGTACTTGACAGTCACGTGATCTGGCCAGCCACTCACTGCTGTAGACATGCAGATGGTTGGCACGTCACAGCAGGAAGTAGTAATGCCTTTCCTGCATGTTTAGTGGCTAAACAATGGTGCTAAACATGCAGGAAGGGGACATTAAAGCTTCTCGAGCACCGTATGGTGCTCGCTTAAGTAACAAGCACCATCGAGTATGCTACTACTCGAACGAGCATCAAGCTTGGACGAGTATGCTCGCTCATCTTTAAAAACGAACAATTCAGTGTAAACGCAGCAACGATCAAAGACAACTGATAAATCGTTCGCTTTTCATTCATTTTTCGCAGACCTAAAAATAATCGTTAGCTCGTTTGGTTTAAATACTAGAGATGAGCGAGTATACTCGCTAAGGCACACTACTCGAGCGAGTAGTGCCTTATCCGAGCATCTCCCCGCTCGTCTCTAAAGATTCGGGGGCCGCCGCGGGTGACAGGTGAGTTGCGGCGGTGAGCAGGGGTGAGCGGGGGGGGGGGGGGGGGGGGGAGAGAGGGAGAGAGAGATCTCCCCTCCGTTCCTCCCCCCGCTCTCCCCCGCTGCTTCCCGCTCCCCGCCGGCCCCCAAATCTTTAGAGATGAGCTGGGAGATACTCGGCTAAGGCACTACTCGCTCGAGTAATGTGCCTTAGTGAGTATACTCGCTCATCTCTATTAAATACTGATCGTTCAGTCGTTATCAGTCACTTCTACAGCTAAGGTGAACGACTGAACTATTTCCCGTTTCAACGAGCCAACAATTTACCGTATATTCCGGCGTATAAGTCGACGGGGCGTATAAGACAACCCCCCAACTGTCACCTTATACGCCGGGAATACAGTGGAGCAAAAAAAAAATCATTACTCACCTCCCCCGGCGTTCTGTGGCGCTGCGGCAGGCTGTCGCTCCCTCCTGGTCCCTGGCAGAGCATTGCTTTCTGTACGCAGGGCCATCAGCCAATCACAGCCATTCAATGACATCATTGAATGGCTGTGATTGGCTAAAACACACGTGCCTTCAGTCAATCACAGCCATTCAATGATGTCATTGAATGGCTGTGATTGGCTGACAGCGTGTGTTAGCCAATCAAAGTATTAGCTTTCTGGAGGCGGGGATTTCAAGCCCTGCGTCCAGAAAGCAATGCTCTGCCGGGGACCAGGAGGGAGCGACAGCCTGCAGCAGCGCCGCAGAACGCCGGGGGAAGTGAGTAATGATTTTTTTTTTTGACACTTTCTTTTTTTTGTATTACCGGCGTATAAGACGACCCCCGACTTCAGAGCAGATTTTTCGGGGTTCAAAAGTCGTCTTATACGCAGGTATATACGGTATCTGCCGGTATATATAGGCAGGCTGAGCAAGCTCTAAAAAAAATTCACTCATGCAAATGACAAATCGACAGGTGTAAACAGATGCTAAAGCAGGCGTATTTGTTTGCGCATGAGTGTAACGTTTTTGCGGATTGAACAAGGCTTTTTTGTGCGCACATTGGTGTATTTTACTGGACTTTTTGTGCCTGCTAGGCATGTTCATTTGCATGTGGCAAACAAAGATGCACCGTTTGAAATGGCTGAAGTCCAGATGTGCTCTTTTTCCTGCACCATCGCACAGTTTTTTCCCGCATCCCCGCGCATCTGTGCTCCTTCCATTGACTTTTTTTGATTATTTACCTTTGGTGCGTAAAGTATAAAAAAAATAGAACGCATTCTATTTTTTCCTTACGCAACCAAAATGTGCGTGCAAAATATGGAAATGTAAATGAAACCATTGAAATCAATGGGTTGTATTCTCGGCCTAGGTCATTAATTCCACCACCCGGTCTCCCCAGTAATCATCTATTCACTGGGCCAGTGCGCTTGTGCACCGAGCGGTTTTCTGCATTAAGCAGACAGCTCTGTTCCCGCCGCAGTATCCAGGCTTGGTATTACACGCAAAGCATCCATTGAAGTGAATGGGAGGTTTGTCTGTAAGGGCTTCTTCAGCTCGGCTTGATTTACTCCTGTTATGTGACCAAGATAATCATGGCCGCATAATGGAACAAAACAAAACTGTTGATTTCAATGGTTTTGTTTTCATTAGCGGTATTCCAACCCGTTAATAGTACGGGTGAGAAAAATTAGGACTTGTTAATACAACATGCGGGAAAGATAGGGTAGGACCTATCTTCCCACTCTTTTTTTTCAAACTCACGCTATGGCACAGAGGTAGAATGGCCCAAATGCCCCTTCCCTTCAAAAAAGACCCTGCTTCATGTACAACTCTGCTCTGTAGCAGCAAGTGTAATTGTGCATATGCCCATGTGTTTTTCTCTAATATCAGGCCTGGCCATTGCAATCTGCTTCCTAAAGAAATCAGCTCAGTACATTAGCACACTTGCACAGCAAACTGCTACTCAGCAGGGATCCCACCCTGTGAACCCTTCAGATCTGTTATTGGTGACCTAGCTTACAACTGTACAATCTCTTTACAAACAATATGCTACCCGTATGCAGCCTCCACTAGAGGGAAATTAAAAGATCGACCCCTTAAGGACCCAGGAGGATTTTTTTTTCTGGGAGGTGTGGTTGACTACAGACAACATCTTGGTGAAAAAACAGCATTCAGGAGTGAAGAGGGATGCAGGAGAAGGGAAACTTGCATAGATTTTAAAAAGGACAGGACATCTGGGAGATTTGCATTAATAAATGTCACCTGCAATGCACACATATGTATTTATACACACAAATGTATATGTTGATGCAGATTTACTCACGGGAACAAATACATATATACACATAGTACACCCATACCCTCACATACTGAACATATACTACAGCACAATATATTGCTTTTAGACAACATGCATGTCTGTTTCTTGAAGGTTGAATTCCTGTAATCCCTGGTAGTCTCGTGTGGCCTTTAACTCATGGGGACATGAAAAGCCAGAGAGTGAGCAGATTTGTACATGAACTCTTCTGTGATGGGATCTCTTTACAGCAGCTTTGGATATTATCAGCATTGTCTGTATGCTGATTTGTTTTGCTGCTAAACTGCTTTCAGATCAGGACCACTTTTTTCTGGTATTACAGGTCAATAGCACTAAGATTACACAGACATAATAAACTTAATTTTAGCATTAAAGTTTCATCCCCCTCCTTCTGGACACCCTAGGCATGTGTCCTCAAGTGCTTTGTTATAGATACAGCCTCCTATCAGTTACTGACAGCTATACCTGTATGCACACTGATAAAGGAAGTTTGTGAATAGAACTATCCATTGGTCTCCTAATCTCATAATGAGTAGAAATTTAAATTAATAATGTTAGGATCAGTGGACTTAGATCCACCAAATAGCAGGCTGGTATGGCTTTGGGCCACATCCTGAGACGACACCCTGGTCCTCACCATTTAACCCTACCAATTGTAACGTGTGCGTCAATATGGGTGTCAGGGTTGGCGGCTATCAAGGTCACTCCTGCTGCTGGTGTGCGGCGCAGGGGAACTCCGGTGCTGGTTACCACTCCTGGCTGCGCGGCTCCTATACGCCGCAGAGGTGCTAGGGACGCGGTGGCTGCTGCCCGGCGCCGCATTCCTGTTCCTATGGCAGCCAGCTGCAATCCCTCTGGCTTAGTCTGTCCTGCTAGTGCTGGGGGCGGTTCTCCCAGCACTTTGTGATTATTCTGCTGCAGTCAGGCGCTCCGCCCCAATCAGATGCTAGGGCGGGAGCTCTAACAGCATTTAAACCCCTCAGTTGCTTCCTGACACTGCCAGTGTTTGAATGGGCTTCCTGTCAGTCACCAGCGTTACTCTGCATTCCTGTTTGATAGTGTATTTCACCTGGGCTTTTCCCCTGACCTGACTCCGTCTCCCCCTGCCGATACTGCGTTTTCCGGACTGACTTTTAGTGCTTGACCTTTGGCTTGCTCCTGGACTACTTTGCTGTTTTCAACATTAGGAGCGGAGACAGGACAATAGTCGGGGATTGATAATGTCGGGAAACCAGAGAATCAAAGCGAATTGGATTGCAACTTAAGCAAGACCAAAATGACAACATTACTCAGGCACCATCCACAGGGGAAGCCTGCCTGATATAACCAAGGATCATAGACTATTGGTAGGGAAAGACTTTGATGAAGGCACATTGGCTCTTTATGAGAGTGGCTGGGAGCATATGCATGCCATCTGGGCCGCAGACAGCGAGCAAGCAGATGTTGGGAGCAGGCAACTGCTGCAGAATGGAGCAGAGCACCAGCTGAAGCTGCAAGGAGTGGTAAGTTGGAGACTGCAATCATATATATAAAACACAAAATCTGTTTGTTTGTGTCGTATACAAATCCACAGTTCGGATCTGATTTGAGAACAACTTGATTATTCAATTCTAAGTGCAAAAGTAAGTGACCCCCTATGTTATGTGCCTAATCTAATTCTCTAACTTCCCAATGTCGTACACACTTGAAATTTGGCACAACCATTCTTTAGGTCCTAAATAAGAAAACTAAAGGGGTCACAACTTGATTATTCAATTATAAGCATGAAAATAAGTGACCCCCTATATAATGTAACTAATAACACACATATGTACTGCACAAACGTGAAATTTGGCACGACCATTCTTTAGGTCCTAAATAGGAAAAGCATAGGGGTTGCAACTCAATTATTCAATTCTAAGCCGCGGCTCCATCGAAAACAATGCGTGCATTTCCTGTGGTGCACGCATGTCCTATCTTTGCAGGTACATACCTGTAAAGCACGGACATATGCACACACTTATAGGGACTGCATTGGTTCTAATAGAAGCGTGTTTTTGTGCGTGCGTATGCACGCACAAAAACACGCTCGTGTGCAGCCACCCATAGATTGTGTATAGTGCATCTACCATGAGGGCCCCATGGTGGGTGGCAGCTTTTTTTGCACTAATATTGTGCCTATTACTTTTATTGCTTTTTGTTTTTATTTAATAAATCCCAGTGTAGAAGTTCTATATTATCGTATATTTGATCTCTGGTGTAAGTGATGCTTTTAATAGTGAAATTTAATTAAGTTTGGAGAGCCGTATTTTGCTGCTATTTTGCAGTTTCTTTTTGCAGACCAGTAAATTGAAACTTAGCTATAGTTTTTGCTTACTTTTATAGACACTTGAGGACATTTTCATTCTAAAAGTAAAACCTTTCCTTCTGTTTAAGTCTTAAATAAATGATCCTCCAGAATGATTTAGCACTACTTTTCCTAAGAGTAAGACCTCGGGTATTAATTGTACAAGATTTATGTAAAAGGGTTATTTTACAAGCCAACAGTTCTGCCCTCGCTGGAAATACTTGTGCTGTAATTGGGCAGAATTCCGCTTATCTTCTGTGACTATCAGGAACTTAAAGCGGATCATGATTTAGATGCCCCCGGTTAATGTTTCTATTATCTTTGAGGTTATATTACTTAATTCAGGGAGCAGCAAAGATACTTTTATTTGTTTACAGAGAATGGACTTTTAGATGCTAATTGTACAAAATGTATTATAGTAAAATAGAAGCAAATCACATCAATAGCAAATGATTACACTTTGTATCTCAGCCAAGTAGTGCTGGCACCAATTGGATGCCTCATTGGCTTAAAATTGATGAACCTCTAATTACTGTTCTTATCCAACAACCTGAAGTAAAGTCAATGGCTGCTAGGGGATTCCTGTATTAGAAAAACATGGCTGCTTTCTTTTATAAGTGGTGCCATTGATTGTGTCTGATATTGCAGCTCTGATTCACTTAAGTAAATGGGGCTGAGCTGCAATGACATAGTAGATAACCAACAGCACTAAAATGGGAAAAATACCCTCTCAAGGGGAGGCTTTGGGGCTGCACAGTCACAAACAGAAGATGGACCAATATCTTCCTAGATGCAACGTGATATCCAGATATAGTGACAGCAGCTCAAATCCAGGTGCAATAAAAGAATTTTCTTTATTCCATCAGTAAAATCTGCAACGTTTCGGCCATTGCAATGGCCTTTCTCAAGCATACATTCTTATCAACTAACCCCCCTCATATACTAAAAACATGGGTCATGCTAAACTGGTCATTGGACTGGTCCAATTAAATTATTTTATTGCACCTGGATTTGAGCTGCTGTCACTATATCTGGATATGAGCTGCAATGATGCATACAACCAGTTGACAGGCGTGGCACTGTTTTATGAAGAGAACACCCATGTTTTTCTTAATGCAGCTTCATACAAGCGAATGCGCACGCTTCAGTGCAATGTATTTCTGCTATGAACAATGCGTATTGGTGTATTGTAATATACTTTTAGCACAGTCAGGCTAGTTTCACATGGGGAAGAGCAGAGGGTGATATTAGGCCGTGGCTACAGGGATTTCCCAAGCTGCGGCCGAAGGGATTTCCCAAGCTGCGGCCGAAGGGATTTCCCAAGCTGCGGCCGAAGGGATTTCCCAAGCTGCGGCCGAAGGGATTTCCCAAGCTGCGGCCGAAGGGATTTCCCAAGCTGCGGCCGAAGGGATTTCCCAAGCTGCGGCCGAAGGGATTTCCCAAGCTGCGGCCGAAGGGATTTCCCAAGCTGCGGCCGAAGGGATTTCCCAAGCTGCGGCCGAAGGGATTTCCCAAGCTGCGGCCGAAGGGATTTCCCAAGCTGCGGCCGAAGGGATTTCCCAAGCTGCGGCCGAAGGGATTTCCCAAGCTGCGGCCGAAGGGATTTCCCAAGCTGCGGCCGAAGGGATCTGCCAAGCTGCGGCCGAAGGGATCTGCCAAGCTGCGGCCGAAGGGATCTGCCAAGCTGCGGCCGAAGGGATCTGCCAAGCTGCGGCCGAAGGGATCTGCCAAGCTGCGGCCGAAGGGATCTGCCAAGCTGCGGCCGAAGGGATCTGCCAAGCTGCGGCCGAAGGGATCTGCCAAGCTGCGGCCGAAGGGATCTGCCAAGCTGCGGCCGAAGGGATCTGCCAAGCTGCGGCCGAAGGGATCTGCCAAGCTGCGGCCGAAGGGATCTGCCAAGCTGCGGCCGAAGGGATCTGCCAAGCTGCGGCCGAAGGGATCTGCCAAGCTGCGGCCGAAGGGATCTGCCAAGCTGCGGCCGAAGGGATCTGCCAAGCTGCGGCCGAAGGGATCTCTCAAGCTGCGGCCGAAGGGATCTCTCAAGCTGCGGCCGAAGGGATCTCTCAAGCTGCGGCCGAAGGGATCTCTCAAGCTGCGGCCGAAGGGATCTCTCAAGCTGCGGCCGAAGGGATCTCTCAAGCTGCGGCCGAAGGGATCTCTCAAGCTGCGGCCGAACGGATCTCTCAAGCTGCGGCTGTCACAGGTGTGGCAGAGGATTGCGGAGTTCTTATTGCTTTCAATGGGATCAGCGCTGCTGCCTCCGGCCCCATTGAAAGCAATGGGCGATATTGCAAAAAGATAGCACATGTTGCAATTTTTTTACACACAACATTGAGTGAGTGAAAGCATAGCAAATGTGGAGGAAACCATTGAAAATTATTGGTTTCATAATTCTGTGTTTTCACTCACTCTCGCATCGCGCAACTTTATCACCTGTGTGAAACTGGCCTCAGAGCATGTTCATTTTTGCACAGCAGACAAACCCATTCTAATTTAAATGGCTATTTATGTTTAATCTTTTTTTATTCGATTTTCCAAAATATTTTACAACCATTAGAAAGTAGTAATTAAATGGCTATCTAGACCTCTTTCACACGGGGACCTGCATATATATGCGTTTCGAGGTTGCTATGCCTCTTCCACAGTATATGCTGAGGGCATTCGTCAATGGTAGATAGTAGTGCTCTGACGTCATGCCTGTAGAGGAGTTTAAGCAAATACACTTGTGTACTATTATATGTTCCCAGGTGGCGCCTTATACCCAACTTTTTAACATTTGGTATTTGTTGTTCAACCTTAAGGTTGTGATGGTCACATGGGGTTGGCTGCACCTGGTAAATGGAAAATTCTTTCCTTTCAAGAGTTAAACCTACACATCCCAACGAAGGGTACACTCCCTGCAGCCCTTTTTCCTTGTTTTAAGTTGCTCCACCTCCTTTCTATACTGTCCATAGATTGAAAAAAACACAGGTCCATCAAGTTCAACCTTTTTATCCATTCTAAATCATTATTTGCTAGATTAATTAGAATCCTCAATACCATTAGTTAATCTAGTCCTTTTTGCTGTCATTGTCCCTGCCACCACTGCCTGTTGGGTATTGAATGGGTATAAGGCATTCTATAATTGACTATTCTAGCTGTAAAGAACTTTTTCCTATACACATGTCTACATCACCTTTCCTCCCCACATAATGAATGTCTCCTGGTTCTTGGAAAAAGTAAATTATGAACCAATTCTTATCACCCACACCTACACTTATACATGTAAATGAGATCACTTCTAAGGGCTCTCTTTTCCAGGCTGAATAAGTCTGTTTTTTCTAGCTTTTTATTAGAAGATAGACCTTCTATCCCATTTAATAATCTAGTCATCCACCTTTAAACCTTCTCCCATTCTGCTATATCCCTTTTAGATTGTGGAGTCCACAACTGAATCCCTAAACTCAAGATGTGTTCTTACAAGGGATTTATAGAGAGTTAATATTATATTGCAGTCACAGGGTTTAACCTCTCTTTTTATAAATACCCCTAAATCTTATTTGCTTTTGCAGCTGCTCTTTGGCATTGAGTATTGCTGCTTAGTTTACTTGTTACAAGAATTCTCAAGTGTTTTTCATGTTCTGTTGTTCTCAGTTTTATTCCACAGATGTACCCCAAATAAGTAAAGTGAGTGCTATGTTCCACACTTCCCAACATAGTTTTGTTAAGTTTCTTTACACTCTCTTTATCTCAGGTAGAGCTATTTTTCATAGCACTCCCTCTAGTTTTTAACACCTTAACGCCAAAGGACACAAGTGTCTCAGAGAGTGAGGGGACAATACCGATCGATCCCGTCTCTGTCCCAGATTCCTCACAGATCGACTATTGTGAGAGTCTACCAATTTGTCATGGCCAAGCCTTGTTCAATCACTCTAGTGGGATTGCAAGATTGGAGTCGGTAGAATACAGGCTAATTTGTATCCAACTTTCATAGGCTTCTGCACGCATGCAAAGCAAAAGCTCAAATCACCACTTGATTCATTCTAACGCACTCCAGTGCTCTACAATGCTGTGTACCTACATGCTACCACCACCGGCTTGTTACATGTAACCTGGAACCCACACTTATGAATTATGAACACAATCTTCGGAATTACAGTTTGTTTTAAAATGGACTAATAAATTGTGGATTTTGTTCTAGAAAAAGACTAGCAATGCATATATATATATATATATATATATATATATATATATATATATATATATATATATATATATATATATATTATTACATGGGAGTATAAAGGAATACAGGTATGCACAACAAACAGTATTTTAAAATAAGCAGAAGAAAATAAAGGAAAATTTGGAGACATGAACAAAGGTTCTGTTCTTTGAAACAAAGGGACAGACCATATGCAGCAGCATACTGCTGTGGTCTGGCACCCAGCTTCTGTGAGCCCCCAGTTTTAAAGGGTTCTCTCGAACACACCTTCTTCCCACCCCCTCTGAGGTCCTTTGTAGAGAGTTGGGTAGGATTTGTAGGAGCTCTAAAAAATCATAATTCCCCATTTCAGTCATATCTCCGCACGAGATCCTCCGACTGGGAGTATCCAGTTGGTCATGATTTTATCCATTCATTAAAATCAAGCGTGATTATAACCAGGCCTGGGGATATGCATTTGGGGGGGGGGGGGGGGGGGGGCTCCGGGGCCTGTACTGAAATGTGTGTGGGTACGTTTTATTCTGCAATTCTGAAAATATAATTCATATCGGGCTGGGACCTTCATACGTCCAAGAATCTTTATTAATAAATTTCCCTTTTATTTAACTCTTGCTGCCTAAACAAGAGAGTTGACTAAGATTAATAGCTCTTAACCCCTTACTTACTGTGATCAATGTACATTGTGGCATGTAAAGGGTTCACAGAGGGAGCATGCTTCCTCTGTGATGTAATCGGCACTCCACAATGCATTATCATAGCAATCATAGCTTTTATAGTTCAAATCCCCCTCAGGAAATAAAAAATGTAAGAAAACCCCAAACCCTTTTTTGTGCACTTTCAGTTTTATTTTTAATTTAAAACTCCCACATATTTGCTATCACTATATCCATAATGACCTCTACAATAAAATTAAAACACTATTTATCCTGCATGATTGAACAAAATAAATAAAAAATGAGGCAAAACTATTATTTTGTTTATTTTTCCTCCCAAGAAAGCACAATAAGAGTGATCAAAAAAGCCATATGAATCCCAAAATGGTATCAATAAAAACTACAGCTCGTCACGCAAAAAACAAGTCCTTACAAAGTTTTGTGTATAAAAAAAATAAAAAAAGTTATGGGTTGCATTTAAAGAAATGAAAATCCCCCGAAAATTGTCGCGTCCTTGGGCCAAAATAGCCGCATCCTTAAGGGGGTAACATATATCATTACATTTTTCTAGACAGTAGCAAGATGAAAAGCTAAATGCCTAATTAGCTAATAATAATGTATACACATTCAGAGATCTTTATGAATTTTCATGTAATGTACATTGCCAACCATGGCAGTTACACACAGTTACCCCCTCCCATTCCCGTCAACTGCTCCTTGCCGGTTGACGGGAATGGGAGGGGGTGGGAGCTAGTGTGCTAATCTTCTGCCCCCTTCCTTTGCAGGCAGCTGGCACGGGGCAGAGGGACGGAGAGGGGGAGAGAGTTTAGCAGAGCCGCTGCTAAACTCCCCCCCCCCCCCCACCTCTCTTTTCTGGCAGCTCTCGTAGTCTCCAATAGGAGTCTATGGGACGGGACGGCATATTCTGGCCGGAAGATAGGCGTAAAATCGGCTGGCCGGTATGCGCACTGCATGCGCTATCTTTTCTGGCCATCTGTTTTTACGCGCCGGAAAATAGCCCATCTGAACAGATGCATTGAAATCTAATGCATCATATGGTCGCGATTTTCGCCCAGCGTTTTATCGTGGGAAAATTGCCGCAATAAAACGCTACTGTGAATAAAGCCGTATGTGGTATCCTATCGAGGATGCAATCGTTGTCTAGCAAGAAATGTTCAGTTGTTAAAAAAAAAGAACTAAAAAGTGTAGATCTTATAGAACCTAAGCAGACACAAGACTAATGTTTTGTCAACATCTGCTCTCTCTTTGATGTATCATCTCAGAGTTTGGAGAAATAGCCAGCAATATCAGGATATCGGTGATTTATTGCTCCGGTATTACATCAGCTGTAGAGCCTTAAATCTTCCACAATGGTCTTATCCAGCAACAAGGAGAAGTTACCCCACAGGTGAAGTATATCTTCTAGGAAGATTAAAGACAAAGTGACACTTCCTAAGAAGACGAACGATTTTCATTTTTGCGAACTGCAGGACCTGCGATCTGCGCTCATTTTAAATAGTAAATAGTAAATTTACAAACCAAATCAAGAGTTATAATAATTACTAAATCCATCTGTCCGCAGAAATCCTTCAACCTGTAATGAGAGGTTGTAGAATTCCATATACCGTGAGAATGGTGGGGTTTTTGCAATTAGGATTTCTAAAACAATTGCAGCAATCATACACATAGTAAAACACTCCATGCTGTACACTAAGGGCTTATTCACACCTCCGTATATCAGCCAGGTTTTCACTCCCGGACAATATACGGTGTCCCTTTCTGCAAGGGGAGGAGGCAGGTTTGGCCGGGAGCAGTGCACTGAGCTCCTGCCCCCTCTCTGCCCCTTGCCACTGTTTGCAATGGGAGGGGGCGGAGCTAAGTTCGTCCCACCACCTCCCATTGCAAATAGTGGCGAGGGGCGTAGAGAGGCGGGAGCTCAGTGCACTGCTCCCGGCCAAACCCGTCTCCTCCCCATGCAGATAGGGACACTGTATATCGGACAGACGTGAAAACCCGGCTGATATACGGACGTGTGAATATGCCCTTAAGGTGGATTCAGACGACCCCTTCCCCGCCCCTTGCCACTATTTGCAATGGGAGGGGCAGGGGTGGAGCTAAGCGGTGGGATTTAGCTCTGCCCCCATCTCGCCCCCTCCTATTGCAAATAGTGGCAAGGGGCGGAGAGGGGGCGGAAGCTCAGTTCCTGCTCCTGGCTCTTCCATCCCCCCCCCTTCAGACAAGGACACCGTATATCGGCTCGGCGTGAAAACCGAACCGATATACGGTCATCTGAAGGGCCGTCATAGTGCCGAGGGGGAGGGAAGGGGCAACCAGGGCTCACCTCCTCTCGCCTCCCCTCTGGCTGTTTGCAATAGGAGGTGACAGGTTCGGGGGCGGAGCTAAGCTCCTGCCTCCTCCCCACCCCTTGTCCCCTTGTCCTTAGCCAGCAATGGGAGGAAGCGGGACAGGGCGACGCTTAGCTCCGTCCCAATCCCACCCCCTCCCATTGCAATCAGCCGGAGGGGAAGAGAGAATAGGGAGGGAGTTTAGCAGTCACTCTGCTAAATTCCCTCTTACCTTCCCTTCTTTGGCCACTGTCATTGGCTCCCATAGGAGCCGATGCAGCGGCCGTCATATTCCAGCCTGTAAGATAGTTCCAGCACTTTTGGGCCCGACGTAAAAGTACCCGGCGGTATATTGGCCCGGCCGGGCGCTATTACGTCACAGGAATACGGCCATGTGATCTGATGTATTTGAATTTGAATCGTAGCGTATATCGGCCGACCCACTATCTTCCCAGGCCACTGTAACTTGAACTTAGACTTGAACATGCAATTACACAGGCTGGGTCTGCAGCACATGCACTTTGCTGGAAAATCCAACCAATCAGCATGGGCACTTCCCTGGTATGTACTGAGGTACACTCTGTACTAGTAACACCTCTCTAAAGTACAGTGCAGTACTACATGTTCTGTAAACTCATTACCTGTGTCAGCATGAGCTGCCTTGGACACCAGTGAGGCTGGCTCCATGTTATTTCCTGGCACACGGTGTACTATACAGACCCTGAATACGCTCCTGTCTACATAGAAGGTGATGTTGAGGAACTACTATACTGTTTTGCATGTACTTCTGCAAATGGGCAGCACAGTGGCTCAATAGTTAGCACTGACCAATATCTGCATGGAGTTTGTATGTTCTCCTCATGTTTGTGTGAATTTCCTTCCACAATCAAAAAACATACTAATAGGTACATTAAGGGCTCTTTCACATGAGCGTATATCGGCCGTCGTTTTCACTGCCGGACGATATACGCTACGTTCTGATGCATTGGATTCCAATGCATCGGATCACATGGCCGTATTCCCGCGGGCCAATATAGCCCCGGGTGCTTTCATGCCGAGCTGAAAAGATAGTCCCGGAACTATCTTTCCAGACGGAATAGGTTGGCCGCTGCATGGACTCCTATGGGAGCCATAGTGGCCGGAGAAAGGAGGGGGAGGAAATTTAGCAGCGTGACTGCTAAATTCCCTCCCTCTCCGCTCCTACCCTTCGGGTGTTTGCAATGAAAGGGGGTGGGACATGGGCGGAGCTAAGCTTAACCCCGCTCGATCCCCTTCCATTGCGAACAAGGGGCGGGTGCTTAGCTACGCCCACTCCCATTGCAAACAGCCAGAGAAAGGAGAGAGGAGGTTAGCCGGCGAGGGGGAGGAAAGAAGGAGACACCATGCCTAACGGCATTGTGGCCTTGGCGTATATGCGCTGAGGCTTGTGCCATCTGATCGGGCGCACAAACGTTAGATTTGTGCACCCATTCACGCATTTTACGGCGCCAGCCGGTGCACGTAAAAATGCCTATGGGCATGTGAAAGGGGCCTTAGATTGTGAACCCCGAATAGGGACATCACCCAATGCAGGTCACAACAATCTATGAATAATAGTACAGAATGCAAATGTGCTATATAAATGGGTACCATAAATGTGGTATTTTATATGAACCTTGCTTGGACCCCTTTTGGGTGAAGGTTTGATGTATAAATATGAACGTGTGTTCTATGGCTGGACCGCATAAAGTATGTTGTCCAATAGAGTACATACTGCCATACTATCCATTTCAATTGTGGATGTCTAGGGTGAGTTGTAATCTTTACCTTTTTATACTTTCACCCCCTCAGCAGCACAGGTTGGGTCCTAGGGGAACACAGCGGCCTTGGAATTGGGTTTATGTCATCACGAGACTTGTGCCTACATTTGCACAACCTCTAGAGTTGAGCATTCATTTGACTTGTTGAGTATATACTACCCTATGGTGTGCTGTGTATTACTTTTCTTGCAATCAGCTCATCTAGGAAACAGATTTATGTACCACAAATTAAAATTTGCAGCAATTAAAATGAATGTTCAGGAAAAGATGGTTAATACAGCAGCAGGAATTTAATTAATTATGTAGCAGTATGAAAAGGGAGGTGGATGTTAGAGCTCTGTCATGGCCACACAAATCATAGGAGTGAAACGTGTATCGGGTGCATTCCCTTGGGTCTGTATTATCTGCAGTGTTTGTCTTTCTGCACTTTTCCTGCTCATTATATTGATTACGCTCTGCATTGGTCATTATGCTACTGTGTTTAAACATACTGCTTTGACTTCCATGTGGACATACTGTATGTCATCATGATCAGTTCCTGTCATTGCCGTACATGTGAATAAATGTAGTAGAGCAGAGCAGTTCAAATAATAATCTTTATTTGTATAGCGCCAACTTATTCTGTAGCGATTTCAGGCATGGGAGAACAGACAATACAACAATTACATGTGATATACAATCAGTTTGAAGCCAACGGGGTGGGGGTGATACAGGAGGTACAAGGGTAGGAGGGAGATGAGGCATGAGGGAACACAGGCAGTATAGGAGTTACATGTGGAAATCAGTTATTACGAAGCAAACGGGATGGAGGCGGTAAAGAGGTGCAGGGGTAGAGGTCATATGAGATAAGCAAGGTGCAAGGTGTGGGGAGCCATAGGGAGGAGCAGGGGACTAGGTCAGGAGATTTGGTAGGCTTCCTGAAGAGGTGCATTTTTAAGGCACGGCTGAAATTTTGTGCATCAGGAATTGTTCGTATGCCTTAGGGTAGAGTGTTCCCGAGAATGGGTGCTGCTCTGGTGAAGTCCTGTAGGTGAACATGTTAGGGTCTTATTAGAAGGGTATTTAGTCTGTGTGTTAGCAGATCGGAGTGAGCAGGCTGCGTGATGTATGAATAGGGGGAAGGCGATGTATGGTGATGCAGCGCCATGGAGAGCTTTGTGGGTGAGCAGCCAATGCAGTGACTGGCATAGTGCAGAGGTGTCTGAGAAATGGCTGGATAGAAAAATGAGCCTATGGAGAGCTTTGTGGGTGAGCTGCCAATGCAGTGACTGGCATAGTGCAGAGGTGTCTGAGAAATGGCTGGATAGAAAAATGAGCCTATGGAGAGCTTTGTGGGTGAGCAGCCAATGCAGTGACTGGCATAGTGCAGAGGTGTCTGAGAAATGGCTGGATAGAAAAATGAGCCTATGGAGAGCTTTGTGGGTGAGCAGCCAATGCAGTGACTGGCATAGTGCAGAGGTGTCTGAGAAATGGCTGGATAGAAAAATGAGCCTATGGAGAGCTTTGTGGGTGAGCAGCCAATGCAGTGACTGGCATAGTGCAGAGGTGTCTGAGAAATGGCTGGATAGAAAAATGAGCCTACCTGCCACATTTAGTGTGGATTGGAGAGGGGAAAGGCTGGTGCGGGGAAGGCCAATAAATAGGGAGTTGCAGTAGTTGAGTTGGGAGTGGATGAGGACAACAACAGGTGTCTTCAGCGTCTCCGTGGTGAGGAATGGACGGATTTTAGCAATATTTCTGAGGTGCAGGTGGCATGCTCGGGCCAGAGATTGGAAGTGGGGATAAAGGAAAGGTCAGAGTCCAGTGTGACCCAAGGCAGCGGGCGTGCTGTCGGGGGGTTATGATGGTGCCAGACAATGGAATGGAGATGTTGAGGAGAGGTCGGTTGGAATGCGGAAAGAGGACAAGGTCAGTTTTGGAGAGGTTAAGTTGAGAAAAAGGAGGACATAGTATTAGAGACAGCAGACAGACAGTTGGTAATATTTCGGAGGAATTATTCGGAATTGTCACGGGAGGAGGTGTATAGTTGGGTGTCATCAGCGTAGAGATGGTATTGGAGGCCGAATTTGTGGATGGTTTGTCCAATTTGGGCTGTGTAGATAGAAAAGAGAAGGGGACCAAGAACCGAGCCCTGACAGCAAGAGGAAGTGAAGAGGAGATAGAGCCAGTGAAGGAGACGCTGAAAGAGTGGTCAGAGATATAGGAGAAGAACCAGGAGAGAGCAGTGTCCTTTAGGCTGATAGAGCGAAGCATAATGAGAAGGAGGTCATGGTTGACAGTGTCAAATGCAGCTGAGAGGTCAAGGTGGATTAGTAGGAAGTAGTCACCCTCTCGACTTTTCCGTCATTAAGTCATTTGATACTTTTGTGAGGACGGTTTTGGTCGAGTGTAAAGGGGGTCGAGGAGAGTTGTCAGAGAGAAAGCGTGTGAGGCAGGAGTAGACCAGGCATTCTAGTAATTCGGAGATGAAGAGGAGGTTTGAGATGGGTCAGTATTTCGCAGTGTAGGTCTGGTCAAGGGTTGTTTTTTTAGCAGAGGGGATATGATGGCGTGTTTGAATGAGGAGGTGAAGGTGCCAGAGGTTAGCGAGAGGTTGCAGATAGTGGTGAGATGGGTAATGACAGCTGGGGAAAGGGACTGGAGGAGGTGAGAGGGTTGCTAGCGCAGGTGATGGGGTGAGCAGCGGAAAGCAACCTGAAGACCTCTTTCTCTGTCGTTGGTTCTAACGAAGAAAGTAAAATGGTGATGGATGCAGTGTGGAGGAGACTGGGATCGAGGCTAGCCATGCAGTGTTCGGAGATTTCTTTTCGGATGTTGTTAATTTTTTTCTTTGAAATAGGCGGCTAGTTCCCAGGCACTCAGCCCCAAAGAGCAAGCCCCCATGATGGATCTGAGGAGAGAATGGAAGGTGTCAAAGAGTCGTTTGAGGTTATGGGATAGTGTGGAGACAAGAGAGGTGAAATAAACTTGTTTGGCATGGTGGAGGGCTAGGTTCTAAATTTTAAGCATGAATTTGAAGTGGAGGAAGTCTGCAGGCAGCTCTGATTTTCTCCACAGCCGTTCAGTGCACCTAGAAGACCGCCAGATGAAGCGCGTTTGGGACGTGAGCTAAGGTTGCTGTAGTCTATGGTTGATGGCTTGGGTCACGAGTGGCGCCGCTTCATCCCGTCACATCTGTGTAGTGTTGTAGTGTTCTGCAGCCAGTTTAGGGCAGGGGAACAGAGAGATAGGGGACAGGGAGGACTGGATAGTCTTGCGAACTGTTGGGTGTGGACGATCGGGAGGTTCCTAGAGGTGCAATAGATAGGAGAGTCACGGGAGATGCTAGGGTGCCTGATGGAGGAAGAGAGGAGGTTGTAATCTGAGAGTGGAAGGTGGGAGTTAGTAAAGTAAGAGGCAGAGCAGAGGCGGAGGAAGATTAAATCGAGAGTATTGCCGTCTCTGTGAGTAGGTGAGTTTAAGAGTTGTGATAGGCCGAGGGAGTGCGTGAGCGTTAAAAGCCGGTAGGCAGATGAGGAGCTGGGGCCAAGTAGGGATATTAAAATCGCCAATGATGAGGTTGGGATTTCACAGGATAGGAATTGGGGGAGCCAGGCAGCAAATTGGTCTAGGAACAGGTGGGTGGGACCTGGGGGTCAGTAGATAACTGCAACTCGCAGGGACAGTGGGCGGAAGAGTCATAGGGTGTAGACTTTAAATGACTGGAAGGTGAGCAAGGGAGCCGAGGTAATGAACTGGAAGGTACAGTTTGGCAAGAGTAGGACACCTACTCCTCCACTGCACCTGTCATCTGATCTAGGGGTGTGGAAGAACTGCAGACCTTCGTAGGACAATGCAGCAGAGGAGGAAGAGTCAGACTGCTGTATCCACATTTCGGTGAGGGCGAGCAGGTTGAGGTGTTTGATGGTGAAGAGGTCGTGGATAGTTGGGAGTTTGTTGCATGCGGATTGGGAGTTCCATAGGACATATTTGAATGGTGCAAGGTCGAGCATGGGCTAGTGGGGTGGTTTGGTATAATTGGGGGGGGGGGGGATTTTTGTGGAGAGCAGTATGGGGGGGCCTGGGATGGGAGATATGTCCACCGCGGCTAGGAGTAGAAGGGTAGCGAGGGTGAGCAGGTGGTTGGGGGATTTGTGTGGGTGGCTAAGCTGTTTCTTGGTGCTATGGGGGGGGGGGGGGAGGGGTTAGAGGCATCTGAGGAAGGTGAAAAATGCATGGGAGCTGTGCATGGGGAGGGGCTGATGTGGATGGAGTGTGTTGGAGCTGGGTGTAGGAAGAAAGTGTTAGGGCTTGAAGGGAAAATTGCTGTGGAGGTTTGTGCAAAGAGGAGGTTATTTTTGGCCAGAGTGTGGGGGAATGTGGAGTTTACATGTCTCCTGCTCTGTTGAACTGCACTGTTTAACTGCATCATTCGACTGCATAAGACACTTGTTCCCAGACACTTAATGCTGGACACCCATGCGTGGCAATAAGGCTACCACCAGTTTTATAGTTCAGACTACAAGATTACAGCTGGGAGTGGCTAGATAGATTACACTAGTCAACCAGTTGAGTCCATGTTCTCAAGGCTAAATTAACAGGATGTGGGGTTAGGGGGGAGGTTTATTGCCCTTTTTGGAGAAACAAAATATGTCCAGCAACGCTAGATGAGACAGAGGTTGGGGAAAATGCATATAGTAACAAATGGAGTCAATGCAGGACAATATGGAGACATACCATTCACACAGTTATAACATGAAATGTGCATGGGGCAGCAATACAGCAGATAGCAGAGTGGGGTCAAATCAGTTAGTTTATATCAGCTTGAATGGAGTCAATGCAGGACAATATGGAGACATACCTGTTGATGAGAGAGAGAAGGTAGATGAATATTAATAACTGCATTGTTTAACTGCATCATTCGACTGCATAAGAAACTTGTTCCTGGACACTTAAAGGGGTTGTCTCGCGGCAGACCTCAAAATTTTACCTTACCCCATTCCCCCTGTCACCCCCCTGGCATAAAATAGCAAATTAAAGCGGTTTTTAAACCGCTTGCTACTCACTGATCCGATGAAATAAGGACTTTAGAAAATCTTCTCCCAAAGATGGCCGCCGGTCCTTTCCCAGGGATGCACTGCGGTTTTCTCCCATGGTGCACCGCGGGTCTTTTCCCATGGTGCACAATGGGCTCTGTGCGTTCCATTGCCGATTCCAGCCTCCTGATTGGCTGGAATCGGCACACGTGATGGGGCGGAGCTACGATGACGACGCGGTGACCAGCTCTCCGGGACGAGCGGCCCCATTCACCAGGCAGAAGATCGCACAGCGCAAGCGCGTCTAAAAAAGCAAGAAGACATCAGAATTAGACGGATCCATGGCGATGGGGACGCTAGCAACGGAGCAGGTAAGTGAATAACTTCTGTATGGCTCATATTTAAAGGGGTTGTCCCGCGCCGAAACGGGGTTTTTTTTTTCAACCCCCCCCCGTTCGGCGCGAGACAACCCCGATGCAGGGACGTAAAAAAAAAACCGCTCAGCGCTTACCTTAATCCCCGCGCTCCGGTGACTTCTATACTTACCGGTGAAGATGGCCGCCGGGATCCTCTTCCTCCGTGGACCGCAGCTCTTCTGTGCGGTCCATTGCCGATTCCAGCCTCCTGATTGGCTGGAATCGGCACGTGATGGGGCGGAGCTACACAGAGCCCCATTGAAGAAAGCAGAAGACCCGGACTGCGCAAGCGCGGCTAATTTGGCCATCGGAGGCCGAAAACTAGTCGGCACCATGGAGACGAAGACGCCAGCAATGGAGCAGGTAAGTATAAAACTTCTTATAACTTCTGTATGGCTCATAATTAATGCACAATGTACATTACAAAGTGCATTAATATGGCCATACAGAAGTGTATAGACCCACTTGCTGCCGCGGGACAACCCCTTTAATGCACAATGTATATTACAAAGTGCATTAATATGGCCATACAGAAGTGTATAACCCCACTTGCTTTCGCGAGACAACCCCTTTAATGCTGGACACCCATGCACGCCAACCACATGCACGGCACATTATTTGTAGTATGTAATAATATTCTATTGGTACATTAGCATAACCTCTGCCTTTTTATATATTGTAAGATTTGTTGTAATAAAGATTTACATCATTTTGATAATCTGTGGTTCTTTGAGAATTCTTTGTATGTGTTATACAGGGGGTGGACAAAAATATGGAAACACCGCATGAAATGCATGCTGTAAAATCTTTCTCTACATGTCTTATTGAAATATGATTTGGAATCCCATGTAACTTAAGTGGAAGTAATATGATGCAGATGCTGCTAGGTTTACATCTGCCAAAACAATAAGGTTCCATTGGTCAGGGGTCTGAGTCACTCAGCTGCTGTTACCAGCTGGTTCCCAAAACCACCTAGAGCAGGGCAAGAGGTGAAGTAAACACGAATTTGGCAGGAAAGCTCTGAGCCAAGCAGGGGTCAAAAGGGCAGCTCAGTGCTAATGATTAAAATCCCACGCATTTCGTACTGTGTTTCCATATTTTTGTCCACCCCCTGTATATGCTTTTCATGGAACCATTTTTTTTCTCTAAGCATGTGGTCATGTTTTGCAGATTTTGTCAAGCCTACATGAACATTTTGGTGAGACTTTTTTCACCTCTAGCACCCTTAGACAAGGTGACGTACTCCCTCATGCCACCCCTGCAGTTGTGATCTACAGTTACCTGGCAAACAATCTTGTGGTGTCACAATAGCTAACTACACTTAAACCACTTGGGATTTCACAATAGCTTACTTGACTGTAATAGGTTATGATATTCCTAACTGCCAGCTGCTACTTTGCCGAAATTGAGGTGCTAGCCATAGACCAACTCATTCATGGATCTCTAGAAAATCCAAGAATAATTTTCTATCCAGTTTAACAAACTGACAGGGACAGAAACTAAAGGCTCATTCATATGAGCGTATTCGTACTTCGGTTTGCAAATACGCTGCATAAAAATGCACGAAACCATGGCTATTTCCAGCGTATTTCGGTCTCTTTGTGTGGTTTTTAGGCACGCAAAAAAACTGCTTAAAGCAGAAATGGTGTCAGAAGACTGCAGAGTCATAGAAGACACCTAGAAATAGGTCACATGGGCGGCTAGGCGACACTTTGGGATATTTCTTCTTCTCTGAGTGTTTGCTCTGTGGTGTTTGGATATCAGATGAAGAGTGTGTTCTCAATTCCTTGCTCATCTCTCACTGATTTGGGGAGAGTAGAGAGATGCTTGAGTGCGGCCATAGAAGGAAGAGGAGCAGTTATTGCATGCACCCTTTGTCCTCGTATTGGGGGCGTAAGAGCCATTTTTAAGAGGAGCAGGTATTGCATGCACCCTTTGTTCTCTCAATGGAGGCGTAAGACTGCTTCTGCTCTGACCTCATTTGGAATACTGTGTCCAGTTCTGGGCACCCCACTTTAAAAAAGACAGACAAACTGGAGCAAGTTTAGAGAAGAGTTACAAAGACGGTGAGCGGTCTGCAAATCATGTCCTATGAAGAACGGTTAAAGGATCTGTGAATGTTTAGCTTGCAAAAAAGAAGGCTGAGAGGAGACTTAACAGTGGTCTACAAATATCTGAAGGGCTGTCACAGTGCAGAGGGATCAGCCCTATTCTCATTTGTACAAGGAAAGACTAGAAGCAACGGGATGAAACTGAAAGGGAGGAGACACAGATTAGACAGTGAGGGGATCAATGAGTGGAACAGGTTACCACAGGAGGTGGTGGGTTCTCCTTCAATGGAAGTGTTCAAACAAAGGCTGGACAAATATCTGTCTGGGATGATTTAGTGAATCCTGCACTGAGCAGGGGGTTGGACCAGATGACCCTGGAGGTCCCTTCCAACTCTACCATTCTGGTGTATCCTGGAAGGCATTGCCTGAATCCCTTTTTGAGAGAGGCAAAAAAACACTAATTACAAAAAAACTGTTGCAATTAACAAATACTCACAAAGTGCCTTTTTTGGCTCAGGGGTACTATTCTCCCAAAGATTGCCAAACACATGCTTGGTAACTTCTTGCTAACAGGTTTTTTTCATATTACAGTCTTTGTCTTCCTCTGTGTTGGAGTCCGACAAGGCTGGTCTTTGTTCAACAGCGGCAATTCAACGCTCCATATCCACATTCCTGCCCGGCCCACCTACCTTTTTGTTACTGTAAAAAGCCCTTCATACCTACTTTCTTATAAGAAACCTGTCTAAATACTCTGCATTTAGACGTACATGCATGCGTTTTTAACTGTGGATTTACGCACTCCATTGCCTTTCATTATGACTTTCAGACCAAAAATATGCACAAAAATAGGACATGCCGAGTTTTTTTTTATACACGAATGAAGTATGCCGTGAAAAGATGCAAATGTGAACAAACCCTTTGAAATCAATGGGTTCTATTTGCGGGTATCGTGTGCGTAAAAAAGCGTGCCTAAATACGTGGGGTATATATGCTTGTGTGAATGAGCCCTTAGTGAAACAGAAATCAATCAGGTCTCCATCACACATCCGTCCCAGTTCCATCCTGCTTTCTGTCCCTATGCAGTTGTCTGCATAGAAGAGAGAAAGCCAGGGCAGAGCCTGTGCTGGTTAGAAGGAGTGCTTTGTGAAAGGAGTCTAGGCTCAAATGTCACACTGGGAAGAGTTTACTCAATGAAAAAGCATGCAAAGAAAAGTAAAAATGATAAAAGCACTATCCAAAATATACAGTACAACATATATACACCAACCAGGTCATAGTTGGGCTTTCCTTCACTTGGCAAAAGATTTGGATTGGTGTTGCAGCAGTTTTTAAATACCCTGGCCAAGGCATGGTGGCATGTTGGCATATATTTGTATATGTATATATTGTATTTCAGCCGCACTTCAGTAGCGGTGAGCGATTCCAGCGACCTCATTGGTTGTCGGGTACACACACCCCTTTGGAGATGTGCACAAGTGCTACTTCACGAGACCCGCGGGGGGTTAGGGTTTAGGGTTAGGTTTAGGGTTTAGGGTTAGGTTTAGGGTTGGGGTTAGTTGCCGACCCACCTACGGACCTGCTGCTGCTTATTTAACGGCCCGCCCACTCGTGCACATCTCCAAAGGGGTGTGTGTACCCAACAGCCAATGAGGTCGCTGGAATCGCTCACCGCTACTGAAGTGCGGCTGAAACACAAAATATGCATCCCAGCCCCCTGTACTTTTGCCCCTGCATCTACAGCTGCCACTAGTTTTAAATATTAAATATATAGGGTGAAATTACCAGCAAATCACCATTTTAGACACTTGCTGAATTCCAATTTTAATTGTTCTGTTAGTTTTTGCTACAAAGACAATTGCCTGAAATAGTTACAACAGAAGGAATTCCGAGTTCTTATTGTAAAACATCATTTACACAAAACAGTAAACACATAAGAACAAATCTTCCAAAACACTAGTGGTGAAGCCAATGAAGATACAACGGTTGCACCAGTAGAAGATCGGGGCGGTTTTGATCCCAAATATGAATCTAAGAAACTAAAGATTTATAGGTCTCTATCTGGAAAGACATGTGTGATTGTTCACAGTGAGAGAAACCAAGTAATCTTGTAGATATGATACCTTTTAATAGCTAACAAAAATACATGATGTTACAGCAAGCTTTCGGGGATATCTCGCCCCCCTTCGTCAGGCCCATTACCAGGAAGAAAACATGAGCTAGACAAATACTTTATCCTGTAGCCCAACTATGATACTTTTCAATTTTTGGAATACTGTAATGTCCACAATTATTAACAGTGTTTAGACAATATGGCTTCTTTGATTTATTGTACCACGGTTGTTGACTTTTTTGGCCACTTCCAGTGCTTTTGGTCGCTCATAGTCATTGTGCTCAGTTCATACTGATTTTCCTGTCACAAATCCTGGAAAGCACTCACTGTCATATTGTAAATTAGAAATGACTTTACTGAATTGTTTGCAGCATGGAACCTTAAGGCCTCCTTCACACGGGTGACAAAGTCACGTGATTTTGTACAGTGCTACATATCGCATGTATGTGAAGCCCATGCTTTCCAGTGGGTTAATTCACACATGCAATGTTTTGTACCATGCCACAACCCGACACAAAAACCTTGCAGGTCCGGCGATATGCACGCGACTCGTGAAGTTGTGTTGCCCATGTTTCTCTATAGAGCCTTCATCTCTGTTGCATTGCATCGAACGAAAATGCAATTTTTTGCGAATGGTCCCCGACATTATTCTCCTTTATCTCTTCTGGCCAAGGATCAAAAAATCCCCGCCTTCTGGAAACGGTGGCTGTGATTGGCTGGCACTTAGCCAATCACAGCTGACGCTCAATGAACCAATCATAGCCATTCATGTAGTGAAGTATCAGTGGTCATTCACTTGAGTATTACCAATACCATGGACCAGTTTTAACGATGTCCTGAAATGTTTCTAGCAATGGCATCTGCCAAAATTCTAGCAATTTGTATGTCTGTCAGTGTCCTAACAGCTCCAGAAATGCAATGCTAATGGAGATTGATTGAAAGAGTACCTGCACTTTCACCTTCGGAGCACTTCTGCTCCATCAGCCATTTTTGGCTCCTGGCAGTTGAAGACAGCTCCATACAGCCACATATGATACTTATATAGCATTATTTGGGGCCATCTTCAGCTGCCGGAAGGAGACAAAAATGGCCAACTGAGCAGAAGGTGAAAGTGCAGGTACTCTTTATTTTAACAGCTTAATATATGCCTTATTATTTTCCTCTGGAGATGAGCCTGTTGCAGCATGTGCTGTTGGGTCCACCATTTTTTCATCTGCCTTCATTGGATAAAATCAACCAATCACAGGACTTCACACTAGGTGGATGTCCTATATCTGATATTGTCAGTATTTTCCTTGGGTTGCTTAATAATAGGCTATTATTCCTTGATACAAAGAAGTTGGTCAATCACTGTAGCCATCCCTCTCGATGAAAATAATCCACTATTTAAGAAAAAGTAAGTTTGGCAAAGATTAAATATCAATCACCCAGTGACTTTTAAAACTCGATACTCCTAGATTCTTGATTTTCAGCTCTGGACAGAATGAAAGACACCAGTAGGGTCAGTTTTCTAGATGCTGTCAGATGTTAACATAATTACAATATCACGCTTTACATAAAATTGAAATTTATTTTATTTTGTTTCGGTCTGTTGTTCTAAACACAAAAACAAAGCAAACAATCACACCTATAAATAAACAATACATTTGTGAAGCTTGGCTGCTTTAGCTTGTGCTGGTGTGCTGTGAGCGATAGCGGCCAAGTACTAGGCTCTGTGTAATTCTACTTCAGTCATGCATGCATTCGCCATTTGGTTTTGGAAAGATATTATGTTAGGTAAGCTGATGAAAAAAGAATAATACTATGATTTGTTTTTTCTTTCTTTTTTCTTTAACATTTGGTAATAAGTCAAAAAAGTTATGATCAGCTCAGAAAATTATAACTTCATGTAAAAATATATATTTTTATCCATAATCCTTTATAGAAAAAGAGCATTCCCACCTGTAATTTAGTAAACTCTCCTTGAGTTATTTAAATATTGGTTCTTTAAAATAGCTTTGAACTATTTCTCAGATATATGCGTTCTCGCTGATTAACATTGCAGCTTCAATATAGGTTATCACCATACAACTTATCAAGAGGTCTGAATTGTAAACCTGCCTTAAAATGGTAACATAGTATGTTAGGCTGAAAGAATGCATGTCCATCTAATTCAGCCTATTACCTCCCCCCTCCTCCAATGTTGATCCAAAGGAAGGCATTTGCCTAGTGGTTTCCCATTTAGTGTGTAATAGTGAAGCATAAAGTATATTTACCAGCAGCACAACCTTCACGCTGTTCTCAGCTGGACAGGCATCTGCAAAGCCACAAATTGGGTTCTACTTAAAATTTGAGAAAGTAAAATCTACCTTTAAGGCTGCATTCCACAAACGTATATCGGCTTGGCTTTCACGCCGAGCCGATATACGTCATCCTCATCTGCAGGGGCGGGGAGGATGGAAGAGCCAGGAGCAGGAACTGAGCTCCCGCCCGCTCTCTGCCTCCTCTCCGCCCCTCTGCACTATTTCCAATGGGGAGAGGTGGGACGGGGGTGGAGCTAATTCGTGGAACTTAGCCCCAGCCCCGTCCCGCCTCCTTACATTGCAAATAGTGCAGAGGGGCGGAGAGGAGGCAGAGGAGGCGGGAGCTTAGTTCCTGCTCCTGGCTCTTCCATCCCCCCCCTGCAGATGAGGAGGACGGATATCGGCTCGGCGTGAAAACCGAGCCGATATACGTTCGTGGGAATGCAGCCTAAGATACAGCATTTGCAGGGGTTAGGATTCAGATGTTTAACGCCTTAGTGACGGAGCTTTTTTGCTTTTTTCCATTTTTGTTTTTTCCTACTCCCTTCAAAGTCGTAGCCCCTTAATTTATCTATCGATGTCGCTGTATGTGGGCTTGTTTTTTGCAAGATGAGTTGTATTTTTCAATGGCACTAGTTATTGTACCATATAATGTACTGAAAAACTTTAAAAAAATTCTTAGCGGAGAGAAATGGAAAAAAAAACGATATTCCACCATCTTTCAGTGCGTCCTGTTTCTACAGCACACAAATTGCAATAAAAACGACCTGATATTTTTATTCTATGGGTCAGTATGATTACTACGATACCAAGCTTGTATAGTATTTTTTTGCTGTAGTACTTTTATTTTTTTTTAAAGATATTTAATTTTTTTCAATTATTTTCTGCGGTCATTTTGTGCGCACAATACCTTTTTTATTTTTTCGTCGACGTAGTTGAGCAAGGGCTCATTTTTTGCGGGATGTCCTGAAGATTCCGATAGTATCAATTTGGAATACATACGACTTTTTGATCACTTTTTATTGCGTTTTTTCTGGGAGACAGGGTAACTAAAAAAGTGTATTTCTGGCGTTCTTTTTTTTTTTTTCAGACGACGTTCACCATGCAGGAAAAATAATGCACTACTTTGATAGATCGGACTTTTACGGACGCGGCGATATCAAATACATATTTTTATTTTATGATTTTGATTTTTTAATAATGGATATGGCAAAAGGAGGGTGATTTAAACTTTTATAACTTTTTTTTTAACAATTAAAAAAACTTTATTGCTTATTTTTTTAACATTACTTTGAAGTCCCCCTGGGGGACTTTAACATGCAATGCTTTGATCGCTCCTGCAGTATGACGTAATGCTATAGCATTACGTCATACTGCTTTTTTACAGGCAGTCTTTCAAGCCACCCTGTGTGGATGGCTTGATAGGCAGTCTGCTAAGGCAGCCCTGGGGCCATTCATTAAGCCCCCGGCTGCCATGACACCTGCACGGCTCCCCCGATCTCACCGCGGGGGGGGCCGTGCGGGACCCCCGAACATCGTTCGGGGGATTTAAATGCCGCTGTCAGAATTGACAGCGGCATTTAAAGGGTTAATAGCCGCGATCGCCCGAACGGCCGAGCGCAGCTATTGCCCGCGGGTGTCAGCTGTAATAAACAGCTGATGCCCACGCTGTATGGAGGGAGATAGCGCTGCTACCTCCCTCCATACACGTCCTGCAACAGCAGGACGTAGTTTTACGATAGGGCTGTCACTAAGGGGTTAATAGGTTCCCTCTTGGCATGAGGGAGGCCTGTGAAGTAGCACACTGTGGGAAATTATTTCTACTCTACTAATCAAACATAGCAATCAGGTCCATTGTGATATCTGCACAGATTTAAAAATGCCGCCCCTTCCATCATCGCCACACCACCTCTGCCCCCAATACATATCATGAACCTTGAAATGAATTATACTATGTTTCCCTGAAAATAAGCCCCTGTCATATTAATTTTTGCCCCAAGAGAGGCACTTTTTTTCGGGGGAATGTCTTATAACAGACTCTGACAGCGGCTTTAGGACATCCCAGTATTGGTGAGGTGCTTTAAACCCCAAAAATAAAAAAGACAGTGCTCAAAAATCATGTTTGAGCGCAAGTCTGTGAGACTCCCATTGAAATCAATGGGAGAATTATACCACAATTACCGGGTCAAAAAAGTCGTCTGTTTGCTACCTACATAGCATGGTCTAGGTCCTTCCTGCTGGTCAGCGGAGTTCCAGCAGCTTGCTCGCAGTCGCCAACAGAAGATTGCTTTCTGGTAACGGGGTTCATAAACCCCCCCATCCAGGAAGTGATCACTCTGATAGGTTCTCAAATTGCATTGAATGGCTGTGATTGGTTCACCAAGCGCTGAATTGATTGGCTCAGCCACAGTGCTCGAGAACCAATCAGAGCCATCGCTTCCTGGAGGCAGGGTTTACAAACTCTGTTACCAGTAAACAATGTTCTGTTGGCTGCTGAGGTCTGCAAGCAAGCTGCTGAAACTCTGTAGAGCGGCGTGAGGGACCCGGATGGCGTCTGCTGGGTAAGTATTGCTTTTTTTTAAAGTAGTGTAGCCAGGGCTTATTTTTTGGGGTAGGGCTTATATTTCAAGGCCACCCCTCTCTCTGAAAAGCAGGATAGGGCTTATTTTTGGGTAGGGTTTATTTTTAGGAAAACACAGTAGTATACACGGTTCCCTTTGAAATTAATTATATTATGCACTATGCCCCCTGACATTAATTAGACTATGAACTGAGTCCCCTAAAAATCATTGTAACACATTTTGTGCTTACTTAAAGTAATTATAATGTGTTCTGTCATCCCTGGAATTGATTAGAATGTACATGTCGCCCTGCAATTAAGAGTGCCCCACACGTAGATGACACTAACCTGTCATCATTGTTACCGAGAATTTCCGGTAAATGTTCGTAAATTTTAACATTTTTCACTTTCAAATGCATTTGCAGATAACTTTTTTATTCTTTGTTCAATGCTAAAAGAATTGCATATGCAATAAGTGCACCCTGACTCAGCCAACCCAAGTGTTCAATTTAAACGAGGCAAAAAGCCACTTTATTTCATTTGTTAGGAAAAAATGCTTGAATAGAAAAGAACAAATATGTCAAGCCTTAGCAATTATACATTCTACTTTAATGTTTTCATAGTAAACAAAGTTGTTGAGCTAGATGTTTTTCCTATTTTTAACTCTGTTATGAACAGCAAACCATAGTAATATCGTGTTAATTGTTGATTGACATTGCTTGGATATTACATACATTCCACTATACTGGGCACAGATTATAAAACATGGCTTCAAATAATTCTTACAATATGTAATTGGGCCCAAGACAAAACATAGAAAGATTATTTGTTTTTGGGACTTATACAAATCTTTCATTAATGATTATACTTCATTTTTATCTAAATTACAAATTCTCAGTGTTAGACATAGAAAAACCAGCGTGAGGGTGAAGTCACACGAACATATATCGGCTCGGTTTTCACGCCGAGCCGATATACGTTGTCCTCATGTGCAGGGGGGAGGCTGGAAGAGCCCAGGAGCAGGAACTGAGCTCCCGCCCCCTCTCTGCCTCCTCCCCACCCCCTCTCCGCCCCTCTGCACTATTTGCAATGAGAAGAGGCGAGACGGGGGCGGGGTCAAGTGCCGTGAATTAGCCCCGCCCCCGTCCCGCCTCTCCCCATTGCAAATAGTGCAGAGGGGTGGAGAGGAGGCAGAGAGGTGGCGGGAGCTCAGTTCCTGCTCCTGGCTCTTCCATCCCCCCCCCCCGCACATGAGGACAACGTATATTGGCTCGGCGTGAAAACCGAGCCGATATACGTTCGTATGAATGCACCCTAAAGGTCAAGATACACTGTAGTTTTACAAAGACTCAAAAGTAATTGACCAATTCTATTTGTCATCATTATATTTAAAGGGGTCGTCTCGAGGAAGCAGTGAAATTTTTTTTTTGCCCAGTCCCCCTTATTAAGCATACATTACTAAGCACCCGTGTAAATGACTTTTCTAGCCGGTTTCTACTTACAGGTCCAGCATTTCAGCAACTTATAAAAAGTTTCCCCAAGATGGCCGCCGGCTCTTTTCCCGTCGCTTGCTGTAGCCCGACGTGCGCACTCCCGAGACGCTGCCAGCTGTGTCTCCCTGACAACCAGACGCCCCGCAGCCGCCGACCGGACCCACTGCGGCCGCCGAGCACGGCACACGCTCTTGGGCCACAGTCACCCACCGCCAGGCCCCAGCTCCCCCGCGCCAGGCCCCGGCTCCCCCGTGCCAGGCCCCGGGGCCACAGCGGTAGGCCCCGGGGCCACAGCGGTAGGCTCCGGGGCCCAGCGTCAGTCCGTCACTCATCACCCCCGTCAGTCCGTCACCCATCACTTGGCTGGGCGGCACGGCTGGGCTGGGCGGCGCGGCTGGGCGGCACGGCTGGGCGGCTCAAGTTTCTGCACCTTCCTCTAAGAGAGGATGGTAGCAGAATGGCCGCTCCAGCGCGCTCCCGAGAAGTTACAGCTCGTCTGCGCATGCGCAGAAGAGCTGTAGCGGCGAGCACACTGAATCGGCTCGTGCTCAGAGCAGAAGACCGGACTGCGCAAGCACGTCTAAAAAAGCAAGCCGCCAGCGAAATTAGACGGAACCATGGAGACGAGGACGCTAGCAACGGAGCAGGTAAGTGAATAACTTCTGCATGGCTCATATTTAATGCACGATGTATATTACAAAGTGCATTAATATGGCCATACAGAAGTGTATAACCCCACTTGATTTCGCGAGACAACCCCTTTAAGCCTTTCATTTCTTCCTGTTATTAAAATTGCCTTTTTGCAGTTCTAAATCTGAATCTTAGGGGGTGTGGCCTGGCCATGGCGGAGTTGGAACACTGCTGCCAAGAGCTCCCGTTACCGAAGGCACTCTCAGCCCGCTATACTGCTTCATCTACCACCTACCAGCACATCATGGGCAGCAGCAGAAAGCCACGATCCCAGGGGCACCCGGTAGCACAACCCGGTGCCTCCACTGGCCGCAGGATGGTGATTTTCTCCTCGGCGGGCAGTGGTCCAGTCCTGACCGGGGAGAGGAGGCAAATGTTGCTGTCACCATGCGGGAGGCGGACTGGTCAGCAGCTTCTGACAGCTCAGACATCCACATCTGATTCAGAGGGACTATTACCCCCAACTTTCAGCACTATACAGACCAGCAGAATGACTATGGGGGCTGATGACTGAACCCCTCCATATTCATCAAAATGGGGCTCCCCCCTGGCCTCCCTGGGAAGGGTCACCAGCTCCCTCCAGCAGTGCAATTCACATCTGGCTCAGAGGGACTACCACCCCCAACCTCTACCACCTCACAGACCAGAGGTATGAGCCATTTGGCAGCCCCCACGTGGGCAGCCCCTGCGCAGTTGGCACAACAGAGCATGGGGCATACCTCAGTTCCCTATAATCAGGTAGTAGTCATGCATCAGACCGGGGGGCCTGGGACTGGCTTTTAGGCCATTCCACAGGCAGTTTTCCTTCACTTCCCCTTTTTTCTTTTCTCGGGGAGCAGGCGTCCTCCCTTGCTCTTTGGAGGGGAGGGCTGGTGCATTCCGGTTAGGGAGGTGGCTGCCGTTTGGCCGATTCAGCTGCTGCCACCTGGTTTTGGGATCATCACAAGTAATTTTTTACCTTTCGTATTATCTGTTTTCTCTTCTATTGTTTGTTTCCCTATTGTCAGTCTTGGGTAAACCCTGAGTAACTGTTTGTTTCCTGGACTGATTGCCATTTTTCTTTTCTTATTTTTTGCCCGTACCCTTATCTGTTTTTTCCCCCTCTCTTCCTTGTCTTCTTTCCTCTCTTTGCTTGCTCTTCTTATTGGTTTCTGCTCCTCTGGACCCAGCATCCCCTGTGGCCTCCACCGTGCCATAGCTAACGTCGCCAGACATGTCCAAATTAAATTTCTGCTCACTGAATGTGCGTGGTCTCAATGTAGCGCAAAAAAAAAATCAGATTTTGTGTCAGTTCAATAAGCTAAAATCTCATGTCTTGTTTCTTCAGGAGACGCGCTTTTGTGCAGGACACGTTCCGGTTCTGAGAGGCAGACACTTTACAACATGGTTACATAGCATGAATCTGACAACTAAGTCTAGAGGGGTGTCAATAGTGATACATAGAGCGGTACCTCACAAGGTTCTGTTAACTGATCCGGAGGGGCGTTTTATCATCTTAAAAGTCAGAATGTGGGGTAAGCTCCTCAGTCTTGTGGCGTGGTACCTCCCAAATCAGAGTCCTGTGCAAATGGGTAGAACCATACTTCGCAAGTTAGCGGACTTCACGGAGGGGGTCGTGGTGCTGAGGGTTGACTTTTATTTCCCATTAGATCCTGAAAAAGACTGCACATCGAGGCGGGCGACTGTCTCAACCACACAGTACCATCTGTTCCAAGAGGCTCTTAGTTGGCTACAATTGGTGGCTGACTCACCCCTCAGAATGGGACTATTCTTACTTCTCCCCTGCACATTACCCGCATACCCACATTGATCTTATAATCGCAGTCATCATGCCCTAATCTGGGGCCCAGTGGCATCCATTGGTTCAGCAATATGGTCAGACCATGCCCCAATCCTTCTGACTGTAACCATCCCGGTTGCTCCAGAGAGGCCTAGGACTTGGAGGTTGAACGATAATCTCTTGAAGGATTCGGTGTGCTGTGCAGATCTGTGCAGCACCATCAAGAACTTCCATTAAGAATGCCACACCTAAACCTGTCCAGTGGGAGGCACTTAAATGTGTCTTGAGGGGGGTCCTTATTAAACATGGGATGCACCTGAAATACGAGAAGGCAGCTACTATAGTCTTCCTGTTGGCAAAAATAGCAAATTTGGAGCAACTGTTCTGACGCTCAGGCACCCTACTCATACAGAATGAACTGATGAACACAAGGGAGGAGTTGAGGCACATCCTAGACCAAAAATATTTGCATTTAAGGGACAGCCTGAAGTGCTATTCTTACGAGCATGCCAAGAAATGCGGATGGCTCTTTTGAAAGAGACATTTAACCAAATATTGCCATCTGCTCCATTCCCTTCTCAGTCGCTCATGGCCCACATTACGGTGCTCCCCAAACTAGGGAAAGATCCATTTCACTCATCAATTTAGATGTCAAGTTTCTCTCTAAGGTTCTAGCAAACAGGCTGGCTCCCATTCTGCCGGCCCATATATACAATGACCAGGTGGGATTTATAAAAGGGAGAGAAACCAGAGACAATACTAACAAAACTCTCCTACTGATTAGCCAGGCCTAGCAGTTGTCGCAGCCATTTTGCCTCCTTTCGGTGGACGTTAAGAAGGCCTTTGCACGTGTTAGCTTGGATTTTTTAAGGTCCTCGCTGATGCATTTAGGTCTAGGGCCTAAGATTTGAACTGGATCCTGGCATTGTACGGGAACCCGTTGGCATCGATCTGGGTGAATGGCCTTTTGTTTGACCCGATACCTATTAGGAATGGGACGAGACAGGGTTGCTCTCTGTCTCCTCTTCTCTATGCCATTATAATGGAGCACTTAAGGAGTTACTATGGGAGGTGGTAAGTTCTCCTTCAATAGAAGTGTTCAAACAAAGGCTGGGCAAATATCTGTCTAGGATGATTTAGTGAATCCTGCATTGAGCAGGGGATTGGACCTGATCACCCTAGAGGTCCCTTCCAACTCTACCAGTCTATGAGTCTATGAGCACTTGGCTGTGGCACTGCGGAACAATCCTGATGTGCGCGGCTTACAGATTGGGACCTAGACCTGCAAGATGGCCTTATATGTGGATGACCTTCTTTTGCACATCACCCAGCCCCGCATTTCATTTCTGGAGGTCCTTCGGGAGTTTTCCAATTTTGGGCACTTGAGCAACTTCAAAGTTAATTTGCATAAATCAGAGGCCATGAATATCTCTCTCCCACCTGGTCAGGTAGTCCACCTAGCGGACTAATTTGCTCTTAAATGACGGTCAACCTCCATCCAATATCTTGGGGTACAAATGGCGGCAGATGTTTTCTCTCTATATCACCATAACTATGTTCCTCTGTTAGAGAGGGTGACACGTGAGCTAAATAGCTACTCTGTTAAGCAGCTAAGCTGGTTTGGGTGAGTCAATGTCTTAAAAATGGATGTAGCCCCAAAATTTCTATACCTTTTCCAGACCCTACCAATTAGGCTGCCCGTACATTATTTTAAACAGATTCAACAGGCATTTCACAGATTTGTGGGGTAGTGGGGGAGGAATAGCCGTATTAGTTACAAGACCATGACATGCATGAAATCGAAGAGGGGAATGGGATTCGCAGACCTCAAAATTTACTATTCGGCCGTGGTCCTCACCAGATTGGTGTATTGGCACCATCATGCAGCCTTGAAACAGTGGGTAGGTTTAGAAGCAGCTTTAATTTGGCCCCATTTGTGTCTATTGCTGTGGATCCCCACTAAGAATAGGCCGTCAAGAGGGACATTGCAATTTGTAGGGGAGCCTTAACCCCTCCTTTTCACAACCCCATGTTCCCTCTGGGGCAGGACAGACTGAGTTTCCTTTGCTGGCAGGAGAAGGAGGACACGCAGTGTGGCCAGATTGCATGATCTAGGGTTATTCCATCATTTAATGAGCTACAGGTGTCTTGACCGGATCAGAAACTGGAGTATCTCCAGCTGTCTTCATTCTGGAGGACCCAGTTGGGGTCATGCTTCTTCAGAACCCCCCTGAACCCTTTGAAGAACTATTTTTATGAACTATTTCTCCAGTCCAAGTCTTCTCTAGGATCTACGAAATAAATTTGTGGAGGCTCACACAGGGCCTTCAGTACATCAAGGGCTGGAAGATAGACTTGGTAGTAGAGCTGCAGGACTCTGATTTGGGAGAGAGCTTTCACATTTGCACACAAACTACCTGTTGTGTGGCACAAGAGAAAAATTTTAAGCTCCTCTCCAGGTGATACAGATGCCCAGACCTGATTCACCACATATTTCCCTCAGTCTCAAATGTATGTTGTAGATGTGGGTCCAAGCCTGGTATCATGCTACTTATATGGTGAAAATGTCCACTCAATTAATCTTTCTGGGAAAAGGTCTTCTAGTTATATGGGTGGGGGGGCGTCCCGTGGCACGGTGGAGGTCACTCTGCAGCTGGCACTGCTTTCTGTTATTCCTGGCCCTTACACCACAATTAAAAGAGGTCTGTTACTCCATTTCCTCATTGTGGCCAGGGCTGTAATCCCACACCATTGGTGGAGTAGTGTCACCCCCTTTATCTTGGAATCTATCCAAGAGCTGAATCAATTGATGTATCTGGAGGAGTTGGTTGACAAAGGCTCTGGGGCTGCATGCTCAAATGGATGCGCCTGGGTACTATGGAATGCATTCCGTGACTCACCGGAGTTCCAAAATATATCGGGATGGTAACGAGATGAGTTCATGAGGAGGCCTGGATTGAAGCCCTCATCTTGGTGACACATAGTGGGGTTTTGATCAGCTATATCCTTGCCACCCTTCTTTTTGGCGAGCTACTCAACCCCCTTTTTTTTCTTTTTTCTCTCTAATTTTTTTCCCCTTTCTCAAAATCAACTAATTCTCTTTTTGTTTAATGTCAAGATTTTAATTTTTTTTCCATTTTATATGGCTGCAGGTGTTTGAAAATTGCACTATTCTATGAGCACAAGAAATTACTAGTCCCGTGGGCCTGATGTTACAGTATTTCATTGTGCATGTACAATTTTTATTGGATGTATCGGAAGGATATACAGCAGAAACTATCGTGGTATTATTAGGTACAATATCCTTTTTTTCCTAATCTGTAAGCTATTATTGCGGTCCTGTGAGACCTTTTATATGTTTTTTTTTCTTTATGTGTAAAACGCAAAAGTTTGAATAAAAATATATTAAACATAAATCTGATTCTCAGTTCCTTGCCTATGTCCAAGCACATGTGTGTATTGATGGAAATTTTTTTACATAGCGATGGCCATCAATTAGAAAACTCATAAAAATCAAACCAAAGCAAAGTTACTATTGCAAATTCACATTTATCTCTATCTAAAACTGAACCTCTCAAAAACTGACCAACTCGCGTTTTCGCCCTCTGCTAACTGACCTCATCCTGACATCTCCATCTCAGTGTATGGCACCACTATAACTCACAGACAGCACGCCTGCTATCTTGGGGTTATATTTGACTCTGATCTCTCCTTTACCCCCTACATCCAATCTTTGACCTGAGCATGTCACATACACCTCAAGAACATCGCAAGAATCCGTCCTTTTCTCACCATGAACAATGTTGCTCAATTATTGTAACTTACTGCTGATCGGCCTCCCCTGCACCATACTCTCTTCTGTCCATATGAGCAGAAAATAGAGATGGAGGGGAGCTACTACCGTTAAAAATGTTCTTCTTTATTGAATAAAACAAAGCATACAGCTCACAGGTACACGCTGAACGCGTTTCGGCAAAAAGCCTTTGTCAACAGCTATGAGGTATGGAGTACATAAGACATTTATAGACCAAATACAAATTAAAATCAAAGAAGAGATACCTGTGTATGTTATTTGTCAGGGGGAGAAATGGCTGAGGGATGGTATAGAGCAGGGTTCCCCAACTCCAGTCCTCAGGGACCGCCAACAGGTCATGTTTTGAGGATTTCCTCTGTATTGCACAGGTGATGTAATTATTGTCAGTGCCTCAGACATTGCCACAGATGTTCTTACCATCGGATACCCTGAAAACATGACCTGTTGGTGGTCCCTGAGGACTGGAGTTGGGGACCCCTGGTATAGAGGGTGTGTTCAAGAGCTAATTACAACACATGTTACAACCAGCATACAGAGATTTGTGGCAGGAGGATTCAAAACAGACAGATAGAGAAACAAGTATGCATGTGGATATCTGGGAAACAATACTTCAATACATTTACATAGCGATAAATAGGTAAAGAATCTAAGGGGAAAAAAATGTAAAAAAAAAAAAAATGTAAAAAAAAAAAAAAAATTTTTAAATATCTTTTCTTTTTCTCTCCCATTCTTATCTCTTTTTTCAAATATATAGTTGCACAAGTTGTTTCCGCATAATCACAAAGCGATTGCAGGGTATATAAATTCACCAGAGTAGAAGTCAAGAAAAAAAAAAAATCTATCTTTTCTTTTTCTCTCCCATTCTTATCTCTTTTTTCAAATATATAGTTGCACAAGCTGTTTCTGCATAATCATAAAGCGATTGCAGGGTATATAAAATTCACCAGAGTAGAAGTCAAGAGAAAAAAAAACAAAAAAAAACCCACACATATATATACATTTTCTTCTTTCTTTTTTACCTATACTCCCCCCTTACTGTTTGTTAATAAACACAGAATAAATCCGTTCTATAATTCATACCAAATGGGAATCTAGTATTTAATTTCAAAATCCAATACGCTTCCCTGCGAAGAATATCCTTAATTTCTACTTTTTGTTTCCTATTTTTCCAAACTCTGTCTATACCCAAACATGAGAAATTTTTTGTTTCACCACCATGTTTTAGAATGAAGTGATTTGCAACCCCTGATTTTCCTAATAGATTTTTTTGGATGTCCCTCAGGTGTTCTGCTATTCTAGTATGTAATCTCCTAGAGGTGCATCCTACATAAAGTAAATTGCATAGGGTGCATACTATTACATAGATTATTCCACTAGTTTTACAGTTAATAAAACTATTGATTTTGTATTTTTTGTTGTTCTGGGGGTTATTAAATTCCCTAGATTTATTAAGGGTGTACTGACAACAACCACAACGTGGGTCAGCACATTTAAAAAATCCATTGATATTAATCCAATTGTTTTTGGGTTTCTGACATATGAAATTCTTAGATACCCTGTCTCCAATAGTACGATTTCTGCGAGAGGTACATAACACGCCTTTGTCTAAGATAGATTTTAAATCGTCATCCTGTTTTAAAATTGGAAGATAGGAGAAAATTATTTTTCTACTATCTGTGGGAATTCCCTACTGTATGGTGTAGTGAAGACAATTTTGTTGGATATACCATCAGATAAGTCTTTATCCTTATATAATAATGTCTCTCTGTCCATTTTGTTAACCTTGTCCTTAGCATTATTCAAAGTTTGTGAGTTATAACTTCTATTCGCCAAGCGGGTACAGATTTGGTTTGCTGATGTATTATAGCTTGATGTATTGGTATATATACGTTTTGCCCTAATGAATTCCGTAAGTGGTATGGCATTAATTGTATGTCGGGGGTGACAACTAGTCGCTTTAAGTATCGTGTTGCCACTGCTAGGTTTACGGTATACTGAAGCATTGATACTGTCCCTAGAGCAACTGACCTCTAATAGGAGATCCAGGAAATTAATTTTGTTCTGATCACTGTTGATGGTAAACTGTAAGTTGCAATTATTCTTATTGATATAACTCAGAAATTCCAATAATTCTGAGTGGGCACCAGAAATGGTGACATTATGGGAATGGAGAGATCCCTGTCTCCAAATAATAATGATGTCATCCAAGTATCTGGCATACCACACCACGCTGTCAATGAATGGATTAGATATAGAGAAAATATAAGATTCTTCCCACCAAGCCATATAAAGTATGGCTAAAGTGGGAGAGAATTTCGACCCCATAGGAGCTCCTACCAACTGTAAGAAAAATTGATTATTAAAAATGAAAAAATTATGAGTGAGAAGAAACTCTGTGCAAAGCATAATAAATTCTCTCAGTTCACTACTGTATTCGCTATACTCTCTCAAATGGTGATATAAAGCTTGTAAGGCAGCGTGGTGTGGTATACAGGTATAGAGACTGACAACATCACATGTTACCCAAATGTAATCCTCCCGCCACACAAATTTATCCAATTTTTTCAAAACACTACTGCTGTCTTTCAGGTAACCCGGTACCCGCATAGCTAATGGTTGTAAAGATTTGTCTACCCAAGCACTAAGTCTTTCACATAGAGAGTCAATTCCTGAAATAATAGGGCGCATAGGAGGAGGGAAAGAGTCCCTCGTGCGTTTTGGGGAGGCCATACATAAATGGGACTTTTGGGTTAGTAGGGATAAGATATTCTCCCATATTAGTAGTAATAACACCTGAGTTGGATCCCAATTGTAATAATTCAGCCAATTTTTTAGAAAAAACAATCGTAGGGTCTCCCTGTAATTTTTTATAAGTAATCCTATCCTCAAGGATGTGATTAATACAATTAATGTATAGGGTAGTGTCCATGATAGTAATATTTCCCCCTTTGTCTGACTGACAAATCCTGATGTCTTCATCTTTAGATAACCACGATAGCTCAATTCTCTCCCTCTTCGTCATATTGTTGGATCCAGAATGTCCATATTGATTGTCCTTAGTTTGTGCTTGTAACAACTTCAGTTCTTTTTCCATAATCGTTTGGAAATCTTCTACAACCTGTGTGCGGGTTTGTGTTGGATAGAAGTCAGGATTGGGTGTTTTTATGTTGATCCTGTGTGTAAGGACATCAGCTGTAACTGACTCCCTATGTAAATGATGTAAGTCCAAAAGGGCAGCTGTGTCTTTCGGGGTTAAATCCTCAAAGGAGTCCTGTATAAATTCTCCTTTAGTAGCTGGAGTAGAAGAGTCATCACTATTAGGGCGCCCACCCACTGGCGATTTTTTTTCCTTTGCGTTTTGCGTTTTTTCTCAAGAGCAATTAGTTTTGAATGTACTCCTGTCCACTGGCGTTTTTTTTTTCAGTCCGTTGCAATTTTTAACATAGGAACTGTCAGTTGCATATGTGTCCTTATTTTTCTCTTAATGCACCCATGAATGTCAATGTAAATTAACGGAAAAAGCCGCGAAAAACGCGCCAAAAACGCGCCGAAAACGCTGCGTTTTTCACGCACGAAAATCGCAAACGCCAGTGGGTGGGCGCCCTTAATGAAATGTTTTTTCACCATTAGATTGCGGACAAATTTGTTGAGATCCAGGAGAGTATGAAACAGGTTGAAAGATATATCAGGAACAAAATTGAGTCCTTTATTAAGTACATTGATCTGATTTTGTGTCAAAACCCGTGGTGTGAGGACTATGATGTTATTGTCCTCTATTTGTTTCTCCTGGACGGATATCTTCTTCTTATGTCTGTATCGCTTGCGTCGTTTTTTGAAGTGGATGACTTATGCTGGACTCTATGGTCCTGTTCTTCAGAATATGAGCATTCCCAGCTGGAGGTATCATATGTTCTATCTGATCCTTCCTGATCTGAGGAGGAAAAGGTGACTGTAGAATTACGTCGCGTGAGGCCCCTCCTAGTTTTTAAAATGGATCTAGGGCGATGAGCAAGCCCATCTCTCCAACCATAGACTTTATTTTCCATATAGTCCTTTTTATCCCGTTCAAGTTTGGAATGTTTTGTTTTTAATATATTCTCTTCCAATTTCTGCATATTAATATTGATGTTATCCAAAAACTTTGTATATTCATCTTTTCCCATTGATTTTATAAGTTTTTCTTCAGATAGTTTAATCTCCTGTTTTAAAGTGTCCAGCTTAATCTGTTCCTGGTCCACTATTAATTTCATTAGTTCCAAAGAGCAGGTGGATAGGGCTTGATTCCATTTATTTAAAAATTCCCCATTATATAGTGTGGTGGGGATTTTTTTAAGGCGCAATCCTCTAGGAATCATACTTAGTTCCAGATACTTAACCAGTGAGTTCCTGTCCCACCAGGTTTTAATTTCACTCCTCTTTTGTTTTTCCAGGTTATATCTTGATAATTTTATATCCTGATCAGAGGAAGAAGATGCTGTATCAGTCATGTTGAACATTTGTGTCAATTTTTGCATCCGAGATTGTAATACATGTCCCTCTTGTGAATCCATATTCAGAAATAAAGGAAAAGAGGAATGAAAAAAAAAAAAGAGAAAACAACAAGGCTTCCTTTCTTTCTTTTTTTCTTCTTTTAGTGAATGAGCCCCCTGATCAAAGCATAAATCAATTGTGGCTGTGCTTTATAATGCAAATATCAATCAGTCCTGTATTGCAATAAGTAGGGAGCAGCCTACTAATATATATATGCGTAATGTAGTTCCAAAAGGAAAATCAAGACTGCGGGAGGTGGCCCCAAGCCGTGCATATGAATAAGCCAAAAAAAAGAGAGATATGGGCTCACCTCACCAGCAGTAACTTTCAGTAATTTTGACCGGCAAGGTGCTAGAGGGCAGGTATGTTTCGCCTAGGATGCGCTCCTATGCTGCTTTGGGGAGCGCTTGGGCAGATACGTGCCACCGAGCAGCCTGGGCTCGGTGGAGGAAGCCGGCAGTATAGTGTTAGTAACATTAAGCTACTAACACGTTGTAGCAAGTAAGTGGCTCCAAGCCGCTTTTCCTGGAGTGACCAAAGTGAAGGGTGGGATGGTCACTCCCACGTACCAGGTGGGGCTGGTACCAGGCCTTATAAAGCCTGGGCCTACAGGGCCTGGGGAGAGAGCTGAGACCTTTGCAGGTCTGAGAGGCCTGGCTGGCTGTGCGCAGGAACCATTTGTTTACAAGTGTGTAGACAGGGACGCTCCATGTTTAGTAAGTGCTCAGACGAGCAGGATTTACTTTATGTTGGCCTGAAGTTAAGGCCTGTGTTTTTGCTTTGTTTGCACTGAAATAAACCCAGGCGAAGCCTGGACTAAAGACTTTATCCCACGTGTCACTGTCTCTGACTGCTTATGCCCAGGTTGCTACCGATCCTAAACGCTAATCCCTCACATATGGTGTTTGGATGCGGGCAGCTGTCTTAAAGAGACTTACACCAATTAGTGGACATTCTGCTGCGGCAGCTGGAGAACTGTTGCTAAGGGCAACCGCCCAAGAGAGATTGACTGGAGAGTGCTGTAACCCCTATGTCCTGGGTGAAAGCTGCAATGGTGCAGCAAACAGACACGGCCAAGATGGAGGAACTGATAAAGCAGCTGGTGCAAGTGAACGTGCAGCAACAGCAGATTAACCAGCAGCTGCAAGAGCAAGTCCTGGCGGTGGCGCAGAGTGTGCAGAGGACGTCTGGTTCGCTCCCCACCACCCGTACCGCGGTACAGGTGGCCTTACAGAAGATGACGGCCACTGATGACATTGAGGCCTATCTCGCGGTCTTTGAGAGAGTGGCCGAGAGGGAGAACTTACTGGTGTCTCAGTGGGCTGAGGTAGTGGCGCCTTTCCTGATGGGAGAACCCGAAAAACCTATTTTGACCTCAGTGAGCAGGATGCCAAGGACTATAATAAGCTCAAAGGTGAGATCCTGGCACGCTTGCGCGTGGACACCCCTGTGCGGGCCCGATGCATACACGCGTGGACTTTTGCTGACGACCTGCCAGCTCGCTCCCAGATGTACGACCTGTTCCACCTGGTGAGAAAGTGGCTGCAACGGGAGGAGTCGTCCCCGGCGGAGATCGTACAAAAACTGGTTCTGGACAAGTTCATCCATTCGCTGCCCCCCGCGATTCAGCGCTGGGTGGGACAAGGGAGTCCCCAGGACGTGGACCAACTCGTGAGCCTCGTCGAGAGGTATAAAGCCACGGAGGACTTATGGCAAGCCGTGCCTCCTGGACGTTCCAACCCCGGGACCAGCAAGACGGCTGGAGCACCTGGTAAGACTGTTCCATATGTAAGGGGTATCAAAAGTGTCCCAAAGGGAGGCGGCTCAGAGGGGGATCGTTTGGGGCAGCGGAGGAGCCCCAAATGGACATTCAGGTCCCGGGTAGAACCCCAAGGAGACCGGGCCCCCATACGGTGTTGGCACTGTCATGAGCCCGGGCATCTTGCTGCCAACTGTCCCCTCACTGTGGAACCCATGGACTGTGACTCTGCCCGGCGGAGGTCGATGTTCGCACGGCCAGTATGTTCTGCAGAGACTGCGTCAGAGACTGATCGACCATTATGTCACATAATGGTGAATGACTTTGCAGTGACAGCTCTACTGGACTCAGGGAGCTTGGTTACGCTGGTGCATTCTAGCTTGGTCGATCCCACAACTGTTCACCGGCCGTCGCATGGGGGTTGTGTGTGTGCATGGGGACACCAAGGAGTATCCTATTGCCCTTGTAAGGCTTGAGACTCCGTGTGGACTTACCACCCATGAGATGGACATCGTAAAATCCTTAATGCACACCGTGATCCTCGGGAGAGACTTTCCCCTATTTTGGGACTTGTGGCGACACCGTGGGTCGTCTGCAAATAAGGTTCATGATGATGCAAATGTGTATGATGTGTGTCCAGAACCGTTTGACCCTGAGGGTACGGTTCTGGCAGTAGGGGTGACCCAAGAGAATGGGGATAACTTTCCCTTAACAGTACTGGCGGGTGAGACGAAGGTACAGGACGAAGTGGTTGCTATACCTGACTCAGAGGTCTCACGTGCCAATTTCGGAACTGAGCAGCTCCGAGACCCCACCTTAGTAAAAGCCAGGGAAAATGTTAAAGTGATAAATGGGGAGCCTCAATTCCCAGGGGCTGATACTGTGTTTCCACACCTGGCAGTGAACCAAGAATTATTGTATCAGGTTGACAAGGTCCGTCGGGAGGTTGTGGAACAGCTGGTGGTACCTCAGTCCTATCGTAGGATGGTCTTAGACCTGGCGCACAAGCATGTGCTGGATGGTCATCTTGGGAGCGAAAAGACTAGGGAACGCATCCTTCAGCGTTTTTTCTGGCCTGGGGTACACGGTGATGTAAAACGTTACTGTGAGTCGTGCCCGGAGTGTCAAATAACAGCTCCTATGCCCCATTACCGGAACCCCTTAGTGCCCTTGCCCATCATAGAGGTGCCGTTTGAGCAGATCGCTATGGACCTAGTTGGGCCCTTGGTAAAGTCTGCCCGGGGTCACCAACATATATTAGTGATTGTAGACTACGCCAGCCGTTACCCCGAAGCCGTTCCTTTACGCAATACGTCATCCAAGGGTATTGCAAAGGAACTACTTCACATGTTCTCCCGCATGGGCATACCAAAAGAGATCCTGACGGACCAAGGAACCCCCTTTATGTCAAAGGTCATGAAGAAATTGTGTAAGCTGCTGAATATTAAGCACTTACGGACGTCCATGTACCACCCACAGATGGATGGTCTGGTTGAGAGATTTAATAAGACCCTAAAAAGCATGCTCAAAAAGGTAGTCAATAAGGATGGGAAGGACTGGGACTGTCTGCTGCCATATTTAATGTTCTCAATCCGGAAAGTCCCACAATCCTCCACTGGGTTCTCTCCCTTTGAATTCGCTTATGGTAGACATCCCCGGGGGCTCCTTGATGTAGCCAAGGAGACCTGGGAGCACGAGTCCACCCCCTACAGGAGTGTTATTGAACACATCTTCCTCATGCAAGATCGAATTGCGGCGGTCATGCCCATTGTTAGAGAACATTTACAGCAGGCTCAAGAAGCCCAAAGCCGGGTATATAACAGGTCCGCCAAGGTGAGAACCTTCAACCCTGGGGATCGGGTACTAGTGTTGGTGCCCACCCTAGAAAGTAAATTCCTAGCAAAATGGCAAGGGCCCTATGAAATAATCAAAAAAGTCGGAGAGGTAAACTATAAGGTGTACCAGCCGGGTAAGCGGAAGCCAGAATAGTTGTACCATGTAAACCTAATTAAGCCATGGAAGGACAGAGAAGCCCTGACTGCAGTGAGCACCCCCCATGGTGGGGTCCCAGAGGTGTGTGTATCAGGGTCCCTGTCCAAATCCCAACAGCAAGAGTCTAGGGAATTTATACGACGTAATTCAGATGTGTTCTCTGATATACCAGGGCGTACTGGTGTCATAAAACACGACAATATAACTGAACCATGGGTAAAGGTTCAGTTGAAACCATACAGGGTTCCAGAAGCCCGCAGATGAGCCATCTCAGAGGAGGTCAAGAAAATGCTAGACCTCGGAGTAATTGAGGAATCGAAAAGCGAATGGTCCAGCCCTATCGTGCTGATACCAAAACCTGATGGCTCTCTGCGCTTCTGTAACGACTTCCGGAAGCTAAATGACGTGTCAAAATTTGACGCATACCCAATGCCGAGAGTGGACGAGTTAATTGAGAGACTGGGTCATGCCAGATACTTTTCCACTCTCGACCTTACTAAAGGCTACTGGCAGGTTCCCCTTACAGAGAGCGCGAAAGAAAAGACTGCGATTGCCACACCAGAAGGGTTGTTTCAGTACATCTGCCTACCCTTCGGTTTGCATGGAGCTCCAGCAACATTTCAAAGATTGATGGATGTCATACTCAAATCCCATCGTCAATATGTGTCAGCATATTTAGATGATATCATCATCTTTAGCGAAGACTGGGACAGCCATCTACCCAAGGTACAGGCAGTACTGAACTCCCTTAGAAAAGCAGGGCTCACAGCAAACCCAAAAAAGGGCGCCTTAGGCCTCGAAGAAGCACGATACCTGGGGTATATAATAGGCAGAGGTATTATAAAACCCCAGATCAATAAAGTTGAAGCCGTTCAGGACTGGCCACAACTAAAAAGCAGGTGAGAGCCTTTTTAGGCATTGTAGGGTACTATAGGCGGTTCGTGCGAAACTTTGCTACCGATGCTAAACGGTATGCCCAGGTTGCTACCGATCCTAAACGCTAATCCCTCACTATATATATATATATATATATATATATATATATAATCAACCAATTACAGCGCACTTTTCATGTTACCTCAGCAGTATAAGGAATAGCAATCACAGCACAGCTTTTATTCTGCCTCAGCAATATAAGAAATAGCAACAAATCACAAGCAGTATTCATATTACCTCAGCGGTATAATATATAGCAACCAATCACAGCGCAGCTTTCATGTTACCTCAGCGGTATAATATATAGCAACCAACACAGCACAGCTTTCATGTTACCTCAGCAGTATAAGAAATAGCAAAAAATCACGGCGCAGCTTTCATGTTACCTCAGCAGTATAATATATAGCAACCAATCACAGCACAGCTTTCATGTTACCTCAGCACTATAGGAAATAGCAATGAATCACAGCACAGGTTTCATGCAACCTCAGCAGTATAAGGAATAACAACCAATCACAACACAGGTTTTATGTTACCTCAGCAGTATAATATATAGCAACCAATCACAGTGCAGCATTCATTTTACCTCAGCGGTATAAGAAATAACAGCCAATCACAGCGCAGCTTTCATGTGACCTGAGCAGTATAGGAAATAGCAACCAATCACAGCGCAGCTTTCATGTTACCTCAGCAGTATAGGAAATAGCAAAAAATCACGGAGCGGCTTTCATGTTACCTCAGCAGTATAGGAAAGAGCAACCAATCACAGCACAGGTTTTACGTTACCTCAGCAGTATAATATATAACAACCAATAACAGCACAGCTTTCATGCTATCTTAGCAATTTTGAAATTAACAACCAATCACAGTGCAGCTTTCCTGTTAACTTAGCAGTATAAGAAATAGCAACCAAAGCACAGCCTTAATGTAACCTCATTAGCATAAGTACCAACCAATCACAGCGCAGCTTTCATGTTATCTCACCAGTATAAAAAAATAGCAACCAATCACAGCACAGGTTTTATGTTCCCTCAGCAGTATAAGAAATAGCAACCAATCACAGCACAGCTTTCATGTTACCTCAGCAGTATAGGAAATAGCAAAAAATCACAGCGCAGCTTTCATGTTACCTCAGCAGTATAAGAAAGAGCAACCAATCACAGTACAGGTTTTATGTTACTTCAGCAGTATAATATATAACAACCAATAACAGCGCAGCTTTCATGTTACCTCAGCAGTACAATATATAACAACCAATAACAGCGCAGCTTTCATGCTACCTCAGCAGTTTAGAAAGTAACGACCAATCATAGAGCAGCTTTCATGTTAACTTAGCAGTATAAGAAATAGCAACCAATCAAAGCACAGCTTTCATGTAACCTCATTAGTATAAGTAGCAACTAGAGATGAGCGAACGTGCTCGGCCCCGCCCCTTTTTCGCCCGAATACTGCGATTTTCGAGTACTTCACTACTCGGGTGAAAAGTACTCGGGTGCGCCGGGGGGCGGGGAGAGGCGTGGCGGCGTGGGGGGTAGCAGCGGGGAACAGGGGGGAGCCCTCTCTCCCTCCCTCTCCCCCCCACTCCCCGCTGCAACCCCCCACGCCGCCACGGCGACCCCCGAATTTTTTCGCCCGAGTACGAAAGTACTCGAAAATCGCGGTATTCGGGCGAAAAAGGGGCGTGGCCGAGCACGTTCGCTCATCTCTAGTAGCAACCAATCACAGTGCAGCTTTCATGTTACCTGACCAGTATAATAAAATAGCAACCAATCACAGCTCAGCTTTCATTATACCTCAGCTGTATAAGAAATAACAACCAATCACAGCGCAGCTTTCATATTACCTCAGCACTAAAGGAAATAGCAACGAATCACAGCACAGCTTTCATTATACATCAGCAGTATATGGAATCGCAACCAATCACAGCGCAGCTTTCATGTTACCTCAGCAATATAAGAAATCGCAACCAATCACAGCGCAGCTTTCATGTTACCTCACCAGTATAATAAAATAGCAACCAATCACAGCTCAGCTTTCATTATACCTCAGCTGTATAAGAAATAACAACCAATCACAGCGCAGCTTTCATATTACCTCAGCACTAAAGGAAATAGCAACGAATCACAGCACAGCTTTCATTATACATCAGCAGTATAAGGAATCGCAACCAATCACAGCGCAGCTTTCATGTTACCTCAGCAATATAAGAAATCGCAACCAATCACAGCGCAGCTTTCATGTTACCTCAGCAGTATAATATATAACAACCAATCACAGCACAGCTTTCATGTTACCTCAGCAGTATAATATATAACCGCCAATCACAGTGCATCTTTCATTTTACCTCAGCAGTATAAGGTATAGCAACCAATCACAGCACAGCCTTTATTCTGCCTCAGCAATATAAGAAATAGCAACCAATCACAGCACAGCTTTCATTATACATCCCCAGTATAAGTAATAGCAACCAATCACAGCGCAGCTTTCATGTTACCTCAGCAGTATAAGGAATAGCAACCAATCACAGCGCAGCTTTCATGTTACTTCAGCAGTATAAGAAATAGCAACCAATCACAGCACAGTTTTCATGTTACCTCAGCAGTATAAGAAATAGCAACCAATCACAGCGCAGCTGTCATGTTACCTCAGCAGTGTAATATATAACAACCAATCACAGCACAGCTTTCATTTTACCTCAGCATTCTCAATATCCAGCAATTGTCTTGCGAAACGTTCGGCGGATGCATCATTTTCTGGTTGAACACTCATCCCGTTGCTCGTAATGCCTTTTGCTTTCGTGCTTGAGATGGAAATCAAACAATCTACGTCTGGCGGACATAACTGTCGACGACGCTGGCAAGCGCGCCACCTATCATAGGATAGTTGTACTATGCCTATAATCTTCCCAGGAGTGTACTCAACAACTTCCCAAAGTCTCATGGCAATTGGATGAATGGTGTAGTAGCGCATAAAGGACAAACAGACACACACACAGACAGACAGACACAGACACGCAGACACACAGACAGACAAACACATATATATGTAGATATGTAAAAACATTATTAACTCCAATATACACACAAAATAATAATAACCAAACAATATGTGTATCATATTAGAGTCAAGGGTTATGCAGTAGGTGTTACTCCAGTACTCATGGCAGTAATACCTGCTCTACTGTTTGTAGAACCTCATAAATAGATGATTTTGCAGTGACAATCAGCGTAAGTTGGTGGTGATGTTCACACTATTCCTATAGAAGGCCCTGCGATCACCCTGCCTATCTGTGGAGTGATCGCCCTGACAAGAGCGTCCCTACTCAATGGAGGCTAACCTTGCTGTAACCCTACAATACCCGAAGACTAATACTGCATCCAATTCTAACACACTTCTCCCATATATATAGTTGACGGTATCACAAGGGGATATTCATTGCATGAAAGGAAATGGAGAGCAGACATAACCACTATCCCCCGCTGATGTGGACATCATGATCAATGCTAACCTGTCATAAGAAAATACTGGAACTATGCAACACCTGCCGCCCTACTAAGCCAATCATGGATGCCAAATACTAATCTCACATTTTTTTCAAAACGCACACAAGAGTAAGCATACCTTCGCAGCATATTATTGGAATACACGCCAACTTTTTACATGGCATCACTACGTGTGCATAAGATCATGAAAAGCGTGTACGTTTGCATTCATATTTACGCTTATGTCAAGGAAACACCATATCTGATAAACATAGGCATGTGTCCAAAGATATCAACATCCACACAGATTTCATGCATCATACTGCTCACTCCAGTGCACGGATCAGCGCATGCATGCATAAAAAGGCTCCATACATTAGCAAAAATATATAAACATATGAGTGAATCACACTGAGCATAACTATTAATAATATTAACCATGGCACCAAATAACATTATAATCAATTTTATTATAAGGCCGAAACTAACAAACAAAAACAGGATAGTCCAAATCATATGCATCCTATATAAAGGGATAAAATATAATTCGGGCATCAATCTGACCGATACCCAGCATTCTTTTTTCTTCTGATAAACCAATCTCATTTAAACCAGATAGAACTGTGGATTTCATCCCAAAGATCCATTCAACCTCTTTACAGAGTATATGTCTATCCCAATCTCCTCCATGTGGAGATTTCCTGATCACTTCCAGAATAGGGAATTTCAAGATGTTTTGATTACCTCCATGTTTAGCCCATACATGCCATGCAATTGGGATATCTTTCCCATGATGGATATTCCGCAGATGATCACCGACCCTCTTTGTGAACTGCCTCCAGGTTTTTCCCACTGTGAGACGGTGACCGGCAAGGTGCTGGAGGGAAGGTATATTTCGCCTAGGATGCTCTCCTATGCTGCTTTGGGAAGCGCTTGGGCAGATACGTGCCACCGAGCAGCCTGGGCTTGGTGGAGGAAGCCGACAGTATGGTGTCAGTAACACTAAGTTACTGACACGTTGTAGCAAGTAAGTGGTTCCAAGCCGCATAATCCGGGCTGGCTTTTCCTGGAGTGACCAAAGTGAAGGGTGGGATGGTCACTCCCACGTACCAGGTGGGGCTGGTACCAGGCCTTATAAAGCCTGGGCCTACAGGGCCAGGAGGAGAGCTGAGACCTTGCAGGTCTGAGAGTCCTGGCTGGCTGTGTGCAGGGGCCATTTGTTTACCAGTACATAGACAGGGACGCTACATGTATAGTAAGTGCTCAGACGAGCAGGATTTACTTTGTTTGCCTGATGTAAAGGCCTGTATTTTGCTTTGTTTGCTTGGAAATAAACCCAGGCAAAGCCTGGACTAAGGACTTTATCCTATGTGTCACTGTCTCTGACTGCTTATGCCCAGGTTGCTACTGATCCTAAACGCTAGTCCCTCACATATGGTGTTTGGATGCGGGCAGCGGTCTTAAAGAGACATACACCAATAAATGAACGTGCAGCAACAGCAAGCGTTGGCCCAGCAGCAACAAGTGACGGCGACCCAGCAAAAGATCCATGAGGAGGCCATGAGAGCTCAGGCCGAGACTAATGCTCTCCTGGCGCAAGGTGTGCAGAGGTCATCTGGTTCGCTCCCCACCACCCGTACCGCGGTACAGACGGCCTTACAAAAGATGACGGCCACCGATGACATCGAGGCCTATCTCGCGGTCTTTGAGAGAGTGTCCGAGAGGGAGAAGTTACCAGCGCCTCAGTGGGCTGAGGTAGTAGCGCCTTTCCTGACGGGAGAACCCCAAAAGGCCTACTTTGACCTCGGTGAGCAGGATGCCAAGGACTATAATAAGCTCAAAGGTGAGATCCTGGCACGCTTGGGCGTGGACACCCATGTGCGGGCCCGACGAGTACACGCCTGGACTTTCGCAGACGACCTACCAGCTCGCTCCCAGATGTACGACCTGTTCCACCTGGTGAGAAAGTGGCTGCAGCCGGAGGAGTCGTCCCCGGCAGAGATCGTACAGAAAGTGGTTCTGGATAAGTTTATACGCTCGTTGCCCCCCGCAATCCAGCGCTGGGTGGGACAAGGAGGTCCCCAGGACGTGGACCAACTCGTGAGCCTCGTCGAGAGGTATAAAGCCACGGAGGACTTACTGCAAGCCGTGCCTCCTCAACATTCCAACCCCGGGAACAGCAAGTCGGCCGGAGCACCTGGTAAGACTGTTCCGTATGTAGGGGGTGTCAAAAGTGTCCAAAGGGGAGGCGGCTCAGAGGGGGATCGTTTGGGGCAGAGGAGGAAACCCAAATGGACATTCGGGTCCCGGGTAGAACCCCAAGGAGACTGGGCCTCCATACTATGTTGGCGCTGTCGTGAGCCCGGGCATATTGCCGCCAACTGTCCACTTACCGTGGAACCCATGGACTGTGACTCTACCCGGCGGAGGTCAATGTTCGCACGGCCAGTATGTCCTGCAGAGACTGTGTCAGAGACTGATCGACCATTATGTCACCTAAAGGTGAACGACTTTGCGGTGACAGCTCTACTGGACTCAGGGAGCTTGGTTACGCTGGTGCACTCCAGCCTGGTCGATCCCACAACCTTCACCGGCCGTCGCATGGGGGTTGTGTGTGTGCATGGGGACACCAAGGAATATCCTATTGCCCTTGTAAGACTTGAGACTCCGTGTGGACTTGCCACCCATGAGGTGGGCGTCGTAAAATCCTTAATGCACACCGTGATCCTCGGGAGAGACTTTCCCCTATTTTGGGATTTGTGGCGACACCGAGGGTCGTCTGCAAATAAGGTTCATGATAATGCAAATGTGTATGATGTGTGTCCAGAACCGTTTGACCCTGAGGGTACGGTTCCAGCAGTAGGGGTGACCCAAGAGAATGGGGATAACTTTCCCTTAACAGTACTAGCGGGTGAGACAGAGGTACAGGATGAAGTGGTTGCTATGCCTGACTTAGAGGTCTCACGTGCCAATTTCGGAACTGAGCAGCTCCGAGACCCCACCTTAGTAAAGGCCTGGGAAAATGTTAAAGTACTAAATGGGGAGCCTCAATTCCCGGGGGCTGATACTGTGTTTCCACACCCTATAAAGCCTGGGCCTACAGGGCCAGGAGGGGAGCTGAGACCTTTGCAGGTCTGAGAGTCCTGGCTGGCTGTGTGCAGGAGCCATTTGTTTACCAGTACATAGACAGGGACGCTCCATGTATAGTAAGTGCTCAGACGAGCAGGATTTACGTTATGTTTGCCTGATGTTAAGGCCTGTATTTTGTTTTGTTTGCTTGGAAATAAACCCAGGCAAAGCCTGGACTAAGGACTTTATCCTATGTGTCACTGTCTCTGACTGCTTATGCCCAGGTTGCTACCGATCCTAAACGCTAGTCCCTCACACCACATAATCCAGGGAGCAGGCACATCTGCAGAGATAAACAATATCCTCTGTTCAAGAATTACAAAAATCTCATATGTATAATAAATCTGATTGGCAGTATGTTTAACTATAGATTTAGTTTATAAAATAAAGGGGCACACAACACCCCAACCATACTTAAACATGCAAAAAGGTTTTACTGAAACATGCAAAAAGGTTTTCGATCCAACCAACTATATGTTGGTGAGAGGGATTGATATAACCATGGACCAATCTATCTCTAAGTGACCTTCCTTTATGGAAGGTGCATTGTGGTTTAATGGAAATAATTCCCTTGAGATCTTGGCCAATAGTCAAAATTCCCCAGTCTCTAATAACCATATGTAAGGCCTGTTTAGTTCTATCATCATAGGTTGCAATGAGTCTTAACGTTTTACATTTGTCCTTTTTTCTCAAGGTCAACAGAGTGGACCAATCCAAGCTTTATGCATTATTAAAGCCAGAATCAAGAACTTCATTTGGGTAGCCCCTCAAATTTTGGGCCTGCTCCCTAGATGTGTTGACAGTTGAGCAATTATGCCAAATACATAAGTATTGTACTTTTGGTATTCCCTTTCTCAAAGATTGTGGATTATGACTATTCAATTTTGAGAAGTGTAGGGGAGGTGTGATTATGAAAGGTTTTAGTAATTAAACTACCTTGACTATCTTTTTCAATATATAGATCTAAAACTGTCAATTTATCAGGATGAATCTCACTAGTGAAATACATGCCAGCATTGTTGTGATTAAGGTATGACACAAACACCTCAGAGGATTCTATGGTCTCATCCCAAAGGAGAAATACATCATCAATAAAGCGTCCCAATAAACAATATGTCAGGCCCACTCTGCTGTATCCCCAAAAACCAAAGTATCCTCCAACCAGCCCAGGAATAAATTAGCATTTGTGGGGGCACAAGGGCTCTCCATTGCAGTGCCCAAGAGCTGGTGGAAGAGGGTGGTACCAAATAGAAAGACATTATTGCAAAGAATGAACTGTAACAATTTAATAATTAAATTACTATACAAGGTGTACTCAATACCACTTGACCACAGGAAGTATTTACCATATATTCCGGCGTATAAGATGACCTTTTAACCGCGAAAAATATGCTCTGCAGTTGGGGGTAGTCTCACACACCAGGTATACAGTTGTCCGAAAAAAAAAATATTCACCTCTCTTCCCCGTGCACGCTGACAGAGCATTTCTTTCTGCAAGCGGGGCTTAAAATCCCCACCTCCAGAAAGCTAATGCTCTGATTGGCTAACTCAGGTGGCATCAGCCAATGAAAGCTGCCGCTGTGTTAGCCAATCACAGCCATTCAATGACATCATTGAATGGCTGTGATTGGCTAACTCAGGCGGCGTCAGCCAATAAAAGCTGGTGCTGCATTAGCCAATCACAGCCATTCAATTATGTCATTGAATGGCTGTGATTGGCTAACGCAACGTCAGCTTTCATTGGCTGACGCCACCTTAGTTAGCCAATCAGAGCATTAGCTTTCTGGAGGCGGGGCATTCAAACCCTGCTTGCAGAAAGCAATGCTCTGCCAGTGTGCATGGGGGAGCGAGAGCCTGCAGCAGCGCCACTGGAAGTGAGTATTCATTTTTTTTTTCACACTGTATTCCCGGCATATAAGACGAAAAGTTGTGGGTCGTCTTATATGCCCCGTCGTCTTATATGCCAGAATATACGGTAGCTGCCCCAACCTCCAGACCATGTGGGATGCTACTGCACAATGCTTCAACAATGATGGATGCCAATAACACATTGTCATCCACTGATATTCCATCAAGTTTGAGGAGTAAATCAGGGGAGTCACACAAATAAGAAGGCAAGGCTTAAAAAAAATCATGGAGAATTTTATCTACATAAATGCTGATGTTCTGCATGATATAATTTACCCTTGACATTATTATTCTCCTTCAATTTACAGAGACCCATATTTGCGGGGTGACAAGGCATAAAAAATCAAATTCTTTCTCATTGATCAAATGTGACTCCAACGCAGTCAAGAGTATATTTTTTAGAGTTAAAATGTGTTCTTATTAGAGACATTGTGCATAGCGTATAAATCAACAAACTGTAGAGTCGAACTAAAATAGCCGTTGTAAGGGGGACTATTGACAATACATAGAGATCAATCAAGATGATTGACTGTACACTAAACAGCAAGATTTATACCATCTCTGCAACTTATTTTATTGAAACGTAACTTTCTTTACCCATACTCATCGAGCAACTTAAAATAACAAGAAAAACAGCTTTACTTTGTCAAACCGTAAAAAATGTTTATAAGCCAACTTTATCTTATAGGGGAGAGATCGCCCAAGGGCAATCTTTAAATGGGGGCGAGAGTGGAAAGATGACAAAAGGAGGAGAAAGAAAAAAAGGAGGGGGAGAGAAATGAAGAAAAAGAGGTGAATAGGAATAGGTAGAGGAATAGAGAAACAGCGCCTCAGAACAGAGCTCCCGGCGGAACCCCCAACAACTAATTAAATGGGTAAAACCCCATTCTCAAGCCACTGATTGAAACCAGTGGAACTACGGAACATCATCCAATCCTCCCATGTGGCATAATACATTGACCATTTATCATCTTCCCTGGCTCTCATTTTCTCCATATGCCTAATTTTGTCTAAGGCAACTGCCCAGTTCAGGCGTGTCGGCAGTACCTGAGTTTTTCAAAGCCGGGGGATCACCGGTTTCATGGCTAGAAAGAAGAATCTAAAAATATCCTTTTTACTACCGGTAGTGGCGATAGAAACTGGCAGGATTGATAGTAGAGCAATCTCAGGGGTGAGTACTAGTGAGGTTCATTTCAGGATATTGTATAGGGCCGATATCTCTGATCCTAGGCCAGAAATCCTAGGACAAGACCACCAGATGTGTGTGAACATACCTCTCCCACTCATGCACCTCCAACATGTGGCTGAAGACCGAGAGTATCTCTTGGCCAGGCGGGCCGGGGTGCAACCACCTTGTAATAAACTTATTGTTACGGCACTCTGACCCCCTCGAGTGCCAGGTGGAGTGCCCTGAACTTCCCGCACCCCACTGTCCCTGCCTACTTGCCTCGACCCTGGCTAACCCCAGGCGGACAACTGGACGGCGGTCCCTATCCTGGCTAGGGACCTGGCGACTACAAGGATACCACTAACTAACGGGGGACAGAGTGCCGACAGGAAAGGCAGAAGGAATGGCCAAACAGAAACAGACTGGGCTAGAGGCAACCTAGAAGGAGACTGACTAGCAACTAGTACTGACTGAGACAGGCTGCAGACAGAACTGACTAGAGGCTAACAGAACCAAACAGGAAACACTGAGCAAAGCAAAGCTGGGAAGGAAACTGACAAGCAAGCTAGGGAACTGACTGAGCAGAACTGCAGACAGGACTGACTAGTAGCTGACAGAACTAATAACTGGCAGTGAGCTTAGGTCACTGCCAGCCTTATAAAGAAAAGACTCCGCCCAGGGGTGGAGAGTGGGAGGAGCCAACTCCCCCACTCAAGCACGAGAGAGGAAGGGATGCGGGCGGCCCCGCCCACGTCGCCGCACAACGGCTATCCCACGTCGCCGGGAGAGCCCAGATGTCACAGCTCCAGGGCGCCGGAGCAGACGCCGGAGCGCCGCGCGCTGACTGTGGGACCCCGCGCTGCATGGTAACACTTATAATTCAGCTCGTGGTGTCTACCCAAGACCGACATCTTGTGAGTTAGGTTAAAGCTTTAGCCCAATTCTCATCTGACAGCGATCGGCCTAGCTCTTTATCCCAAGCTTTGCGGAATCCCCACTCCAAGTTCTGAGTCCCCCCGGCCACCAGAATACCATAGACTGCGGAGATTTCCCCCCTTGATTCTCGGGGGGGTTGCAGACAACTCTTCAAAAGGCGTGAGTGGGGTGGACAGCTTTGAGATTGAACCCTGAGCTCGTATGAAATGGCATAACTGTAGGTATTGAAACCACGCACCCATCACACGTCCTTCGTCTCCTATAAATGGGTTAATGGTTTACTTCCATCCTCCTATGACAGATCATGCACTCTAGGAATGTAAGTTCCCAATCTGTTAAGAAGCAGTAATCCACTGCCTCCCAAAGAAAGCCCGGGTTCACAATCAGGAGGGTCCACAGGCCTGGAACTGTTATCAGGCCACCTCTATGTGCAAAGCTGTCTCATATCCTTAAAGGTGAATTCAGAAATGGCAAAACCTTAATGCCTTGCCTGCCTAGCCCTCCCCTAAGCTAGAATAGACCCCGGGCTTAATGCGGGGCAGAACTTTGCTCTGGTTCGACCCATAATTTGAAATGCCCCCTATGCAGGAGGTCCAGATCCGTCTTGCATATTGCAGATCTGTAGTAGAGGAGCATATCAGGTAGATCCACTCCCCCTCTCTCCTTTTTCTGGGTAAGGAGTTTATAGCTCAGGCAAGATCTAGCCCCTCCCCACACAAAATGTGTTACTGTTCTTTGCAGTTTGATTAAAAAAATAATTACGTGGGATCTGTATAGGTAAGGTCTGGAAGAGATACAGAAACTTTGGGAGGGAGTTCATCTTGTGTTAATTCTACCAAACCAAGATAGTGTACATGAGCGCCACCTTTCCAAGTCTTTCACTAAGGAGGAATATATGGATTCATAATTTAAGTCATATAGCTGATCAGGGTCAGTTGATAGTTTAACTCCAAAATATTTATTATGATCTTCACGCCATGACAGCGGGAATAGAGGCTTAAGTTGTGTTATTTTCATGTGCGGGAGTGTTATATCCGGATTAATTCTAATTGCGTTGGCGAGTGACTCCATGACTAACACATTTAGGGTCGGAGAATGTGGGCATCCCTGTTGCGTTCCGTTCCTGATGTTAATTGGGTGGGAGAGCTTTCCATTTACTCGTACTTGAGCTGTGGGATTATCATATAAGGCCATGATCCTGTTTCTCAATCTGTTCCCTAGGCCTATCTTCCACAGGGTGGCCTCAAGAAATATCCAGCTGACTCAGTCAAATGCCTTCTCAGTGTCCATCGATAAGAGGCATAAAGGACTTTTTGCGTCACGTGTCCTATTTATCAAAAAGAGGGTCATAACGGTGTTGTCCCTGGCCTCTTGACCAAGAATAAAATCCACCTGATCTCCGTGTATGAGTCTAGGGATAAGCGGTCCAAGGCATGTGGCTAAAGTTCTTGCGAAGATTTTTGTATCCACGTTTAATAAAGAAATAGGGCTATAGTTCCCACAAGAGAAGGGGTCCCTTCCAGGTTTCAGGATAACTGTAGTAATAGCTTGTAATGCTTGATGAGGAGAGGAACAATTTGCAGATACCGCGTTAAAGGCCCTGCAGAGTATTGGTGCTATGAGATCCCAAAGGCTCTATAAAATGGGGCGGTAAAGCTGTCGGGGCCAGGTCTTTTGCCTATTTTTAGTTTCCATATCTCTTCCAGGACCCCATGTTCCATGAGATCATGATCAAGGGCCTCAGAGTCCTCTGAAGGGATAGGCTTCAGGGCAAAGTCAAGCAAATATAGTTCTATATTGGCAGGGGTACTGCCCGGGATTACCATTGTAGGGTTAGTGATATTGTAAAGCTCTTCATAGTACTTCCTGAAACATTGAAAGATATCATCAGTTGCTTGAACCTTCCCTTTGTCTGGTAAATTTAATGTGAATACATAAAATTGGCTCTCACGTGGGTTCAGGGCTTTTGCCAACCAGCTACTACATTTATTACCATATTTATAAAACCCTCCCTTTATTCTATCCCTCGTGCACAGGTGTGCCTGCTCTAAAACTGCTAAGATCTGTTGATGAAGGGATGTAATCTCTGCATTTAAGAGGGAAGAGGCACTGGCCTTATTGGCCTGCTCTGCTTTATCCAATCAAGCGGTTAGGTCTTTTAATTTGCCTATCCTATCTTTTTTGAGTCTCACCCCATGGAATATTAATATACCCCGTAGAACACATTTAGGAGCTTCCCACTGTATGGGCGGGGATGTCGTATTGCTATGGTGGGTTTCGACGAAGGTCTCAATGGTCTTATGGACCTCCTCAAGGTAGCACGCATCTCCCAAGAGGTTGCTATTAAGTCTCCATGTTCTTATTTCAACCCTAGAATTATGTCTCAATAGAGCCCCGTAGACGGGTGTGTGGTCCGACCAAAGAAATCTGCCCATCGAGCTTCTGGGAGACAGTTACAAAGGACCATGTGAAGTAACTGTGTAGTCCAACCTCCCATAATGTGTTTCCTTGAAGAGAGTAATTAGGATGCGTTTTTTGTGCATATACGCCAGGATCTGACCCCTTTTAGCGGGGCTGTTTAAACCTCTGGTGTTATAGGTACAAAAGTAGAGACCAGTCATTGGGGCTGTCTGAGGGTGGAAGGAGGAGCCACCAGTGCGCTAGGTAGAGGGAGTGTAGGAGTAAAAAGAGGAGAGAAAAAGGGAAAGAGAAGAAGGGAATGGTGACAGAAGGCATGTGTTCTGTCGATTGGGGAATAGTGTCCCAATCTCACAGGGTAGGTTTCGCACCTACGGTCAGAATCAGACGGCACTATAATGGCGTCAAAACGATAGGGAGAGAGAGTTGAGAATGCCAGAGCTGCTCCCGCCCATCCCCACCTAAAATTAAGATCTTATCCTAAATATTTACACATGTATAAAAAACCTGCATTGAAGATAACCAAATATACGGCAAATTAGCTATGAGAAAAAGCTTAAGAAAGAAGGAGGGTTGGAAATGACACAATTAAGTTAACGAAGAGCCCAATGGGCAAACCAGGGCAATTTAACTTGTTACAGCATATTGTGAGAAATTGTGAGGCAAATTGAGAAGAGACAGCAGACATCACAAAATAACAGTGTTAACATACATAAAGTCCTTATAGCGCAGGACTAGGTAGATGATGCCTCCTCTTTGTTGATCAAGGTAGTGGGCGGGCAGAGTGACTTCTGCCTTTCGGGCGTCTTGACCTGACCTCTTACCATAACTCTTTGGGCGCCATGATGGGCAGTACAGGAGTGTGTGGCCAATCTGGAATCACAACCATGGGAAGTTCTAGAAATTTAGGTACATCTAAAGGTGATCTGAATAACGCCGACCTACCATTTCTCAAAGCAATAAGCTGGAAGTGGTACCACTATCTGTAAATTCTGTTGTTAGTTCGAAGAACTTCAAGAATCGGTTTCACTGCCCTGCAAAGTTGAAGAGTGCGTCGAGCCAAGTTGGGGTAAACCGCAATACGGGTGCCATTGTGAGTGAGGGCATCTTTCCTGTGGCGGGCGCATCTCAAGATAGCCTCTTTATCCCTAAAGAAGTGTATACAGCACAGGATATCCTGTGGCTTCCCTGGATCATCTGGTCGAGGATTGGGGGTTCTGTGAATACAGTCTATCTCAATGAGCTGGTCTGGGTTTCGTTGCAGCAGGGAACTGAAGAAGTTACGGGTCCAGTCCTCCAACTGAGAAGGGGCTATTTCTTCTGAGAGACCCCTCAGATGCAGGTTGTTGTGCCTGTGGCAATTTTCCAGATCGTCGAGGTGAGACAAAATGTCCGCCATTTGTTGGGCTTCAGCATTTATGGTTTGGCTATGTGTCTCGAGCACAGAGAAAACCTCATCCTGAGTTTCCTCTACTGCATTTATGCGGTTTCCCATGTGTTTAAGTTCCTGCTGTATAAGGGACAATGCTTCTTTTTGTGAAACTTCTAGATGTTGAAAGCCTCTTTTTGTCGGGAGAGCTCTCAAATGTGCTTCCCAATCCCAATCCTCATCAGATGAGGAATCCATTATAGGTTGGAGAGCTAACTGCAGGGGCTGCTGTTGTGTGTCCCCTACTGCTTTTCTGCTGTTAGAGATTACTACTCCCCTCAGGGGAGGTAGTCATACTGGGTGCTGAGCCCTTATGTAATGGAGACTGTCGACTAGCAGGGTCTCCTCTGGCTCTCTGCATTTGTGCAGCTTCTGTGGTGCTGGTCCCCTCACTGGTTGATGGACTCTGCTGCCCCTCTGGTGCCCTGCAGCCTGGGGTGAGTGAAGCCTGGGGGAAGAACCTCCACTGTCAGCCTGTGGTGTGTGTACCGTTTGTGTGTGGGTACACTTATCTGTCTCTCTTGTGCTGTGCAAACTGAGGTCCTCTGGTTGGCGAGCCTCAGCGCTGCTGCGGCTGTGAAGTGGAGGAGCTGGGCGCACGTGGACCGGAGCCATCTTGGCAGAGGCAGCCGCTGCACAGCGGGTCCCGAAGTAGCACTGAATTGTCGGTGGCTCGTCGTCTCCCGGTCTGCCAGTGCCTCTCTTCTTCCCCATGGCTGCCTCAGGGATTGCTTGGAGCTGGTTGCCATGGTGGATAGCAGGTATTTGCGGTGGGGATACTGGGAGCTCCGCCAAGGCGCTGCTTACTCCTGAATCAGCAAGCCACGTCCCATAGAGTATATTTTTTTGACCTGTTATAAGTTCCTCAGTGTTTTTTTTTTTTTTTTTAATAACCTCATATCAATCTTTGTTTTTAGTAAGTCATGGTACATGGTTACATATTGCTTGTGCCACCCTTACTGAGGGTTTAATAATAATAGATGTATCCTTCTCCAACATATTTTCTTCCTTGGTCAGATTGTTTTTAAATTTACAAACACATTGTGTCATTGTTTCCAATATATTACTAAAGATCTGAAGAAATATATCAATCCCTGACTTCAATGGAAGCCTGCGGAAGCTGTCTGTGCGGGAAAACCGCAGAAAATGGAGCATCCTGCAATTTTTCCCGCACGTGAGTCTCGCACACCAGGAAAGAAATGACATCCATAGGTATTTAAATACCTGCGGATGCCCAATGATACTCTATGGGCATATTGAACTGCAGATCATCAGCGCAGGGTGACCCACACAGATTCCGCAATTCAATAATGCCCGTGGACATGATGCCTAGAAGGTCTCTGAAACTACTTAAATCATTGACTTCAATGCCCAATTGCCTAGTTTCCTGTTCATTATGTTTCCTAAAGAACTTATACCTATTTAGACATCTAACAAATAAATTGACATCATTAACTCTTTCCAATCCACTGTCTGACGTCTTAAGACATTATGATTTAAGGCTGTACAGCTCCGATGTTGGAAGACGTCCATCGGGGCTCTCTTACTGTATATTGCCAGCCTCTCTGATGTCGGAGCCTATCCAACGTGTCATCTCATGCAGTACTGGCTTTAGCCAGCATATAGCGCCGTTGTATAATGTCAGAAAAAGAGTAAGCCCCCTAGAAAAACCAGGATACAAATTGGATTGGAAAGGGTTTATCAATGAAGGAGCACTATACTTTCTTGTTATAACAAATGACAATTCCTTACTTCTAGTGCAATTTCTGAAAGCAGTCATTGAGATAGATTTATAACCTGAAGACCATCATTGTTTACTTGTTCTCTAATTGCCAGCTCCGTTCTTGCAAGATATGAAGTCCACCTGACTGTAAAAGGAGGGGGAGGGTTCAGACTGAGAGGCGGGAATATTCATTGATCAAGCATCTACGCCTTTTTGAACTTTAGACCAACCTTGGTCCTTTACAGAATCTCCCATTATAATGATTCTTTAATGATTATATTATTATTATTTTGTTTGCAAATATTATATTTCTAAAATAACAACCCTTTTGTGACCTCTTTTCAAACAAGTGACATCACTTTCATTTGTCATGTGACCTCTCAGCAGATCAGTTCGATTTAGTTGAATGGTATTGAGCTGCTATACCAGGCACAGCCACTACAAATGTACAGCATTGAGCCCAGTATGCATTGAAGTGGCTATGGTGCTCACCCAAGCGCTGATGCCTTTTCAAACAGCTGATTGATGGGCCTGGGCCGTGGATATTGATGACTCATTAAGAAGATTGTTCCTCAATATCCACTTCCCAAAAATACCCTTTAAGAGTACTTGTCATCTCTTCTGACATGTTTATTTTAGTAAGTACGTGTATTCTTCATGAAATAACAATTCTGGAATCTCTATTCTTAGAACTCCATGTATTGCCAATCTTCTGTTATTCCTCCTAGAAAATGATGCGTGATTTGAAGTGTCAAAGACACCTGCCCAACCACTAACCCAGTTGTTAACTAGTGTTGACAGTGCCAGACTATGTAGGGACATACAGTTGACAGGGGTAATGGTTACTTCCATTTTTTAATTTTTTCATACATTTCCAAGAGAAATATCAGAGAAATGGCACAGTGCAGAGGTCTGAGGAAATATGCTCCAAAATTGTTGCTTCATGGAGAATACAAATATTTATTAAATCGCACATGAAGAGAGCTAACAAGTCCTCTTTAAAACTCTATGTAAGTCCTCTTTCCCATGAGTGTATATCAGCCATCCGTTTTCACGGCTGGCCATATATACGCTGTGATCTGATGCATTGGATTCCAATGCATCAATTCACATGGCCGTATTCCTGAGATGTAAAAGCACCCAGCCAGGCAATATAGCACCGGGCGTTTTTACGTCAGGCCCAAAAGATAGTCCTGGAACTATCTTTTGGGCCAGAATATGTCGGCCGCTGCATGGGCTCCTATGGGAGCTCATGGCAGTGGCCGGAGGTGGGAGGGAGTTTAGCAGCATGGCTGCTAAACTCCCTCCCTTTCCCCCCCCCACCCCTCCCGTGTAGGCTCACCTCTGCTCTCCTCCCCTGCTCGTTCTTTGCAATGAAAGAGGGCAGGACGGGGCAGAGGCAAGCGCCATCCCGCCTCCTCCCATTGCTGGCTGCGGACAAGGGGTGGGACGTGGACGGAGCTAAGCTCCTGCCCTCTCCCCGCCCCTTGTCCATAGCCATCAATGGGAGGAGGTGGGACGGGCCATTGCTTAGCCCTGCCCCAATCCTGCCCCTCCCATTGCAAAGAACGAGTAGGAAGGAGAGCAGACATGAGCCTACGTGGTGAAGGGAGGGGGAAGGGATGACGGCATGGTAGTCTTGGCTTATATGCGCTGAGTCACAGAGGCAGAGGGAACTAATTTGTATAAAAGCCCGAATCACAGAAGATCCCTTAAAACTATAATATTTTATTTCAATATCTTAAAAGACACACACATTGGGCTCGATCATGAACTGATGAAAGGACAAGGACAAGACAACATACAAAACACGAGTGCCCATATATATCACAGTATTACCGCACAGGGGAGGTTTCAAAGTGAGACTGTATTCATGCGTCTATATTATAACTACATAAATCTCTTCTTGTGAAAAACTTCCCGGGAAGTCGGTATCTCAAATCGTATCTCATATAGAGCTGGGGTGTTTATGGTGTGATTGTTTGAGATCACATCTCAGTACAGTGTCTTATCCCAGTCTATTTGTCGATTTGATAGAGCACTTTCATTTATTTATTCAACTTGGTGGACTGACCAACAATTTTGCAAGGGTTAGCCTAAATGAGCAAAAGGTTCCAAACCTTCATAAGTTTAATCAACAGCTAGATCATTACAAAATTCAAGATTCAGAGTACAAGGTTCGATGCATTTCTGTCGGACCTTCGACTTTTCAAGAACCGTATGGTCAATGGTCTAGAGTATATTCATAGGTCTGTCTATATATCAATTTGACAGACGTATGCTTAGTAGTATCAAGATAGACTTGTCTAGATAGTTGATTTTTGTAGGAACAAAGATAGTTGCTAGTATCTCCTGGTCTTATATGGATAACATAGAATCTCAGGATACTCAGTAGTGATTACATCTCCCTGTAGTTTGGCAAATATCAGTCAAATTGTATGATCCGTCCCCTGATGACTAGAGATTGGTCAAGGCGATTTAATAAAATCGCCAACTAAGGCAGGGTCCATTTAGCATGACCTCATTGCCCTGATATCAAAGCCAAACACTATCAGAACTCAACATGAAACAGGGGACAATACCCCTTAGCCTAGGTCTAGATCTGTATAAATAATCAATCACCCAGCTGGCTAGACTAGCTCAAAACTGGGTCAAATAGTGATGACCGCATTAACTAGATATGTAGGCTAAAATATGAGCGCTAAATAGAGAGAGTTTTTCTGTTAGGCTAATGCATAGAGAGAGTTGTGTAGCCTCCTGCCCTGATGGTGGGTAGGGGCCATCTGATTGAGTCCAAGGCTGTCTCACATTATATAGCCTGTGGCCTTTAACAATCCCCGCCCAGGTCAGATGACCACCACCAATCACAGGCTTATGTATAATTAGCCATGTGCATCAGTGGTCCGTCCCCCTTCCTTATTGATCCTTACAATTAAACCATCCCTCCTTAGTAACCCTTTATTGAAGTTCCAGTTCAGTATCTACTTTCTACAATCACCTTTGTGGTATATGCTTTTCAACCTATATGCTGTACGATCGCATGTTATGTCTTCCAATATGCACTAATTGGATACTTGCGTCATCGGGGCGCGTCTGACCCCCTAGGGTAATGTCCTGAAGCGCCGACATGTGGTGACGTCGGACGTGTAGCGTCAGCTGGTCTCGCGTGTCATGTGACATAATCACGTGACTGCACTCAATGCGCATCACGGAAGGAGACGCTGGCGCGTGATGACGTCAGATATACGGCGTCAGATAGGCCCTTTCTGTCCTATGTAATAGTCATGTGACCGCAAGAAATGCACGTCACGATGGGAGGAGACGGGGCGATATGCGATCATGTGACCATTTTCCAGTCCATAATCCTCAGGGCTTTCCCATGAGTGTAGGCATTTTTATGTGCGCCCACCGGCGCCGTAAAAACCTGTGAACGGGCACACACATCTAATGTTTGTGCGCCTGTTCAGATGGCACGGGCACGGTGCATATACGCTGAGGCCGCAATGCTGTTGCCTCCCCTTCCCTTCCCCTCGCTGGCTCACCTCCTCTCTCCTTCCCTCTGGCTGTTTGCAATTGGAGTGGGCGGGATGGGGGCAGAGCTAAGCACCCTCTCCTCCCCTCCCATTGTCTGAATCCAGTAATGAGATAGGCGGAGCAGGGCAGAGCAAACAGCCGTAGGGGAGGAGAGAGGAGGAGAGAAGGGAAAGGGAGTGTAGCAGTCAAGCTGCTAAACTCCCTCCCATCTCCCTTCTCCAGCCACTGTCATTGGCTCCCATAGGAGCCCATGCTGCGGCCGACATATTCCGGGCACAGAGATAGTTCCAGGACAAATAATAGTGCCCGGTGCTATATTTGCCGGCCGGGCACTTTTACGCCATGGGAATACGTCTGTGTGATCTGATGAATCCAATGCATCAGATGGTAGTGTATATCGATATATGCTCGTGTGAATAAGGCCTCAGTTCCCATGAGTCTCAGTCAGCTCCATCAACTTTGATGAAAGATCATAACAGATCTTGAAAGAAACAGACAAGTTTACAAAATGTTGTCTTCCAAATACATCCTTTATGTATTATTGTTAGAGAATGTGTGAGAAATGACGATACTCGCTTGAGTAATTTCCCTTAACGAGTACGCTCACTCATCTCTACTCAGATCCACACGGAAACATGTTGAAAATTCCACAATTGGATTTTGCCCATTAACTGGGCTAAATCCATATGCAGAATAGTCGCATGCGCCAGAATAGTCGCAAATGTCAGCAATGGATTAAAGGGAAGATTCTGTATTGAAATTCTGCATCAAAACCTGCCCATTGCAGAAATAGCAGGGGGTATCGGGGGGAAGAGAGAGAGAGATCTCCTCCCCCCCGTTCACCCATGCTCACCCCCACCCGCCCCCTGCCGGCCCCCAAATCTTTTTGGGTAAGCAGGCATGTACTCGAAAATGACGATACTGGCTTGAGTAATTTCCCTTAACGAGTACGCTCGCTCATCTCTACTCAGATCCATGCGGAAACATGTTGAAAATTCCACAATTGGATTTTGCCCATTAACTGGGCTAAATCCATATGCAGAATAGTCGCATGTGCCAGAATAGTCGCAAATGTCAGCAATGGTTTCAAGGGAGGATTCTGCAATGAAATTCTGCATTAAAACCTGCCCGTTGCAGAAATAGCCCCTTTTAAGTCTCAGCCAAAAATATTGGGCTTAAAGGGGTTTTGTCATTAAAAAAAAAATTCTATACTCACCTATTCCTCCACATGCAGTCTACTTATGGCATGTTCTCCTCCCTAAGCTTCTGCAATCCCCCAAGTCACATCTCCTCCAGCTTGTTATGAAGGTAAAGGTCACAACCCTGTGCTGTAGTGTTCACTGGCTAGGCAGGAATGCTAATCTATTGAAGAGACAGCAGGCATGCGCAGTCTCTGCCATAACTCGGCACTCCCTTCCCAGGCTGTGAACTGTGACATTATGCCCCCCCCCCCCCGCTCCATAGCATTACATCATACTGCAATCTGACAGGCAGTTTATCAAGCCACCTCACGGGCATGGCTTGATAGGCGTTCTGCCATGACAGCCCTGGGGCCTTTCAGAATGCCCCAGGGAGATCACCCTTTATCGATATTTTGTTGATTGTCGTTTATTTACATAGCATCAAGCATTGGCCCAGGTAAACAGACCTTAACCCCTTTGTGACAGCCGATACACCTTCTGATGACCTGTATTGGCGGTCACAAAGGGGTTAAGGTCCGTTTACATGGGGTAATGCTTGACGCTATGTAAATAAACGACAATCAACAAAATATCGATCAGAGATTCTTTGCTTTTTTTTTACAGTGATTCAAGAATCACTGCTGTTGAAATGAATGATCTGTAGTACGATTGTTCATCCCCATCGGCCAGCTGTACACCTCCCTGTTCATACCGGAAGATGTACATCTGATCAGTGAGCATTTTTATGCTTGCTGAAAATTAATATTTGCCGTCTGATCAATGGTCCTTTTACACCGGCTGATTGTCGGGTGAACACACACTTGGAGTAGCGTACGTGCCTAATAAGTGGGCCGTGCATGTGAAGAGCATTTACTCTATAAGTGCTTATCTGTTTCTAAAGTTTGTTTCTTTTAAATCTTATTGGAAATTTTGGGGATAAGGATTCCGGCTCAAATATATCCTTTTTCTCCTTTTCCTCCCCAATGTACAATTAAAAAAATATAAAAAAATATATAAAAAAAAAATATAACAATATCAATAGCTCAAGTACAGGATCCACAGAGCTTTCCTCACAGAGTAATGGCTCCTTCATACTGGTGAGTGCGATATTGGGCTGTGATTCACGGCCCAATATTGCACTTGGCACCATGTGAAAGCCCGGTGGTTGCAAGGCATTTTCATGTGAAAATAGCCTCGCATCACTTCAAGGATGAAGGGAACCTCTGTGCAGCAGAGGATCGCCGAGTCCTTCCATTGCTTTGAATGGGACCGCTGCTCCTGCCACTACCGCCATTAAAACCAATGGGCGATCTCACAGCTAGATAGGATGCGCTGTGGTGTTTTTTCCCGCATTGCATTAAGTTGCCATGCAGGAAAGCATCACTGATGTGTATGACCCCAATCACAAGAATGGGTTTCATATTTGAGTGAGATTTGTGCGTCTTGAAATGCACAAATTTTGCGCGATTTTCACGCCAGTGGGAAGGCAGCCGCAGTCTTGAGCTAACACACACACCTCCATACTGTCTCCTTTTCAAAATCCAAAAGCTGCCTGAGCCCTACCTGGGCACATGACTGTAACTCCAGGCTGGAGTGGGAGTGAGCTGGACCTACATTATGAAAGCCAGCAACTTCCGTGAAACATATCTCCCATGCCTGCCTTTTCCTCCCACCCTGCTACTATATATAAAACATACAATGATGCATAAGTTATAGTGCAGAATATATATAATTCTTCATTTTAATGGTTTTACTGTATAATTGTTTCTTATATTTTACAATAAAGTGTTTTTACTCTATTTGTTTGAGTGCTCCTGTGGTTACAACCAATTTACTCTTCAGTTAGCTTTTACATGTTCTAGCTTGGTAATATTATGTATAAAACTCAAAATCCGATGGTTTGTTTGTGTAGTGTACAAATCCACAGCTCTGGTCCGATTTAAGTGAAATGCTGCATGAGCATTCTACAGCAGCAGGCGACGAATACTGCGGTAATTAAAAATCGAAAATTCATAGATTTCCCCTGTAATTTTTGGCATGACCATTCCTCGGGTCCTAAATAGGAAAAGTAAAAGGGTCACAACTTGATTATTCAATTCTGACTGTGAAAGTAAGTGCACCCCTACGTAATGTAACTAATAACACACATCTGTACTGCACAAACGGGAAATTTGCGACAATCATTCTTTATGTCCTAAATAGAAAAAGTAAAGGGGTTGAAACTTCAATATTCAATTCTAAGCATCAAAAACTGTGTGAAAATCTGCGATACATGACGTAGTTCTTTTCTCAGAAACCATAAAAGCCTAGGGAAATTATTTGTATACTGAGAAGAATCTACCCCAGCTCTAAGTGTATATATTTAGGAGAATCTACCCCACCTCTATGTGTATATACTGAGGAGAATCTACCCCACCTCTATGTGTATATACTGAGGAGAATGTACCTAACCTCTATGTGTATATACTGAGGAGAATCTACCCCATCTCTATGTGTATATACTGGGGAGAATCTACCTCACCTCTATGTGTATATACTGAGGAGAATCTACCCCACCTCTATGTGTATATACTGAGGAGAATGTACCTCACCTCTATGTGTATATACTGAGGAGAATCTACCCCACCTCTATGTGTATATACTGGGGAGAATCTACCTCACCTCTATGTGTATATACTGAGGAGAATCTACCCCACCTCTATGTGTATATACTGAGGAGAATCTACCCCATCTCTATGTGTATATACTGGGGAGAATCTACCTCACCTCTATGTGTATATACTGAGGAGAATGTACCTCACCTCTATGTGTATATACTGAGGAGAATGTACCTCACCTTTATGTGTATATACTGGGGAGAATCTACCCCATCTCTATGTGTATATATATTGGGGAGAATCTACCTCACCTCTATGTGTATAAACTGAGGAGAATCTACCCCACCTCTATGTGTATATACTGAGGAAAATGTACCTCACCTCTATGTGTATATACTGAGGAGAATCTACCCCATCTCTATGTGTATATATATTGGGGAGAATCTACCTCACCTCTATGTGTATATACTGAGGAGAATCTACCCCACCTCTATGTGTATATACTGAGGAGAATGTACCCCACCTCTATGTGTATATACTGAGGAGAATCAACCCCATCTCTATGTGTATATACTGGGGAGAATCTACCTCACCTCTATGTGTATATACTGAGGAGAATCTACCCCACCTCTATGTGTATATACTGAGGAGAATGTACCTAACCTCTATGTGTATATACTGAGGAGAATCTACCCCATCTCTATGTGTATATACTGGGGAGAATCTACCTCACCTCTATGTGTATATACTGAGGAGAATGTACCTCACCTCTATGTGTATATACTGAGGAGAATCTACCCCACCTCTATGTGTATATACTGAGGAGAATCTACTTCACCTCTATGCATATATACTGAGGAGAATCTAACTGACCTCTATGTGTATATACAGAGGAGAATCTAACTGACCTCTATGTGTATAAACTGAGGAGAATATAACTGACCTCTATGTGTATATACAGAGGAAAATCTAACTGACCTCTATGTGTATATACAGAGGAGAATCTAACTGACCTCTATGTGTATATACTGAAAAGAATTTACCGCACCTCTATGTGTATAAACTGAGGAGAATCTACCTCACCTCTATGTGTATATACTGAGGAGAATCTACCTCATTTCTATGTGTATATACTGAGGAGACTCTACCTCACCTCTATGTGTATATACTGAGGAGAATCTACCTTACCTCTATGTGTATATACAGAGGAGAATCTAACTGACCTTTATGTGTATATACAGAGGAGAATCTAACTGACCTCTATGTGAATATACTGAAAAGAATTTACCGCACCTCTATGTGTATAAATTGAGGAGAATCTACCTCACCTCTATGTGTATATACTGAGGAGAATCTACCTCATTTCTATGTGTATATACTGAGGAGACTCTACCTCACCTCTATGTGTATATACTGAGGAAAATATAACTGGCCTCTACGTGCATATGCTGAAAGGCTGTAAAGTACATAAGGAAGCAGGCATGTAGAATGCCTTTAAGGCTAAGAAGGGGCTGCAACCTTGAGTTTGGGGGTAAATGTAAATAAAAAGGGGTATTACTTTTAGGCCTCCTGTCCACGGGTGATATTTCACTGCATTACCTATGGCGATTTTCTGCTTGCGTATAAATATCATAGCATGGCGCGATTTTCCGAGAGAAACCTATCATAATGATAGGTTCATTGTGGAAAATTGCGTGGAAAAACCGCCTGTGGACAGCCTGCCTTAAGGGTAAAAAGTGAGGAGAGTGGGAGGGGTGGCACTTTCTGCAGAGGGGCATCAGTACATGCAATCTGAGGAGAATCTAGCTCTCCTCTATGTGTATACATATTTTATTCTTCGGTTCCTCAGAAGTAACCTTGACTTCATAAAATTTTCTGTGCAAACAACATGTAAACACCGGTCCTAAATTAACACGGGCGAAGCCGGGTATATCAGCTAGTTTCATTTAAAATGAACAAGTTGTAGGAGGCAACTGAGAAGTCCAGAAGCCTATAATTAATAATTTTAAAAGCAGATGTACAAGTTTTTTTTAAATTACAGATACTGTATTATAGAGAAAAAAAAAATATTTTTTAAATGTCCTGCTGTTCCAGTGCCACCATTCTGGTCCCCATGGCTGCAGACCTGGAAGCTCCTACAGTAGTAACTTCACATTCATCATTCACGTGACTGCTGCATCCAATCACTGACCTCAGTGGTCAGATGCAATTCATTCACACATTTTTGGGCATTGACACATGACTGATGAGGTCAGTCATAGCCTGCAGCAGTCACATGGGATTAAAGTAGTGGTCCATTTAAAAGGTGAGTAATGGTTTATTCTCCACCAAGTTTTGGAAAATCTCAGATAATCTCCTAAACTTTGTTTGTAGAAGCAAATGCCAATGATGGTTCCTAGATCAATTTTGTATGAGTACACTGGAGTCAAATGGCATGTAGTTTAGCTCATAACCAATGGTGAAGACCAGCAATTGAGGGCCCCTATGCAAAAGTATATGTTTTAACATGTGTGGTTACAATAGCATATTTGAGTATAGGCTATTAACAGGATTCCTGTTACTTCTCTCTCCACTCGGCAACATTAAAGGGGTTGTCCCGCGGCAGCAAGTGGGTCTATACACTTCTGTATGGTCATATTAATGCACTTTGTAATGTACATTGTGCATTAATTATGAGCCATACAGAAGTTATAAGAAGTTTTTCACTTACCTGCTCCGTTGCTAGCGTCCTCGTTTCCATGGAGCCCGCCTAATTTTCGGCGTCTAATGGCCAAATTAGACGCGCTTGCGCAGTCCGGGTCTTCTTCTTTTCTCAATGGGGCCGCTCGTGCAGGATGCCGGCTCCGTGTAGCTCCGCCCCGTCACGTGCCGATTCCAGCCAATCAGGAGGCTGGAATCGGCAATGGACCGCACAGAAGCCCTGCGGTCCACCGAGGGAGAAGATCCCGGCGGCCATCTTCAACCGGTAAGTAAGAAGTCACCGGAGCACGGGGATTCATGTAAGCGCTGTGCGGTGTTCTTTTTTAACCCCTGCATCGGGGTTGTCTCGCGCCGAACGGGGGGGGGGGTTGAAGAAAAAAAAACCGTTTCGGCGCGGGACAACCCCTTTAACCCCTTAACGACCAGCCCATAGTGTTTTTACGTCCTCCCGAAGTGGGCTCTATTCTCTGAGGACGTAAAAACATGCTTCCTGCAGAGAATAGTGCCCCTCGGGCTGTGGACGTGACAGCTCCATGCTGTCGGTGTCCGCAGGTAGCTGACAGCATGGAGCTGTCATCCCGGGCTGTTCGGAGCCCCCCCCGGCATTGCGATCGGCGCTATGCAATGGATAGCGCCGATCGCAAAAAAAGTAAATAAAAGTGCCCAAAAAGTTAAAGATTCAGCTGCTCTGATGGATCGGATCCATCGGAGCAGCTGAAATTACTCACCGAGGTCTGGCACGCTGCTCCCCGCTCTCCTGCCGCTCCGGGGCCCGAAGCCGGTCTTCTGCGCATGCGCGCCAGGCGGCATTACGTCAGCCGCATGCGCAGAAGGCCCGGCGGCGCGGGAGATTTAAAATCTCCTGGCTCCCGGCTCCTGTAGGTAGCCGGGAGGCAGGAGATGTCAGCGGGGACTGCGGTGAGCGGTCCCCGGTACCGCGATCGCCGTTATCCAATGGTTAGCGGCGATCGCGAAAAAGTTAAAAAAAAGTTTTAAAAAAGTCAGTTTCACCTCCCCTCATGGATCGGATCCATGAGGGGAGGTGAAAATACTCACCCCCAGTCCTCAGCGGTGTCCCGATGTCCCGAGACCCGAATCCCCGTCTGCGCATGCGCGCCCGATGATTGACATCGGGCGCGTGCACAGACGGGCTCGAGCCCCGGGGAATTTAAAATCCCTCTGCTTCTAGCTGCCATGTGTAGCTAGGAGCAGAGAGATTATACCGGGGACATGATCACTGTCATCCAATGGATGACAGTGATCATGTAAAGTGAAAAAAAAGTGTAAAAAAGTAAAAAAAAAAAAAAGTAAAAAAAAAGTTTTTAAAAGTTTAAAAAGCGTACGTTTCATCTCCCCTCATGGATCATATCCGTGAGGGAGGATGAAAGTACGTACCTAAGGCCCCCAGATTTATCCGCGGACCTTACCACAGCTTCTGCACACGCGCCCGTCGCCAAAATGGCGGGCGCATGCGCAAAAGCTGTGGATTGCCAGGATAATTTAAATTCTCCCTGCTCCTGGCTACAAAACGTAGCCAAGAGCATGGAGATTTAATGGGGGTCCGCGGTGAGCGGTTCCTGATCACGTGTTCGCCATTATCCAATAATGCCGATCACGTAAAAGTAAAAAAAAAAAATTGAAGTTTCATCTCCCCTCACTGATGCGATCGGTGAGAGGAGATGAAACTTTTTACCGGAGGCCTGCGTATTTGAATCCCGACGCGATCTTCCTCCGTGGACCTTCCAGGATTCTGCACATGCGATTGTCGGCAAAAAGCCGGACACATGCGCAGGAGTCAGGGAGCCCAGGAAACTTAAAATCTCCTTGCTCCCAGCGACCAATGGTCACCGAGAGCCTGGAGCAGTGACGGATGGCCTCGTTGAGCGGTCCCCGGTCACGTGATAAAAAGGTAGCGATCTACCTTAGGCCGGTCTCACATGACCGGATAGGAATGACGGATTCCGCATGTGTCTGATCCGTGGTATTATGCAGATCAATCGCATTGGATTACACAATTCCGCTTACATTAGCGGGTCGGAATTACGTAATCCACTCGCAGAAAAGAGAACGCAGCAGGTTCTATTTTACTGCGGATATCGGCAACATAGAGCCCATTGTGCTCCATGGTCGCGGATATACCCGCAGCCCATACACAACTACATTGTATACGGGCTGCGGGTACCCGCGTCATCGCTAAGCGATGGTGCGGGAAATACAAACAAAAAAAAGGTGTATTGTGCATGACCGCCTGTGTGAGTAGGCAGTTATGCGCAGTACATTACGCAGCCGTACGCAGGGTCACAGCCGGGCTCACAGATGGGATCCGCTGTGGACCTCCGCAAGCGGATTCCGCCTGCACCCGCGTGAGCCCGGCGTTATTCAGACCGCTACCTGTGATACGTATTTTACAAGAAGCCCCGGGAACGCTCGCTTTCCTGCAGTTCCAGGAGCACCTTGTTGAGCGCCTTCTGTGTGAGACCGCCGCACCTCATTGTCGAGGGTTAATTTGTTCAAACAGACTGATCAGTTATGTTGTCGGTTCCGAATTGACCTAAGCAGGAGGAGCGCTCCTTTTGAGAGTCTAAGTACTGACCATACACACGGTATATGATGAAGTAATGAACTCTAAGTCTTTATTGGCATAGTCTCAGTTTATATAGAAGATCGCCCACGCAGGGATGCGACCTCTGGTAATACAAGGAGTAACCTCATGATACATACATTCATCTGATAAAAACACATGACTTCTATATCTTACAATGACATAATTATTCAATAAACTTTGACATTTAGGCTTGATATATGACATTCAAGAAATAGCTGATTTCACATGACTTTTAGACTAGTACATTAGTAAATATAGAGAAATAGCTGACAACTTCTTTGCGGTTAGGCTATGTCTCACTACATTTATGAACATCTGCTCTTAACTTCCTGATTCCACTTAGATCAGACGTTTGGCCTATTACTCAATAGTCATGAGTCCTTCAGAGCAGAATAGAATATTTGCAGTATTCAACCTTATTGATTCAAATAGATTACTAAGCAAAATATATATTAACTCCTTTTTGATTAGCGACATTTATTAATTTCTTTACAGCCCCCATTGGCCCTTATCATTCCCCCATTTTGGACATCAGGAAGTCACACACAGGGTCCAGTTCTATTTTGAAAAGTCATAGTCGAGGTAGGTCTTATTGGTCGACTAGCCCATATAAGGTGTCTCTAGTATGATGTTACAATACTAGTAGCGTGCATAGGTACGCACGGCAGGGGATTCCCTAATCTTCACCCACACCAATGTCCCTCCTGGAGATAGTCCTAGTGGTGAACACGTCCAGGTCGCGTTACCCTGACCCTACACTACCTAGTGACAAGACTGGAAGGAACCGCCGTATGTTCTGCCTTCATCCAGCAGGGGTCGGCCTACACAGGGGCTGTAAAGGCTTTTGCCGTACATTTGCTCACACAAGAGATTATGACTTTGATTATTATATATATACACAACAGCATGACAATTATCTGTAATATACTTTGTAGGATTCCCATGAACCATCCTCCCAGACCAGAAAACCAATTTGCAGGGTTAAGAAAATTAAACCATCCCTGGTCTTTATCCTGTTTTATGCTAGTAGCTATTTTTCCCAAGGTATTGATCTTTTGGTGAATGGATTCTGAGTGATCAGAGAGGTTGAAACAACACATCCCCTCAAATTCCTCACATCCGTGGTTTACTGCGAGCAACAGGTAATCTATGGCGGCTCTATTTTGTAAAGCTGCTTTCCTGACTCCTTGTATGTCTAGTAAGAGGAGGTCCAAGGCCTGTGATGTCGCATTCAGGCCCTTTACCATATCGCATGCTAATCCATTGATTACTCTTGTGTTATATTGTGCCAACCCGGGAACACCCACAATACTGACTGCCAGTGCCGTATGTTCTGAGTAGCTAAGTAGAGTGGGTGGTCCTTCACAGTTGCTATCCAGTCCTTCTACCTCCCTCTTTTGTCTGTTGGTGAGTTGTGGGATGCTAGGTTTTTGGTACATTAGTATACTTAATCTAGCTAAGGAGCAGGGACCTCCGGTCAGGTTAGCTGGGATATATGTGTAAGTCAGGTTACCGCAGGACAGGACCCAGCCTAATGGTAATTTGACGTGCCTAAAATGGCTGGGGCTTCGGACTGTGTGGTTACAAAGCATAGGAGTATGTACCTTTCTACATTGCTGGACTGTGCGATTACAGAGTCTCTGGGAATCACTAGTCACCCTGGTTCTCTGCGCACAGCCTCCCATATGTTCTTTATTACACGTGAAGTTATAGCATACCTCAGCCGGAGCGACATTCCTGACCCGGAAACGAGTCATATTAGACCAAAGTGTATGTTCGACCGCATCACAGTGGGGACAATATTCATATACATTAAGAAAGGTATTTTCCTGAATAACATTGCTCTCCTCTACATCACTATCATTATGCACTATTGAATATATATCGCGAAGTGTCTTTATTGGAGTGGGGATAGACAGTAAGCAAGTCCGTAAAATATCTTCCCCACTCCGCAGGTTGGGCATGCACATGTGGGAAATATTCAGTACGTCTTTTGCAAAGTATTCCCACATGTTGGGGTGTCCTTCCGCCCAAACAGTCCATCTTCTTCTTACATTGACAGTTGATGAAGAATTGTCCCGAAAAGAGAGTAGTCCAAGAAAACAAAGGGTAAATAATACACCTATCCAGACTATCAATGCTGGTGTCCAGGTTGCCATCCTCCTCCCCCACCCTGGGTTGGGCTTACTCTCCACCCCCCTCGTGGTGCTGAGGCGTTGGAACTTTCTTGCAGTGTGAGGCATGGATCCAAGTGGGTTTGCCTTCTAGCTTGACCGAGGTGGGAGTGGTTAACAGCACTTGGTATGGTCCGTCAAAGCGAGGTTCCAAAGTCTTTCTGACGTGTCTCTTTACCACCACCCAATCTCCGGGATTCAGAGAGTGGGATCCTTCCAAACTATCAGGGTCTGGAATAGAAGAGAAGACTAGGTCGTGTGTTATTTTTAGCTTTTGGCATAAGTCCTGCACAAAGGAAGTAACGTTATCATGACCCAGGGATAGAGCTTGGGGGTGATACAGTCCTAACCTGGGCACGGAGCCAAAGAGAATCTCATAAGGAGACAGTCCTGTTTTCCTATTTGGTGTGGTTCGTACTGAGTAGAGTGCCAAAGGTAGGCACTCGGGCCAAGGTTTTCCTGTTTCAACCATGGCTTTCTGTATCTTAAGTTTGAGGGTGCCATTGAGTCTTTCTACTTTTCCGGAGCTTTGTGGATGATAGGGGGTGTGAAACGCCTGCTCTACTCCTAAGGTGGACATGACTTCCTTCATTACCTCACCAGTGAAGTGAGTACCACGGTCGCTCTCAATGGTCTCTGGTACCCCAAATCTGCACACTAACTCTGACACAAGTTTTTTTGCAGTGGCCTGGGCAGTGGCCTTCGTGACCGGGTAGGCCTCAGCCCACGCGGAAAAGAGGTCAATGCATACCAGGACATACTCATACCTTCCTGATCTGGGCAGCTGGATGTAATCTATCTGTAGTCTCTGGAAGGGGTACAAAGGTCGCGGAGTGCACTTCCGAGGGGTCTTTATTACTTGACCGGGGTTGTGTAGTGCACAGATTTCACAAGCCTTGACGTATGCCTTTGCCATCCTGTCAAATCCCGGAGCGTACCACATTTTCTCCACCAGGGCTACCATGGCATTACGAGAAGCGTGCACCTTTCCATGAGCCAAAAGGGCCATACTAGGATAGGCAGCCGCAGGTAAACACATACGGGAACCCATCATCCAACCTTCATTTCCTTTTACTGCCCCTGCACTTGCCCAGCGCTCCTGCTCTTGCCCTGAGGGGAGTAGGTCCACCTCCTTCTGTGGTGGGACAGAGAGGGTCTGGTCCTTGGCAGGGGGATCAGGATCCTCCTCCGCTGGGCAGGACCTGGTCTGAACTCTGCACACGGGTGCCCTCCAGTCCAGCAGGGCTGCAGCCTTTGCTGCTCCGTCTGCCTTCTCGTTGCCTCTGCTTTCCAAGGAGTCCCCTCGGGTGTGTGCCTTTACCTTTATTATGGCTACCTGCTTCGGGAGCATGATAGCTGACATTAAACTACTTACTGCCTCACCATTCTTTATCGGTCTGCCTTGAGCTGTTAGGAAGCTCCGCGCGCGCCAAATCGGCCCATAGTCATGCGCAACGCCAAACGCGTACCTGGAGTCCGTGTAGATATTAGCAGTGACTCCCCGGGCTAACTTGCAGGCCTCGGTCAGAGCGCACAGCTCCGCTTCCTGTGCTGACATATGTGGGGGCATGGCGCGGCCTATCAGTACTTCATTCATTGATACTACAGCAAACCCTGTCACAAATCTGCCCATCTCATTCTGGTATTGTGATCCATCCACAAACATTTCAAGGTGGGGGTTCAGGAGAGGCTTATCTGTGACATGAGCAAATCCAGCTGTCTCCTGCTCCATCAGAGCAGCACAGTCATGCTGGTGCTCGGTGTCAAAAGCTTCCTCTTCGCCTAGGGAATTGACAAAAAGTTGATCCCCTGTGCTTACTCCCCCTTTTGAATCAGTGTCACCTAATGGCAGTAAGGTGGCCGGATTCAAAGTTGTGCAACGTTGAAATGAGACATTGGATGAAGAGTGTACTGCAAGTTCCATTTTGACCTGTCTAGCAAGAGAAAGATGTCTACGGCTCACCTGTGTCAGAATTCCATGTACGTCATGGGGCGTGAGGACCACAAGAGGGTAGTCTAGGACCACCTCAGAAGCTTTCTCAAGTAGTGCTTGTACAGCCAGAACTGCTCTTACACAGGAGGGTGAACCCCTGGCTACTGCATCAAGATGTGCACTGTAGTATGCTACAGGGCGCTTTTTGTCACCATGCTCTTGTGTGAGGACGGCAGTAGCATGTCCCGCCATCTCAGTCACGAACATCTGGAAGGGTTTATCATAGTCAGGCAGACCCAGTGCTGGAGCACTGGTAATCTGTATTTTCAGCTGATGGAAAGCTGACTCGGCTTCCGGAGACAAAGCAAATGGCTTGGAACTCAGGCAGTCGTACAGAGGCTGCATGGTCATGGAGGCAGAGCGAATCCACGGCCGACAATATGAAACTAACCCCAGAAATGTCCGCAACTGAGCATGGGAGGTAGGGAGTGGCATGTCCTCCACCACCTTGGTACGTTCTGGCGTGAGGTGTTTTGTACCAGGACCTAGGCAGTGACCAAGAAACACAACATGAGATTTGCAAAACTGTAATTTGTCTTTACTGGCTTTACACCCACTGTCTGCAAGAAAACAAAGGAGGCTGAGTGAGGCCACAACGCAGGTAGGTCTGTCCGGTGCACACAGTAGGAGGTCATCAACATACTGAAGCAGGGCCACACCTGGTGGGACCGTCCATGCATCAAGTACAAGCCTCATACATCGGGTGAATTGATTTGGGCTGTTTTGTGCCCCTTGTGGTAGGACAGTCCAGCAGTACTGTTTTCCTCGGAACGTGAAGGCGAACAGGTACTGGCAATCGGGGTGGATCGGGACGGACATAAATGCATTGGCTAAATCGATCAGAGTGTACCAACAGGTTCCGGAAGGTATGGTGGACAACAGAGTGTAAGGGTTGGGGACCAAAGGTGTTTCTAGGATGGTCACCTTATTGATTTCTCTTAGATCGTGAACCATCCGGTAGGTATCAGGTTCACCTTTCTTCCCTTTCTTTTTAACCGGGAAGAGTGGCGTGTTAGCGGGTGAGACGCAAGGTTTTAAAGCATTCAAGGCACATAACTCTGTAATAGTGGAGGCTATTGCGTCTTCCTGTGCCATGGCTAGGGGATATTGGCGGATCATGGGGGCTTTTTCCCCATCTTTGAGATATACCATGACTGGGGGTACGTGGAGATGGCCCAAGTCTGTCTTCCCTTTTGCCCAAAGGGTCTCTGGCACTGCTGAGAGAACCTGTGTATCTTCTGGGGTCAACACATATACAGTACAAGAAGGAGGCGGAGTGACCAAGTCTGCTGCCATGAGACAGAATACTTGGTGGTCGGCCGCAGAGGTACTGACATGAGCCTCACCGGAAGGATGGAGCTGAATACAGCACCCCAGGGGTCCCATCACATCGGTTCCTATGATGCAATCCCCAGCGGGTGACACCAGGAAGCGAGTGAGGACTCGTGACCCTTGAAAAGAGACTTCTATGGGCTCGGTCTCACGCATGGGTGTTGGTTCACCGGACACTCCAACGGCTATGGCTATGGAGTCTGAGAGGGGAATACTAAGGTCATTGACTTGTGAGGTACTGACACATGATTTAGTAGCCCCTGTGTCAATTAAAAAGGGCACCTCCTTCCCCTGGATTTTTAGAGGCTGAAAAATTTGTGGCCCACGTGCGTCAGTAACTATAAGGGACACGGGGGAAGGAGTGCCAGACCTTCATTGGTAATTGGTATACCCGTTGTTTCCCTGTGGGCGGGATGATGTGGTATTGGCCGTACTTCCCTGTTGCCCCCTTTCGTCTGACATGTTCTGTCTAGGGCGTTTAGGGGCTCTACAATTACGGGCCAAGTGTCCAGTCTTCCCGCAGTTATAACACTTACGGGTCTCCCGCCTGGGGTCGTTAAGTCGGACTGTGTCCCCCTCCATGGTGTAATGTTTAACTATAACACCCTTTGCGTGGTCTTCTGTATCCATGACAAATCCTACAGCTTTCTTATATAGATCACGCGGTCTGGCCTGTCGCCAATCGGGGGTACATGCTTTAACGCGTTCAGACAGGCGCTTATCTATTCCTTGCATAAAGGCTTCACAAAAAGCAGCATTACGTATTGCTTTTGGACAATCATATAAACCCAGATCTCTGCCAACTTCCTCTAAACGGCCAAAGTAACATTCAATAGACTCGCCCTTGTTCTGTCTACACTGGGTTAGGGCTGTACGTCTCTCTTGGGCTTTGTCCTTAAACCAGGTTTTAACTTTGTCAACATATTGAGTACCACTAGGTAATGTCTGGGGGTCATCTGGGCGATCTTCAAGACCACAAAATTGAGCAATACTATTGTAAAGGCCCAGAGGACATTTTACATTCATAAGACATTCCATATCTGTCCAAGTGGCAGAGTAGTTTTTCTGTATGACTTCCAACTTTCTATGGAAAGCTGCTGGCTCTGTCTGGGGATCGGGCAGTTGCTGACACAGTGCCATCTGGTCTGTGGCGCTCCAGGGTCGCCATGTAGTGACTGTAGACCCGGGAGTTGGTCTATGTGCGTCCGTAGGTCTGTCATTAGAAGACGATGGTCTGTCGGTGTCCTCTTGTCTGACCGTGCCCAATGGTGGACTTGGTCTGTTTGGTTCTCTATAATGGGTAGTGGAGGTTGTAACTGGGAATAAGGGAATCGGTTGTCTACACTGATCCCTGGGACGTGGAGTCCCACATACTGTACAGAGTTCTTTAAAACAGGCATTCTGTTGACCACAACGTGGACAATCCCAAGCCGGACCTCTATTTACTTCAGGGCCCGGGGATCCTGATTGAGGGCTGTAGGGAGGTGTATCCATCTGGGCAGTAGCCTGTGGATACGTAGGAGGCAACGGCGGCAAATTGGGATACAGAGAATTAAAGGGATTATTAGGAGACATTGGTGGAACGGCCGGGACGACAGGAGAGACTAATGGAACCGTAGGGGTTTCCATGGGAACGTCTATTGGTGGCCGGGGCATAGGACAATAAACTAAAATGCCCTCGCCTCGGGACTCGGAGTCCCAGTGTTCGTCTTCTGCTGTTTTAGAGCAGTCCAGAATAGCCTTCATGCCTTTTTCCAAACCCTTTTTTCTTATTTCCTTTCTATGCTTATCCTCATATTGTGACCAAAATTCATAATTGAATGTTCCCGCCTTCTTAAGGCCTATACGTTTGTAAACTTTATAGGCTTGTCTGCAAATGTCCTCCCCTTCTCTATCTTTAATTATCTCAATAGGAGTCTGATATATCTTAGATTGTTCAGACCCCATCTTGACCACTTCCGACTATTCTTCACTAAGTATACAGGACGTATATTTCACACAGTAAACTAAGATAATCACTGAGATTATCTGGGAACACACAGTTCCCTGTCCCGGAATAGATTTACAGAACTAAAACGTGGTCAACTTCAAACACTAGGATTCAGGGGAGACCAGACTTCGCCTCTTAGGGAACTTTTAGTAATATTATAACAGATCCAGAGTAAGAATATGACTGCCAGAAATGAGACTATAACAATAACAATTATTTCAATCTCCAATACAGACAACATGACTCTTTAAGTCCCAATGAGTGAGTTCTTCCGTCTAGGACAGTTAAATGAACTTATTCACTCTAAAATATGGACGGGGCAGAAAATATAGGAAACAGGCAACAACATACCTCTAGTCCGTTAGAGACACACAGATCAAAAGAATCCAGACTGTATAATAGTAAGATAAGCTCTTACCTGTTACACCGGTGTTTTTAGTCTGGGGTCTCCGAATCCAGTATCCACGTCAACGGGCCAGGAGTTTGTTTCAGTCTACTGGTTGCGATGTCCCGTAAAGGTAAGCCCCGCCCCCTAGTTGGACGCCAAGAACTGTCGAGGGTTAATTTGTTCAAACAGACTGATCAGTTATGTTGTCGGTTCCGAATTGACCTAAGCAGGAGGAGCGCTCCTTTTGAGAGTCTAAGTACTGACCATACACACGGTATATGATGAAGTAATGAACTCTAAGTCTTTATTGGCATAGTCTCAGTTTATATAGAAGATCGCCCACGCAGGGATGCGACCTCTGGTAATACAAGGAGTAACCTCATGATACATACATTCATCTGATAAAAACACATGACTTCTATATCTTACAATGACATAATTATTCAATAAACTTTGACATTTAGGCTTGATATATGACATTCAAGAAATAGCTGATTTCACATGACTTTTAGACTAGTACATTAGTAAATATAGAGAAATAGCTGACAACTTCTTTGCGGTTAGGCTATGTCTCACTACATTTATGAACATCTGCTCTTAACTTCCTGATTCCACTTAGATCAGACGTTTGGCCTATTACTCAATAGTCATGAGTCCTTCAGAGCAGAATAGAATATTTGCAGTATTCAACCTTATTGATTCAAATAGATTACTAAGCAAAATATATATTAACTCCTTTTTGATTAGCGACATTTATTAATTTCTTTACAGCCCCCATTGGCCCTTATCATCATCAAGCTTACGGAGACTCACGGAACGCCACTTTTTACACCCCATACCCGCCACTGAGGTCATGAAATACCCCCAAAAAGCATGAGAGGGGGGGGGGGGATACCCGGTTTTATTGCCCCATGGGCCCATTCCAACCAGCCTCCGTAATTACCCCTGTCTTCGGAAATACTACACAGTTCACATTTTTACTTTTATCTAAGATTTGCGAACGCCAAAAAGGGCGTGGAGGGGGAGGGGGGGAATTTTTAGGGAGTCAATCTTTATTCTGTACAAATAAGCAATGGGGCCTGGAATTTATTCAGTTGTGCCCTAAAATCCAACAGGTGTTCCGTCCTTTATAGGCCTTGCCATGCGTCCTGTAAGTAGATTAGGGCCACAATGGGTATGTTTCTGAACTCGGGACAAACGGGGGTATCCATTTTGGGGTGAACGTCTTCATTCCTATGTGCACTGTACAAAAAAACTGTTTTTAAATTGAAAAAATTGCCAAAAAAATTGAAAATCGTAACTTTTTCCTTCTGCTTTGCTTAGATTCATTCAAATACTGTGGGGTCAAAATACGCAGTACACCCCTAGATGAATTCGTTAAGGGGTCTAGTTTTCAAAATGGGGTCATTTGAGGGGGTTCTTTATAGTTTTGGCCGCTCAATGGCTCTACAAGTGGGCAATGGGGCCTGAAATTTATTCAGTGGTACCCTGAAATCCAACGGGTATTCCTTTCATTGTAGGCCTAGCCATGGGTCCTGTAAGTCTATTAGGGCCACAATGGGTATGTTTCTGAACACGGGACAAACAGGGGTATCCATTTTGGGGTGAAAGCCTTCATTTATATGTGTGCTGTACAAAAAAAACTGTTTTTAAATTGACACAATAGCCCAAAAAATGAAAATCCTATTTTTTTCCTTTTGCTTTGCTTGAATTTATTCAAAAACTGTGGGGTCAAAATATGCAGTACATCCCTAGATAAATTCGTTAAGGGGTCTAGTTTTCAAAATGGGGTCATTTGTGGGGGTTCTATATGGTTTTGGGCACTCAAGAACTCTACAAGTGGGCAATGGGGCCTAAAAGGACTTCAAGCAAAATCTATGTTCTGAAAGCCACCGATTACTCCTTTTATTTTGGGCCCCGTTGTGCATGCGGACATAAGATTAGGGCCACAATGGGTATATTTCTGAAAACAGCACAAACAGGGGTATCCATTTTGGGGTGTAAGTCTTCCTTCATATGTGTGCTGTACAAAAAAAGCGGTTTTTAAAATGACAGAATTGCCAAAAAAACAAAAATCCAAATTTTTTCCTTTTGCTTTGCTTGAATTTATTCAAAAACTGTGGGGTCAAAATGCGCAGTACACCCCTAGATAAATTCGTTAAGGAGTCTAGTTTTCAAAATGGGGTCATTTGTGGGGGTTCTCTATGGCTTTGGGCACTCAAGAACTCTACAAGTGGGCAATGGGGCCTAAAAGGACTTCAAGCAAAATTTGTGTTCCGAAAGCCACCGGTCGCTCCTTTAATTTTGGGCTCCGTTGTGTATCCAGACATAAGATTAGGGCCACAATGGGTATGTCTCTGAACACGGGACAAACAGGGGTATCCATTTTTGGGTGCAAGTCTTCCTTCATATGTGTGCTGTACAAAAAAAGCTGTTTTTAAAATGACAGAATTGCCAAAAAAACGAAAATCACAATTTTTTCCTTTTGCTTGGTTTGAATTCATTCAAAAACTGTGGGGTCAAAATATGCAGTACACCCCTAGATAAATTCCTTAAGGGGTCTAGTTTTCAAAATGGGGTCATTTGTGGGGGTTTTCTATGGTTTTGGGCGCTCAAGAACTCTACATGTGTGCTATGGGGCCTAAAAGGACTTCAAGCAAAATTTCTGTTTTGAAAGACACTGACTACTCCTTTCATTTTGGGCCCCGTTGTGGACTCAGATATAACAATAGGGCCACAATGGGTATATTTCTGAACACGGGAGAAATAGGGGTATCCATTTTGGGGTGTAAATCCTGATTTTCATGTAAACTATAGGAAAAAAATATGTCTTTAAAATGACAGATTTGCAAAAATATGAAATTTTACTTTTTCTCCTCTAAATTGAATTAATTCCTGAAAAAAAACTGTGGGGTCAAAATACTCATGACACCACTCAGTGAATACGTTAAGGGGTGTAGTTTTTAAAATGAGGTCATTTGGGGGGGTATCTATTATTCTGACACTCATGAGCCTTTCCAATCTCGGCTTGGTATAGGAAAACAAAGTGTTCCTCAAAATGCTAAAAAGTAATGTTAAATTTGTACGTCTCCTAAATAGTTAAAAAAAACCAAAAGTTTTTCCAATGTGCGCCCAAAATAAAGTAAACGGGTGGAAATATAAATCTTAGCAAAAATTTCTATATTATGTTTGCACATATTTAAGATATTGCAGTTGGAAATGTGAAAAAATGACGATTTTTTCAAAATTTTCCCAATTTTGGCGCTTTTAATAAATAAACACAATTTCTATCGGTCTATTTTTTCCGCCTAAATGAAGCACAACATGTGGCGAAAAAACAATGTCAGAATCGCTTGGATATGCAAAACCTTTCTGGTGTTTTTCCATGTTAAAGTGACACATGTCAGATTTGCAAAATTTGGCCTGGTCATTAAGGCGCAAACAGGCTTGGTCACTAAGGGGTTAAGCATTTGTACAGCTACAACTGTGCAGCTTTATCTGATCAATGTGTTTAAGTGCCCCAAAAGAAGTTCTGTTCACTAGCTTAAATGAAGAAGAAGTCAGGTCAAGCCTTGACTACGTGAATCATATTATGCTATTGAACTTTTAAGCAATATCCTGGTTTTCTTGCTTTTATCAGCATAATGGTGATACTGAAAGCCATGAGATTCTATGAGCTATACTAGGCCAGAGGTGTAGATGAAGACAAACAGGGGCCCTAAGACCGTCTTGGGAGACATCAAGAGAGAAAAGGTGAGGTGAGTATGTGAGGTACGAGTGGGAGCCACTAAATGTTCGGCTAATAAGGTATGTAAAGATAAAGGAAACTGGGAAGTTTGTGATGCTCAAGGAGGGAAGAGTTTGTAACGGGAGGGAGTGGCTGAAGGCAGGGAACAGGTCTAAATGGAGAAGCACAAATAATGTTTCAGCAGATTCTTGGTGAATTTGATTAGGAGGGTTTTAGTAGACTGGTGATCGGAAATCAGATAGTAGATGTTCAAATGGTGAGATGAATAAGAAGTAAGAGGACAGTTCAAGCTGGATCAATGTGAGTGCTGTTCTTGGAGTACTGATGTAAAAGGGAGTAGTGAGATTGGGCAGTAGCTGTGTACAGAGGAATGATCAAGGGCCGACTTCTTAAATTGAACCTGTCATCAACTATAAGTGCCATATGCTAAGTTATGGTGCATATAGTTTATGTGATGTGGAGTCCAGGGTGCTGTGTCTCATACTCACATTCTGGCCTCATCCCCCAACAAAGTCGTCTGCTCACTCCCAGAGAGATGAATAGGAGTGCATGCACAACCTTCTGGAAAGAGTCAAGCTGGTGTGCGTGTGCTGACTTTCCCAAGAAATAAAGCAAGAATGGGGGACCAGGTGAGTATAATATACAGCTTCCCAGACTCCACATCACCTAAACTATAAACACCATAACTTAGTTGTGGTACTTATAGTGGATAACACGTTCCCTTTGAGAAACCATCCTTGCTCTTTTCTGATCCTTCTTTCCGTAAGTTTAAAGGATGAAGTGAAGATGCCTGGGGTCAGTGAAAGGTTGACATGTTTGGCTTTAGATGAACACAGTGGTAAGGTGAGGATGAAGTGAGATGGAATTGGGTCAAGTACACAGATGGTGAGGTGCGATTTTGGGAAAAAGCTAGAAAGCTTTTCCTTGGAAATGAAGGAGAAGCAGTTTAAGGAGGGGGAGTGGAGAAACTGTGTGGTGGGATTGCAGTGACTGTAGGCCGGAGGGGGAGTGGAGAAGCTGTGTGGTGGGATTGTAGTGACTGTAGGTCGGAGGGGGAGTGGAGAAGCTGTGTGGTGGGATTGCAGTGACTGTAGGTCGGAGGGGGAGTGGAGAAGCTGTGTGGTGGGATTGCAGTGACTGTAGGTCAAAGTTATCTTTGATGAAGGCATACAGAGATACATTAGGGCCAAATTCACTTCTATGAGTATAGTATTACAGCACAAATATAGGAAAGAACCACATGTTTTTATATACCATTATGTAATTTAAAAGACCACCTTCATTATTAGTTTGCTAGGAGACAATTCATTCAAAATATACATTTCTTTTTAATGTTTTACATGATTTGTAAGTGTCTTGCAGTCCAACAATAGGATCAAAGGAACAAGGAATATTTTTAAACCAATTTTCTTACATTTTAAACACAGCATACACAAACAGTATAAAAGTATTGGTGGACTCTGGGTCATAACATATGACACCATGGCAAAGTTAGAAATAGCATCACCCACCTTGTTGTCAGTAAGTGACTGACTTGTAGTCTAAAAAAGTTTAACCCGTTTAGGACCAGCCACCGTAAATTTACGGCGGCTGGTCCTGGGCTTAGAGCACTGCCGATAGTAAAATTACAGCGGTGCTTTGAGTCTCCTGCCTCTGCAATCAGTCAAAGGCAGAAATGGGTTATCAGCTGTTAGTGACAGCTGATAACCCGGAGCAGAAGGCAGGACGGGTTTTTAACCCTTCCTGCCTTCTGCTTCCCTGATATACAGTGCTCAATGAGCACTGTGTGGAGAAAGTTAAAGTAACATGTACTTTCACTACGGGAGCCTCGGGGGTCATGTGACCTCCCGGGATTCCCTGCTACTGCAGAGCTGGAGGGTCAGACTAGACCCTGAAAGCTCTGCAAGTGACTAATGTCACTACAGGGGTTGCTTTCCCCTGTAACTGGGGCTTCTATGGACGCCCCAGCTACAGTGGGAAAGTGTCAAATAAAGAAAAAAAAAGTGTTAATGTCCCCCAGAGGTCTTACATGATGTCATGGGAGACACATATTGTAAAAAACACAATTGCATACATCAGTAAAACAAAATAACAGAATAAAACAACAATATATACATAAGAAAGAGAATAACACAAAGCAGACGCCAACAAAAACCGTCGCTGTATGCGCCCTGTAAACCAAAACCATACATACTATATATTAAAACGTCCAAAACAAATAGAGGAACCCATTCCCATACTTTATTTTAGTGTAAATATAAAAATAATTTTTAAAAAATTATAAATGTTAAAAATATAATTTTTTTTAAAGCTTTTTACCCCCAATAAAACTAAAAAACGGGGAAAAAAGTCAGTGAAAAAGATATAAAAAAATAGTCCTATATGTCACGGAAAAAAAACGCAGCATAAATAATTTTGGTAGCTAAAGGAAAAAAAATAGAGCAGTAAAACCGCCACATGGGTAAAATCCTTAAAGTGTCTGGTCCTTAAGGTACAAAACAACCTGGTCCTTAAGGGGTTAAAAAAAAACAATAGCAGAACTACTTTGTTAACTAGTTTACTATCTCATATAGTTTATTGTATCCATATTTCTATATAGCTACTGATGTTTTGTAGAGCGTGATGTTTTTACAGGCTAACAATGAAAACTTTCCCTCAAAAATTATGATGTTTGGACAGTCTGCGTCATTGAAAACATCCAAATTAATGATGTGTTCGTCAACTGAAATGCAATTTAGAGCAGAATATTAAAAACATTACATAGGATTACATCTATTTCTAAGGCCACCTGCAGACGAGCGGAAATCCCGCCGCGGGATTTCCCGCGGGATTTCTGCCGCTGAAAGTCTGCATAGGAGTGCATTACAATACGCACTCCTATGCAGACGGCCGCGGTTTGGCCGCGGCAAACAAACCGCGGCATGTTCTAATTTCCTGCGGGGCACGCACTCACCTGGCCGCCGGCTCCGGTCTGCGCATGCGCCGGCTGCGCGGCAGCCGGCACATCAAAGAGCCGGGGCCGCCAGGCGCGGGTGAGTACGCGCTCGTCCCTGTAGGCTCTGGGGTCGGATCGCGCGGCGAGATTTCTCGCTGCCGGATCCGACCCGCTCGTCTGCAGGCGGCCTTAATAATAGAAAGCTGCTATTTCTTCCTCTTGTGTTTGGTAAATATATGCAGACGGTCTGTTTTAATTGTCTGCATTTCCCACAGAATATTCACATTTCTACTTTCTTTCATCTATTCATTCCAGTCCGTTCTAATGTCTATGTGTGAGTACAGCTTGGCTCCACTGATGTCTATGTGTTAGGAGATCACACCGCTTTATTTTTACACTTTTGATTGATATCCTACCTGTCCTTACCTTTTCTGAACATTCCTCACATTTCAGCTCTCTCACAATAACATGGGGTCATTGTTTGTGATATAATTTGTTTTTACAAGTAATGTTTTCAAAACTATACAGTTTTAAAGTGCTGTTGTTATGGTTAGAATATGTATAAGGACAGTTCTAGGGCACCTTAACATGTTCCGTATCCTAGCTTACTTGCAGATTGTCTGGCTTGGCTTTTAGGTAATGTAAGATGTGTTGCTGTAGCAACACAATGCAGCTTACTCCCACTTGGCAAGTTGTTATAGTAACACAACCATTTTCATTCAGCTCCGTGCATATGAGAGAAAATAAGACATAAAAGATCTCTTATAGGGTCCCACTAATGTTTTCTTGCATTGAGGCATGTGACCCCTAGAAGTGGTAGCTCATGTATATTGGTAATGATACATGAAGAGGGTTACCACTTAAAAAAAAAAAAAGTTCTAACCACTTTGTTATTGCCTTAAGCTTTTGATAACTTTACAAAACATTTTTTTTATTATCAGTCTGTCTATAAAATGTATACAGTCAAACCTCTAGTTTCGTTGTCTTCTAGTTTAGCCGATTCACAGATTTTTCAAGCCAGAATTTCGCCTCTAGTTTCACTGGCTGCTTCTAGTTTCATTGGTGGCCGCCGGCCCACGTGATCTCCTGCTCAGCGTCTCCTCCTCCTGATGCTGAAATGCTACCTACCCTTCTGCAGTGTCGCTGTGGGCGCTAGTAAAACAGTAGTGTAGTGTAAAGGCCCATTAACACTGGACGATTATCGCTAAAAATTCGCTAATCGGCGATCATTTTAGCGATAATTAGTGCGTGTAAATGGGCGTGGAGCACCCGCATTTCTGGCACTTTTAGGTGATTGTTAAAATCAAGCTCACCTAAAAATCATCACTCACTTTTATCATTAGTTCTCCACAGGGGAGTGCTGATAGCATTGTTTCCCCGTGGAGAACAAAGGATCTGAGCTCAGATAATAGCCTCTGGCTATTAAGCTGTGTTCAGTGAAGGCTTCATTTGCATACATAATTGGTATTTAAGTAACTCAGTAGCTACTTAAATACCATTTAGTTTTTATGCAAAATAATTGTTCAAAGCTGTGGCTCAAACTGTCATTTGAGCAATCTTTGAGCAATCATCTGCTCATGTAAATGGACCTTAATGTAAGTGGCCATATTTACCCAGATAACACAGTGATAACTTAGGGCAGATAACACAGTGATGTCACTTGCAGTCCTGAGTAACAACACAGAGAACACACAGTGATAACACTGAGGACAGATAATGATGTCATCCACAGTCCTATGTAACTCCACAGATAACACACAGTGATAATGCTGAGGACAGATAATTGTGCCACCTGCAGTCCTATGTAACAGCACAGAGAACACAATAATAACGCTGAGGACAGATAATGATGTCACCTGCAGTCCTATGTGACAGCACAAATAAAACACAGATAAATGTTCAATAACATGTTAAATGTTCATTTATTCTTTACAGTAGTCTTTTATATTCATTTATTATTGTTATTGTGCAGCATCCGAGGAGCAAGCCCCAGCCTAGGAGACAGCGGGGTAGAGTTTGGGCCTTGTCACGGTGGCTCTACCACCTCCCACCCGGAGGGTAACTAGTGACATGTCCAAAGAGCCGCGGGCAGGCTATTAAACAGGGGAACCCAATGATGGATTATCTTAGTTTTTTGTGTCACACGTGACGCCACCGTTCCATCCTCAGTGGTGAATCTAGTTGTTGGTAATAAAGAGTCCACACACAGGGATTTAACTTTTTGAGCCAAACTGGGAATGGTCAGTGAAGCTCGTTTACTTGTAAATAACTTGATGATACATGCCAGCAGGAAAACAGTGCAAAAACTTCAAAGTGGTGTGACAGGGAGGATTCACGGGTGAACGGTAGAAAACCACAGTCCTGTTAGCTGTGGGTCCTGATCCCAGCAACACACTCTCTTCTCCAACTCTCTACTGGTCGACACTTACATTTAGAGAAAGGTGCGCTGCATGTCGGTTCCTTATTCTCTCTCTCTTTTGGCATTGAAGGGTTACTTTCACATCTCTTGGGTACTGCAAGCCAAGGGCAGGCTATAGATTCCTTTCAGCCTCCTCCATTCTGGGCCACAAAGGCTGAAGGTGCCTGTGTGGTCCTCTTGCAGCACTTTCAACACTCCTCTCTCTTGCAAGACCCCCAAAAGAGCTCTCTTCAATCACCTATATATCATCCAATCACATGACTAACAAACAGATACATTTTCTAGACAGTCAGCTCACTCACCAGACAGTTAACTCTTTCAGTGCTGCAGCTATGCGATGCACATCATTCATGCAACACAGAAGACACTGACATTACAGTAGACAAATGCATGCACACTATTATGGAGGGGCCCTATTATTCTGGGCCACTACAGTTCCCCCTACTTTAAACAAGCCACCCCCGGCGCCTCTTAATCAGAGTATAAGATCTGAAGTGGACAAGTCTTCAGTGTTCTACACAAGTACATCTAGCGAAACATCTACACAGTCACTGAGTGTGCAAGGCAGAGGCTGTAAACACAACTCACCCTTCGGTTGCAGCTCAGACCTTACCCATCAAAGTGTACCTAGACTACTTTAAGACATCACTTTCAGTAAAAAGCATTAATTTATGACAGCGCGTGCAGAAGTGGTATGGCCAAACCACTGAAAACTGTTAGGTTGTACGGGATCCAATATGCACTAATATTGCTATGGGGCACTATTACATAACTCTTCTCCCCAAAGACTAAAGAAGAAATGCAACACACTGTAGCTAGACAAAGAATAGAGATGGGTTGACTGGTAGGACTGAATACAGTACAAGTGGAATGATCATCCCTTTCCCAGAAAATTATCTCATGGAGGGCAGTGACCTTAGGTAAATATTCCCAACTCAGCTGACCAAAGATAAAGATGTAAATTGTGGATGCCTACCCTGAGACAGATGGAAGAGCATGCTAACACACTGGAGTAGAGTAGTAGAACTTGCAGACAAAAACCTCCATAAGCCCCATTTACACCTGTGGATGATCACTCAAACCAAAGTTTGAATGACAGCTTTGAGCGATCATTTTGCATAAACTATTAAGTAGCTACTCAGCTATTTAAGTACCAATTAGGTGTGTAAAAGAAGCCTTCCATGAATGCAGTTAATAGTCCAAGGGCTCTTATCTGCCCTCAGATCCTTTGTTCTCCACAGGGAAACAATGCTATCAGCACTCCCCATGGAGAACTGCTGATAAGAGTAAAGGATGATTTTTAGGTTAGACTGAATTTAATGATCAGCTAGCAGTACCCGAAAAGCGCACGCTGGGCACGCGTTTAGACACGCCAATGATCGCTAAAAGGATCGCCGATTAGCGATTATTTTTTTTTTTAGCGATCCTTGGCTGGTGTAAATGGGCTTTTACTTATTTGTGTACAATTATTCAAAACAGGCACTTATTATAATGGAAACACCTTTACTACTCAGACTTGCCTTACTCTCCTACACATTTTCTTAAGCATTATTAATGTTGCAATGCCATTTTTAGATAACACTTTTACATGAACTATGCAAGGGGAAAATAAACTTTAAAGTCTCTTTTAGGGCTTAGCAAAAAGGGGAAAATAAAGTCTAGAAAAACAAACAACAGTCTCTTTGGCTCACAATAAGGGAGTCTCTTAACACCAGGTAACTTTCCTTAACACTGATGGGCCCAACGGTTCTTCAGTTTCAGATTCTGTGCTGAACCCAGTGGGAGTGGGCATGCTGCTCCAAGAACTAACGCTAATAGAAGCACTGAGGGACGGGCTTTGGCATAGAAAGGCCCTTACCTCAGCGTCCTCAACTTGTTCTGTGTCCTGGGATTGCTAAAGCGACTCAGGAAAGTCACGGACTATGATGGCATTGGGGCCTGAGCCTCCTACACATGTCCTCCCTTCCCAACTACATCTCGTTTTTTCCTCTCTCTCACCATCTTTGCCCCTAACCCGCCCACTCACTATTCCTTCAACCACAAGCAGGTTAGGGTGCCAAGGACACAGACACATTAAAGTTAATGACATGAATACCAAACACATACAACACATAAAAAGGAGACAAGAAAGAGTTTGTGGGGTCCATACTCTACTCTGGGACACTACATATGTAACCATACTGTAAGGCTGGGTCCACAAGAAGATGATTGGCAGGGGAATATTCACAGTGGAGATTCTGCAGCAGATCAGCAGCAGAAAATCGGCCTTAAAACCCGAACCATTTAGTGCAGGTTTAAACATGGGTTTTATTGCGGATTTGTGTGCAGAATTCACTTAGAAGAATGAATGGGAATTCTGCAGCTGAAATGACTATAAAATTGGCATGCTGCGCACTGCATGTCCGTTTCTGCACTAGTTTTGTGCAGATTTTTTCTGCAGCCTGTGAACAAGATTTTCAAAATCCCATCCACTTTGCTGCTACTATATTCCAGTGCTAGGCCAGGCTCACATGAGCGTATTGGTATATTGTATTCCGCGGGCGGGTCTTGCGCGCCTAATACACTGTACCAATCTGCTATAAGTGGCCTTGTTGCAACTCACAAATATGTACACAAGATAACTCGCAGCATATTTTATCTTGGCACGTATAATGCGTGCATATACGCTAAGATGGTACATGGCTATGGGTGGTGCACTTTACATCTCCCATCCTGCACACTGTCATCATATAGGATTTATAGGACTAACTCTTGCAAATAGCATTAATAATGTTTTCTAAGTATCTCTGTTATCTTATTACTTGTAGTGTGTAATATTCTTAGAACAGAGTTAGAGCAGAAAGCAGTAAGGGATTCTAAAGTGATGGTCAGCTTGATTGTTTATTCTTAGAGGCTCATTCAGACACAATGATTATGGCTCAATTCACTCAAAAGCCATCTTTAGAGTGATAATTGTTGTGTCTAAATGTGCCCATCTTTCACTGTTCGGCCGAATGATGGTTTTCAGTTTTACTTGAAAACCGTCATGCAGCAGAACAGCTGCTAAGCAGGACCGCATGCTGTGTTCTGCCAGGGGAGAGCTGACTACAGCTGATAACCTTGTTACAGCTATCCCAGTTCTCAGCCCAGCAGGCAGAACAGCTGATAAGCAGCACTGCACACTGCATCTGATGTCCAGGGTGCTGAATTCTCCACGGGAAGTCCATGGCTGAACAATGGAGCTAATTACAAAGCTCAGACCTCCTGCTGAGTTCTGTAACAGCTCCCAGAAGCTCATTTGCATACAAATGAAGCTAATAAAGTACTAATAGCAATTAGTGCTTATTAGCACTTTATGCAAAACGATCGCTAATGTTTCAATCTTTTGAAAGATATCTGTGTGTGTAAATGGGCCTTTACACTGATGTTATTTACATTTTTACATTCCTAAATAAAGAAGGTACATTTTTTGTAACACTGTTGGTGCCATCATATCCTAAAACCTGCATCACACATCATGACATTAGCATACATTATGTATTATTTATACTAATTGGATGGGGTTAAATCTGATTTTTAAGATTTTAAGACCTTCTTGTTCCTTTGGAGCAGGTAATGGACACTTTGATAAAGCAATTGAGTGCATTTCCTTACTTTGCATCTCACTATATAATCCCCTTAATAATGAGAACCTTGGTTCCTAATGATTTTCCAACAACAGAAACAATACAAGTGATGCATTCATTTGTTTTTAAACATACCGACTTTCTTGTTTATGTTTAACAGTACAATAATAATCAATACTACTTAGAACTGATAACCTGATAACTGAATTCAGAGAGTCGTATGCAAGTTGATCTCACATTAGACAGCACATTGATACCTGTCCATGGGCTGTCCAATCTGCAGGGACAGTGGGCTCATCTTTAACAATTTAGTGAATGGCAGATCTGCCCAGTTTTCCATCTATAGGAAACCTATAAATTAATTTGCACTTCTACTGCATGGACTGTGGATAATTATTTGATTATAGAGGAAATACATTGTATCACTTTACCATATAGCTTATGGTTTAACCACTTCAGGACTGCTGAGCGTACATAAACGTCCTGCAGGCTTGGGAGCCAGGTCCACACCATGCCCGGCGACTATCACCTGTTTTTGATAGCTGACAGTTGGCAGTAATTGCCACGATCACAGTTAGCTCTGATCACAGCAGTTTATTGTTTAGACACCGTTGTCAAAGCTGACCATGCAGCTAAACAGTCAGTGTGAGGGAGCAAACCCTGTCCTGCAGCCCATCGGCATGCCTTGTAACTCCCGGGGCAGCCATCCATAGATGCCTATTAAGCCCTGTTCATGGCAAAGGCAACATCAAAATCACTATATATTGCAATACTGAAGGATACAAGTTACAAGTTATTAAATGATCGCAAGTTCAAGTCCCCTGTGAGGACTTAAATAAAGTGTAAAAAAAAAGATTGTATTTTTATAAGTTATAAAAAGTCCAAAATTTTAAAAGTAAAAAGCACATATTTTGTATCACTGCGTACATAAAAGTCTGAACTATTAAAATATCACAATATTTATCTTATACGGCGAAGGCTTTCAAAGAAAGAAGACAGGATGCCAGAATTGCATTTTTTAATATCCAGGCTCCCAAAAAATGTAAATAAAAAGTGATCCAAAAGATATATGCATCCCAAAATGGTATTAATAAAAAATACAGTTTACTCCATAAAAAAGGAGCCCTCACACAGCCCAAGAAACGAAAATAAATACATGTCTCAGAATATAATAATTTTTGTTTAAGAAAAAAATTTATTTCCTTTTTCTCATAGAAAAACTTTAAAAAACTATATGAATTTGGTATCACCATGATCCACTGACCCATAGAACAAAGTTTATATGTCATTTTTACCGCACTGTGAAGACTAAACCCATAAAAAATGGCACAATTGCTTTTTTTTTTTCATTTCTTCCCACTTAACATTTTTTTTTATGGTTATACGGTACATTAAATTGCACTTAAAAAAAACCAAAACTTGATGACTCTTGGGAGGCGGAGTCGAAAAAATAAAAATAAAAAAATGTAAATCTCTGGTCCTGAAGAGGTTAATTAATTATTACATATACATAACAAACTGCATATCACAAAGCAAATCTGGCTATGAAAAAATATTTAAATGTACTATCTATTCCATTACTTTTCAGAAATGACCTAAAGAAAGAACTAGTTTTGTCGTGTTAAGGGCACTTGTCCACGGGCAGGTTCGGACCCTGCATGCGGGATTCCTGCAGAGGAGATCAATCCGGTGCCCGGCCTGTGGCCCCTAGCTTACCTGTCTGGCGTGTTTTCTCTGTGCTGTGGATGTGCCGGCCTGCGCTCCAACATGCATGCACAGTCCAAAGGCCCCCGCACCATTGCAATGCGATGACGCGGCTCCTGCAGCCATTCTGCAATGATGACTTCAATGGAAGCTGTCAGTGTGTAGCCTGCACAAAACCACAGCACCATTGTCCATGGACAGGAGCCCTTAGTGTGCCACAAGCTTAAAGGGGTTGTCTCGCGCCGAAACGGGGTTTTTTTTTTTTTCCATAGGCCCCCCATTCGGCGCAGGACAACCCCAATGGATGTGTTAAAAAAAACCAAAAACATATTACTTACCCGAATCCCCGCTCTGCGACGTCTTCCTTCTTCCTACTTCTTCCTTCACCAAGATAGCCGCCGGGATCTTCACCCACGATGCACCGCGGGTCCTTTCCCATGGTGCACCATGGGCTCTGTGCGGTCCATTGCCGTTTCCTGCCTCCTGATTGGCTGGAATTGGCACACGTGACGGGGCGGAGCTACGATGACCAGCTCTCCGGCACGAGCGGCCCCATTCACCAGGAAGAAGACCGCACAGCGCAAGCACGTCTAAAAACGCCAGAAGAAAGCGAAATTAGACAGATCCATGGCGACGGGGACGCTAGCAACGGAACAGGTAAGTGAATAACTTCTGTATGGCTCATATTTAATGCACGATGTATATTACAAAGTGCATTAATATGGCCATACAGAAGTGTATAACCCCACTTGCTTTCGTGAGACAACCCCTTTAAGTTGAATCTTCCAATACTATTATCATGTCCCACATGTAGTGTTGTCCAAAGTATCCAAATTATGGCTATACCAAGGAAAGCAGCAACCACAATGCCCTCAAAATGTTAGCCATATTACCTTGAAAATACACTCACTGGGTCCCTAAATTGACATCCACAGTGACAGCTGACAGCAACATGTCTGCCATAAAAAGAGTCATAATGCCCCCAAAATACGATTAGACACATTATCTCAAAATTACAGAATTCATAGATTGTAAGCTCTTGTGAGCAGGGCCCTGATCCCTATAGTTCAATTTGGTTATTGGTTTTATTCTGCATGTAATGTCTGACTTCATCTCTACATGTTCAATTTGTAAAGTAATGCAGAATATGTTGGTGCTGGATAAATGAATAATATTCTAATAAGAACTGAAAGCCACAGTGCCCCAGGACTGCAGCCAATGGGACCTCTAATAGCAGCCCATAACAGCCACAGTGCCCCCATAGCAAAAGTCATATATAATGTCAACCACATGCTTATCTTATAATGTGCTTCTACGATGTCTGACAGCTACATAGTATCTACTTTACACATAGATCAACTGAATATTTTGCCTAAAACAAGAAAAAATCCCAGTAGAATAGTAAATAAAAAAACTAATTCTAAAAGTCCTACAAGTCGTGTTTTTCTATTTCTTAATGGATATGTTCCTGCCTTGGGCAAAAATATAGGAAAGAAGCGTTGACTGTTAAGATGTCATGGGAATCCTTGCCTTACATTTATTTTATGAAATATATATTGTTTTCTTCATTGTTGAAAAAAAATTTAAAAATCAGGAATCTGATTGACTGCTATTGGCAGCAGCACTTTTTCTTTAGAATGCTGTGATTGATTGCCTGTTCTCCTCTGTTATTTCCATTGCTGGCACCCACTGATATAACATCATAAACTGCCCTAAACGTACTGTCACTTTCAGCAAGTAAACAAATTGTTCCTGTTTGTTAAAGTATTGCTTTATCTTGTATTCTGAGTCTGGATATACCAAAATCAATGTTGTTGACATCTCATTTCATCAAGATAAGATAAATGCAAATGGATCCAGTAAAACATACCGGTGTTCCTTCCCCGACGAAAAAAATGTAATCTTGTTTGCCTTCAGTTGTTCACTTTCATAAAGGTTATATAATAAAAAATTAGAAAGAATATAGCCTACTCTATTGAAAAACATTGCTCACTGAAAATAATGATATGACATACTTCTAATCATACATAGGTCACTGGCTATTTTATTTCTTTATCCTTTAACCCCTAAGTGACCGTTAATGTCTTTTTATGGTGATAACTAAGAGGCCTTCTTCCAATGGATACAGCTTTTAACAGCGTTGCATTGGAATCTTGGCTTGGTAAAGTGGGAACTTAGTTGTCTGAATAAAGCAGGTCTCCCGCTCTAAGGGCTTATTCACATGAACGTATATTGGCCGCATTGGCATTAGTTCAGATGGCCAATTTTCCTGTGCGTAAAATCGGTCGAACAGAAAAGGTAGTGCATACAGGGTGCATTCCGGTTGGCTGTTTTTTTTATGCTGCATGGAAAAGATGGTTCTGGAATTATCTTCCAGCCGGAATACTGCGGTTGGTCCCATAGACTCCTATGGGAGCCTATGAGAGCTACCAGAAAAGGGAGGGGGGAGTTTAGCAGTGTCTCTGTTAAACTCCTTCCACCTTCCCCGCCTCTTGCCGGATGTTGGCAAAGGGAGGGGGCAAGACTAGGCAGAAAGGGGTAGGAGATTAGCACACTAGCTCCTGCCCCATCCTGCCCCCTACCATTGCCGATAGCCGGCAAGGGGTGGAAAGGGGGAGGGCGTTCAGCAGAGCTAAATTCTCTCTCCCCACCTGATTGTATTCCAGGTGTCGGCATATATGTGTCAACAGACGCATAAACGGGAGATGCAGCCATGACTTGGTCATGGCTGCCTCTCATTCATGCAATTTTCAGCCACGCTGTGGCTGTGACATGGCCAACTGAACATTGCAGCGCCCGTGTGAAGGAGCCCTAAAGGATGGAATTGGAGAAACCTCTAATCCTAGCCATTTAACTCCTTAGATGCTGCAGTCAGTGCTGACAGTGTAATCTAAGTGATTTGCAGAGGTAAGGGGCTCTGTCTTTATCCTATTTGCCCATGTGATGTAATTGCAGAGTGGGTTGCTATGGCAGCCAGTGGCTTAACAATTGTCCCTAGGTATGTAATCTATGGAGGCCTATTAGGCCCTGCCAGGCTAGACTGTTATAATACATTGCAATACTGAAGCATTGCTGTGTAATATATGACCAGCATTCCAAGAGAAGTACAAGTTCCCTAGTGGGACTATAATAAAAAGTGAAAAATGGTTATAAAAAACAGTTAAAAATAAAAAAATCTAGAAAAACTCAAAACTTCCTTTTCCTTGCTTTCCTCTGGATCAACAAGCAAGGGGGGTAGAAACAGGCTGAACTAGATGGACATTGTCTTCATTCAGCCTAACATACTATGCAACTATATTGAGGCTCGGTCAGATGAGCGGTTTTTTTGCATGTCTATGTTCGTTCCACAAAGCTTTTTGCTTTTTATTACAAGTGCCAAAATAGTATAGTTTTAGATGCCCATTCACTAGAGCAGCTGTGCTTGTAGAAGTGCAGCTGCTCCACTAAGGTCCCCTCATCACTGAAGACTGTGACAGCACTGTCACAGTGTTCAGTGATGATAGTACCCTCCGCGGGCATGAAAGAATCCTCTGCTACAGCTGTGGCAGAGGACTATGATTCTGGAGAAGAGCCGGACAGCGCTTCTAGTTGAGTTAAATATATATATATATATATATATATATATATATATATATATATATATATATATATATATATATATAATTTTTTTTTTTTTTTAACAGATAAGGATGATTTTCAGGGTAGGGCTTAAATTTCAAGCCACCCCTCAAAAATCATCGCTGCAGGGGTTGCCTTCATCCCATTGCCTTCAATGGGGCGGCAGCAGCCCCATTGAAAGCAATGGGATAGCATCGGGGTCCTCTGTGACAGCTGTGGCAGAGGATTATTTTGTCCCCGCTGCAGACCCCTCATCACTGAACACTGCGACAGTGCTGGGGACTTCCCGTGCGGATTAACGAACATCACACAATGTCTTTACATGCAGCATTGACCTTACAGGCGGGCATTATAGGCACGCATGTCCCATCTTTTGATGGTATGAGTATTTTGTGCCTCTAAAAAACGGACATGTGAACACTTCATGGGAAACCAAGGGTTCTAAGAGACGCGATTTTGCATAAACCTCCATTTTGTCTAGCATAAATAAGTCCTTATGATAGCTCTGTTGAGAGAAAAATAAAAATATTATGGGTATTCGAATGTGACAGCACAAAAATTATTTTTATTTCAAAAAAGTTATTTTGTTCTGCAAAAGTAGTAAAGCACAAAAATATCTATAAATTTTGTATTTCATTAATCATATTGACCCACATGTTAAGGTAAGATGTCATTTATACTGGATGTTGAGTGTTTTAAAAGATAACACAAAAACAATGCTGGAACAGCAATTTCTTGTTGACCTTGTTTCCAAAAAAAGGAAATAGAAAGTAATCAAATGTCCAATGTTTCCAAAAACGATATCAATGAAAACTACAGATCATCCTGCAACAAAAACAAGTCCACATACAGTTCTGTTGAGGAATCATAAAAATATTATGGCTCTTGAAACGGCTACATAAAAACAAATTGTTCTATTTCAATGGTGTTTTCATGGTGCAAAATAAGTCAACAAAAAATATGAATCCCTGTAATCATGCTGACCTACAAAATAACGTTACCCAGTTATTATATAAAGTACTGTAAACACCGTAGAAAACTAGTTTTTTTATAATTCTGTGCTGGTTAATTATTTATGCTGGTTTAAAATAAAACAGAGAAGCTAAGCTTACTTTTTGTATTTTCTTGAATATTATATCTCGGTCAGCTGTGCCTACACCCATCACATTTTTTTCTTCACTAGTTTAACCCAGGAAGAAATGAAGAACTGCCTTAAAAAGATAAAAAAAAGACAAATCATTTGGTCCTGTTGGCATACACCCCTGGGTTTTAAGGGAATTAAGTAGAGATGAGCGAACGTACTCGTCCACGCCCCCTTTTCACTCGAGCACCGCGATTTTTGAGTACTTCTCTACTCGGGTGAAAAGATTTGGGGGGCGCCGTGGGTGAGCGGGGGGTTGCAGAGGAGAGTGGGGGGGAGAGTAAGAGAGAGAGAGCTCCCCCCTGTTCCCCACTGCTACCCCCCCGCTCCACCATGCCACCCCCCGCTCCCCAGCGCCCCCCGAATCTTTGCATCCGAGTAGCCAGGTACTCGAAAATAGCGATGCTCGATCGAGTAATTACTTGAAATGAGTATGTTCGCTCATCTCTAGAATTAAGTAATGTCATAGACAGACCATTGTTTCTTATATTTAAGGACTCTGTAGGCATAAGGTCTCACTAGATGAGGTTTCACTGGATTGGCATTGCATAGCCAATGTGGTGCAAATTTTAAAAAAGGGGTCTAAAACTGAGCCTAGAAACTACAGGCTGGGAAGTCTTACTTCTATTGTGAGTAACATGTTTGAAGGGGAAGTAGATAGAGGGTCAGAAAAAAAGGGTAAGAAGGGAGGTAAAGGTGGGGGGATCATCTCTTGTGGAGTTTCTCTCTAGAGAATGAACATAGGCTATGTAGTAGTATTTTAAGAGCCGTCCGTAAGAAAATTAGGATTCTGCTATTTTGTGAAGAGAGAACATATTCAATCAGTGTGGTCCAGATTCTCAGAAATTTCTCATGTTTATCAGAAATGATTCATCTTAATTTTTCATTAATTAAGCTTTTCACCTCAGAGATGTTTTTTGCCATGATTGGGCATTTCTTTTCTTAGTAGCTAGAAAGAAAAAGGTGATCAACTTCTGAGAATCTTGAGAAAGATTATGAATGCATTTGTTTAACAATGCCTCCCATGGATTTTCACATATGTTACAATATGTTACAGAATTGATCAGAGAATACACTCTGGTGCAGAGTCTCTTAACTTGGGGGCATTACCCCCGAATGCGTAAAGGTCTCTGCTAAGGTAAGGCTGGTCATTATGTTACATTCATGTAGGCCATGTGAACAGTGACCAACACAAATGCAATCTCTAAGGTGTTGGACAGGAAATGAAAATGGGTATGCACTTACGAACAGACAACATACACATCAAAACATAGGACGAATGTACATACCAACACCAACAGGCAGCAAAATACTTCTCAATAGTACTAATACACAAAGACAGATATTGGTTTGTATTTTGGTCAGAATACATAAGCTCACAAGCCCACATCAAGGGTCCTCAGTGTCTTGTGAGCCCCTATTCTAACAAAACAACTAAGACCACAAAAAGGGGACCCTGCCTACAAACAGGGGATCGTTCCAATAAGAATGGACTCACACTGGAAGCTAGGAACCACTGACTCTCCCTGGATAGTAACAGAGCAAATAGAAACAAGACAGCAAACTGCAAACAGGACATCAATCACACAAGGCATCTGCACACTTACAAATGGACAGACAGGCAGAAGAAGGCCCCAGCATCCAGCTACCAATGGAAAAAGGGGATAGGACAAGGCATGGGCATCCACCCACTAACGGACAAGTAAGACAAAGAAACATGGACTGGGAGTCCGACTACCAACAGATGGGTGGAACAGACATAGGATGAAGTTCAGAAAGAAACCAAAAGAGAACATCACACGGAGCTCAGATGAGGGAAATATAGACAGAAACCAAGGTTTGGTTAGGAGACATTAATATAAAAATTATTAGCAGGAGGGGCTGGTATTTAAATGTACAGACCTATGGTGATTGGCTGGCTGGAGAACTCCACACTATTATCCAGCCAAATCAACCCCACCTACAGCAGTGTGCCCCTGGAAACCCATAGTCCTACAGGTCTGAGAGGCACAATGTGACACTTTCCCTCTGACTGACAGGACATGTTTTGCTAGAAAGTAGAGAGACTGCTGCAATCCCCTAGGTGAGACAGCTGACAGGATGATTTACTCTTATATTTTAAATGTATATATTTTTTATATGTGCTTGAACTCGGCTATCTCCGTTGGTTCCACAAAAGTGAATGGAGTGCAGGCATGCATGTGCCACCTCTTTCTCCTGAACTTTGGGACATGCTGAAGTTGAAATCTCACGACCCCAACAATCAGCAAGATATCCCTTATCCTGTGGATAAGGGTAACTTGCTAAGATGGGAATAACCCCTAAAAGGCTCCTCTGGCCGAACCCAGGACCAGTTCATGATGTTGATTGTGACTTGCAGACAATTATATATGTGCTCAGTGGGAAGTTTTCTATAGCCTATTCCCTATACATCCCATAAATTAGTGAAAATTGTCATATCTATGCACATCTAAGCAAAATACATCACATGGACAAAAAAAACTACAAAACAAAACAGAATAAGCTATTCATCACTGTTGAACACTGAGGTTTGTAATTGCCTGCGACCACCTGTAATGTCCCATCGACAGGCTGACTGTAACCTGGGAACAGTACCTTAGTGGGAAGTAGAGATGAGCGAGCATACTCGCTAAGGACAATTGCTCAATCGAGCATTGTCCTTAGCTAGTATCTCCCCGCTCGGAAGAAAAGGTTCGGCTGCCGGCACGGGTGACAGGTGAGTTGCGGCCATAAGCAGGGGGGAGCGGAGGGGGGGGGGAGAGGGAGAGAGAGATCTCCCCTTTGTTCCTCCCCGCTCTCCCCCGCCGCTCTCCGCCGGCAGCCGAATCTTTGCTCCCGAGCGGGCAGGTACTCGCTAAGGGCAATGCTCGATCGAGCAATTGCTCTTAGCGAGTATGCTCGCTCATCTCTAGTGGGAAGAATCAAGGTGCAGCGCTAGAGTTGCAGGGACTCGGGATAGGTGACTATAGTATGGTTTATTATTGTGAGACATGAACTACTGCATTAAAAAAAAAATGTTAAAAAAATAAACTCAGAAAACCTCTTTAAAGGTGAAGCTCCCGTTACTCTTGTTTGTAGGACAGCTATACACATTTCCTTTGTGATGCAATGTGGAACATTAAATTGTGCTCATAACCTAACTTAAAACTTTTTGTTATCCTCCTCATTACTCTACTTTATCCACTAAAACAACAAGTTACATGAGGTTAACTAAACATAATCATCATTGTAAATTAATGGATTTGACCTCCTGGGAAGGTTTTAGAAAACATACAATGTTTTGCTTGTGAACGTTTCTAACAATGTGGTGTGTTGAGCAACTGGACTGGTTTAAGCTCACTTAACTGAATTAAAACAACAACTGCCCATTCCACCTGCTGTGCATGAATTTATAGATTTAATAAACTAATGTGTGTGTGAATCAAGGCTGCTAATTGTCCTGGCAATACCTTTCTACACATTTTATGACAGAAAATGGATACGTATCACAATCCACCCTGAGGCATATAGCCGATATCTCAACCAGGCTAAATGTGTGGAAAATTAAATGGAAATTATACACATTGTTGCATGCAATGTTAATTTTATTACCATGTCCTTGAACGATTTTATCTCATTTATTTCCTCGGCTACTATTACAGGAGTTGGATTTGTAGGAGATTTACTATTTTACTGTAAGAACGAAATTTTAGCCAAACAATTATTTAGAGTAAACTTTTTTGTCTCCATTACTTTTTCCTTGTAGGTGACTTCCCTAATCTCTAATTGACCGTAAAGGTCAAGGATATCTGATTCACTAAGACAAGGAAGCAAAACATCCATATCACCATGTACTTTAATTTGTAACTATAGATTCCATGGAAATATCATGATAAAGACCCTGACAGTAACCCAATTGCTCCAGTTTATTATGTCAAGAAGGATAAGGGCACTGTAACCTAAAATCATGTTTTTTTTTGTTTTTTTTTTAACAAATAGTTTTTATTGGGTTATTACATGGGTAAACAGTACATGAGAATACATGTGCACAATGTGTAACATATTGTATATTCATGAGAAAAATAGCAGGGTACACATGCTTTGTCCAGCAATTAAATGTTGTCCGTGTGAATCGGACTATTTCCCACAATTTTCATTTATAGTCCGATGCGTGGGTTAAGAATTAAGTTTAAAGATAATTAGCAGAAAGATGAAACTAAGGAAAAAATCCTTGAAAACTGAAATGCAGTCATTTGATCACTACAACATCTATATCTGAGTTTCGTTATGTGTGATTGCCTACTCAGCAAGGGAGGGGGGGAGGTTATGTTAGAATAATATTGTGTCCAGGGGTTCCATGTGCGATGGAAATTAGGCATAGTTTCGTTGGATAGAGCATAGATTTTTTTCATATGAGCAGTGGTCTGCCATAATATCATGTACCTCATTTATTGTGGGGGGGAGATTAGACCTCCATTTCCTGGTTAGGGCTAGTTTATCTACCATAAGCATGTGGCAAGTCCATTTCCGCACCTTTGGAGGGATCTCGTCACATCTCAGTAGCAGTAATGCCAATTCTGGTCTTTGGGGGAGTGCGCTATGGGTGACCTTACGTATGGTGTGGAAGACCGCCTTCCAGAATTTATGGATGAGTTGACATTCCCAAAGTATGTGGATTAACGTGCCTTCCTGTCCGCAACCTCTCCAGCAGAGTTTGTCTGTGTTGGGGAAGCATTTGGCTAATTTAACAGGTGTGTAATACCATCTAGTTAACACTTTGTAATGTGTCTGGAGAAGGTTTGCAGACAGCGTGGACTTATTTGCCCAGTTAAAGGAAAGAATCCACTGTTTCTGGGGAAATGTGCTTTTTAAGTAGCGTTCCCAATTTAGGAGATGAACTTTTTTTTGTGTACCCATATCCCCGGTCAGGATATTATAACAATATCTCGTATGTGGAGCATCCTTTGGTCCTTTATTGAAAAGGAAGGCAATCAATCCCTTGGGGAGGGAACAATTCTCCAAGTGGGACATGTTTAAATATGACCTTATTTGGCAATATAGGTGATAGTCATCTGAGGAAACACCGAAGGACATTCTCAAGGTCTGAAAGGGAGCAATCTTCTCTCCCGTGAACAAGTCTCGCACTCGTTTGATTCCAAGTCTAAGCCACCTCGTGATCGATATATCTGGAATATAATAAGTTAGTATTTCCAGGGGGAGGTCAATTAAGCCCCCATCGGGACTAGATTTCAGTCTCTGGGTGTAGAGATTCCAGGCCTGCAGGGTTGCCAGCATAGGGGGGGAAAGCCTCTGTATGTCCAGGTTGGCCATGGGAAGTGTGTATATTCCACTGATTGCAGTCGCTTTCAGCAAGGATCTTAGGCTTCTGTTATTATTTAGATTTTTCTCTATATAAGCCCATGTTGTGGTTAGAGAGTTAGATAGCCAAGGATTAGATAAGTCTAGGTTTATGGCTTGGCAATATGACCACAGGTCAGGAACCCCCAAACCACCTTGTCTTCGGTTGAGATAGATTATAGAAGATGCGACCCTTGGTCTCTTATTGTTCCATATAAATCGTAGTAGTTGTTTTTGAAGTTCGTTAATTTTATTATAAGGTATTGGGAGAGCTATATATTATGGAAGATATATAAAATTCTTGGGAGAATCAGCATTTTAAAAAGTGTGACTCTGCCAAACCAAGAATATTCAATTTTACCTAACTCTTCTAGTTCTTTTTGTATTGAGGTGTAGAGTGGATCCAAGTTTGCAGATATCATTTCTGCTGTCGGAAAACATAAATTTATTCCTAAGTAGGGGATTGATGAGTGCCACTGAAATTTGAATTCCATTTTAATGGCTTCCTTCAGGGAACGAGGGATGTTGATACCTAGAATTTGGGATTTATTAATGTTTAGCTTGTAAAAGGAAACCCTACTAAAAGATGAAATGATGTTATATATCTCTCTTAGGGAGTCTAGTGGGTTAGTGAGTGTCAGGAGCACATCATCGGCGTATAGTCCGATTTTATGCTGTCTACCACCCATTGAGAAGCCTCTGACATGGGGTGAGCTTCTAATTAGTTCTGCCATGGGCTCCATTATTATTACAAACAGCAGAGGGGAAAGGGGACAGCCCTGCCTTGTTCCATTGGTTATTAGGAATGGGTTGGACAGAGCGCCATCTACCAAAACCCTGGCCGATGGAGCTGTGTACAGGGCTTTGATTGCTCTTAAGAAGCCTCCCCTGATTCCGAATTTTTTCAGAACCTCAAATGCGAAGTCCCAATGAATTCTGTCGAACGCCTTCTCCGCGTCCAAAGAAAGGAGGAGAGAAGGCATTCGACTTGACCCCATGCCCGACATTAGGTTTACCATTCGTCTTGTGCCATCAGACACTCGTCTACCTTTAGTAAATCCAACCTGATCATTATGGATTATGGTCAGGAGTATCTTAGTTAATCTCATGGCTAGAATTTTGGAGTACAATTTCGTATCGGTATTAACCCCTTCCCGCTCCTGGACGTACCTGGTACGTCATGGTAGCGGGATACTTCCCGCAACATGACGTACCTGGTACGTCATGCCATTAAAGTGTCGCCGCGGTGACAATCGCGGCGACACAGCAGCGATCCTGGCTGATATCGTCGGCAGACAAGTGAGGCATCTGGGCTGGGGACCAATCAGAGCGGTCCCTCCCCCACGATCGCTGTGATTGGTCAGGGAAAAACTCCCTGACCAATCACAGCGCAGCAGCGGACTTCGCGCTGTTTACAGTAGGGGCTCCATGTGCAAGCACCGCAGTGTGTTTCCGGTGCTTGTACAGAGAGCACCTACTGTGTTTTTTCTGAATATAAAGTGCGATTAGAGTGTAGATTAGGCAGGGAGTGAGTGTAGTGTAGTGTAGTGGAGTGTAGTGTAGTGGAGTGTAGTGTAGTGGAGTGTAGTGGAGTGTAGTGGAGTGTAGTGTAGCAGAGTGGAGTTAGTGATCAGTGTAGTGAAGAGGAGTTAGTCATCAGTGTGGTGTAGTGGAGTGAGTGTTAGTGATCAGTGTGGTGTAGTGTAGTGAGTGTAGTGAGTGATTGATCAGGCAGTGTAGTGTAGTGAGTGTAGTGAGTGATTGATCAGGCAGTGTAGTGTAGCAGAGTGGAGTGAGTGATCAGAAGTGCAGTGTAGTGTAGTGAGTGAGGGATCTGTAGTGTGTGATCAGAAGTGTAGTGAGTGAGCTGTAGCGTGCGATCAGCAGTGTAGTGTAGCGCAGCGTGTAGTCAGTGTATCCCTTGGTGTAAAAAAAAAAAAAAAAAAAAAAAAGTTCCTGTTGTTCCCATTTTGTTACCTGTCCCGTCACCCGTTATTAGTTAGTGTAGCGTTTAGTTAGTCCGTCTAGTGTGTAGCGTGTCGTTAGTCCGTGTACTGTCAGTGTATTCGTCTGTGTAAAAAAAAAAAAAAAAAGTTCCTGTTGTTCCCATTTCGTTACCTGTCCCGTCACCCGTTATTAGTTAGTGTAGCGTTTAGTTAGTCCGTCTAGTGTGTGGTGTGTCGTTAGTCCGTGTTGTGTCAGTGTATTCGTCTGTGTAAAAAAAAAACCAAAAAAACAAAAAAAGTTCCTGTTGTTCCCATTTCGTTACCTGTCCCGTCACCCGTTATTAGTTAGTGTAGCGTTTAGTTAGTCCGTCTAGTGTGTAGTGTGTCGTTAGTCCGTGTTGTGTCAGTGTATTCGTCTGTGTAAAAAAAAAACCAAAAAAACAAAAAAAGTTCCTGTTGTTCCCATTTCGTTACCTGTCCCGTCACCCGTTATTAGTTAGTGTAGCGTTTAGTTAGTCCGTCTAGTGTGTAGTGTGTCGTTAGTCCGTGTTGTGTCAGTGTATTCGTCTGTGTAAAAAAAAACCCCAAAAAACAAAAAAAGTTCCTGTTGTTCCCATTTCGTTACCTGTCCCGTCACCCGTTATTAGTTAGTGTAGCGTTTAGTTAGTCCGTCTAGTGTGTAGTGTGTCGTTAGTCCGTGTTGTGTCAGTGTATTCGTCTGTGTGAAAAAAAACCAAAACACTTACGTGAATACACCACATAAGTTTCCGTGTTCTTTCCGACCCCCGTCCCGTGGTCACCCCATCCCGCAGTGTCCCATCTAATAAAACGTTTTCCCCGTGTGCCCCATTTTATATAAATATGGCCCGCAGGAGGTACACTTCAGAGGAACTGTATGCAATCATTGCATCAGACTCGGACTCAGGTAGTGGTGATGACGACCCCACTTTTTTGGCATTCTCCGACTCCTCATCCTCATCCTCATCCTGCAAGTCTGAGCTCCCTGCACCCCCGAGAAGGCGTCCAAGGACCGCCACTGACCCCAATGCATCAGATGCTCACTGGAGTACCCCGGAAGATTACAGACCCCAGATCCCTGATTTTATTGGGAACCCAGGGATTCAATTTGATCCGGAAGGGCTCAGAGGGAAGGACTTCTTCAAGTTTTTTTTTTCAGAAGAGTTCATTGCCCACATTGTTACCCAGACTAATTTGTACGCCCAGAATTTTATTCAACAAAATCCCACCTCCAGCTATGCCAGACCCGATAAGTGGACCCCTGTGGATGCACCAGAGATACAAAAATTTTGGGGGCTTATACTAACCATGGGGCTAATAAAGAAGCCAACAATCAGGGCGTACTGGTCTACCGATATTTTGTACCACACCCCAATGTTCCGCATGGCGATGTCGAGGACGCGCTTTGAGTGTATTTTAAAATTTCTGCACTACAATGACAACCAGCTGTGCCCCCCCAGCGATCACCCCAATTACGATCGGTTGTATAAGATCAGGCCCGTAATAGACCATTTTAACGCCAAGTTTGCCCAGGCGTATGCCCCACAGATAAACAATGCAGTAGACGAGTCCCTGGTACACTTCAAGGGGAGGCTAAAATTCCGCCAGTACCTGCCCAGTAAGCAGGCACGGTATGGTGTGAAGTTGTACAAGCTGTGCGAAAGTACATCAGGGTACACCCACAAGTTCCGTATTTACGAGGGGAAGGACACTAAAATTGAGCCCCCAGAATGCCCCCCCGTGCTGGGAGTAACAGGGAAAATAGTGTGGGAACTGGTGCACCCACTATTAGACCAGGGTTACCATCTGTACCTGGATAACTTTTATACCAGTGTCCCCCTGTTTCAGTGCCTCGCTTCCAGAGGAACAGTGGCATGTGGCACTGTTCGGAAAAATCAAAAAAGCCTCCCTAAGACGCTGCTTGGGCAACTGCTCAGAAGGGGTGAGAGCCGGGCCCAATGCAGCGACAATGTATTGTGCGTTAAATATAAGGACAAGAGGGATGTCCTTATGTTGACGACAATACACGGCCACAGCAGTACCCCCTGCCCAGTACGAGGTACCAGTGCAGAGACCCCCAAACCAGACTGCGTCCTCGACTATAATAAGTACATGGGAGGGGTCGATCTATCAGACCAGGTACTGGAGCCCTATAGAGCCATGCGGAAAACACGGGTGTGGTACAAAAAACTGGCTGTGCACCTCGTACAGATGGCACTGTATAATGCCTACCTGCTGTTCCGAGGTGCAGGCCACAGGGGGACATTCCTTGAATTTCAAGAGGAAGTTATCAAGGACCTAATATTTGGGGACCAGGAGGTGGGGGAGAGGCCCAGTACTTCTGGAAGCGAGGCCACAAGAATTGTACCAGGGCAGCATTTTCTCAGTGAAATTCCCTCCACTGCGACGAACAGGGGATAAGAAAAGACACCAGATACCAGTGTGAAACGTGCCCCACACAACCCGGCCTCTGTATAAATGAGTGTTTTAAGATCTACCACACGTCCCTGAAATTTTAATTTTTTTATTGCCCTGACGTTTTACCCTGATGTACTTCGCACAGCTTGTACATAAAGCCACATGCTAAGTCCTTCCCTTCTGAGCCCTGCGCCCTAAAAACAGTTTAGATTCACATATGGGGCATTTCCCTGTTGGGTAACATCATGGATTACGTTTTCTCCTTCTGCCCCTGGTAAAAAATAAAAATCTGGGCCTAAACTGAGCATTATTGGAAAAATGTGAATTTTTCGTTCTCAACTCAAATTGTTAAAAAAAATTCCTCAAATACCTGTGGGTTCAAACCGCTCACTACACCCCTTAAAAAATTCCCTGAGGGGTGTAGTTTCCAAAATGGGGTCAGTTGTTGGGGGTCTCAAATGCACTGGTACCTCAGGGGCACTGCAAACACTACACGGTGTCTGAAAATTATTCCAGCAAAATCTGCATTCAAAAAAAGCGCTCCTTTCTTTCTGAGCCCTGCCATGTGCCCAAACAACAGTTTACATCCACATATGGGGCATTTCCGTGCTCGAGAGTAATTGGGTAATGCATTATGGACTATGTTTTCTCCTTCTGCCCCTGGTGAAAAATGAAAATCTGGGCCTAAAGCTGAACATTATTGGAAAAATGTGAATTTTTCGTTCTCAACTCAAACTGTTAAAAAAATTCCTCAAATACCTGTGGGTTCAAACCGCTCACTACACCCCTTAAAAAATTCCCTGAGGGGTGTAGTTTCCAAAATGGGGTCAGTTGTTGGGGGTTTCAAATGCACTGGTACCTCAGGGGCACTGCAAACACTACATGGGGTCTGAAAATTATTCCAGCAAAATCTGCATTCAAAAAGCCAAGAAGCGCTCCTATCCTTCTGAGTCCTGCCATGTGCCCATACAACAGGCTACGTCCACATATGGGGCATTTCCGTGTTCGAGAGCAACTGGGTAACGCATCATGGGGTACGTTTTTTCCTTCTGCCACTGGTAAAAAATATAAATCTGGGCCTAAAGCTGAACATTATGTGAAAAATGTGATTTTTTTGTATTGAACTCAAACTGTTAAAAAAATTCCTCAAATACCTGTGGGTTCAAACCGCTCACTACACCCCTTAAAAAATTCCCTGAGGGGTGTAGTTTCCAAAATGGGGTCAGTTGTTGGGGGTTTCAAATGCACTGGTACCTCAGGGGCACTGTAAACACTACATGGGGTCTGAAAATTATTCTAGCAAAACCTGCATTCAAAAAGCCAAGAAGCGCTCCTATCCTTCTGAGTCCTGCCATGTGCCCATACAACAGGCTACGTCCACATATGGGGCATTTCCGTGTTCGAGAGCAACTGGGTAACGCATCATGGGGTACGTTTTTCCTTCTGCCACTGGTGAAAAATGAAAATCTGGGCCTAAAGCTAAACATTATGTGAAAAATTGGATTTTTTCGTATTGAACTCAAGCTGTTAAAAAAAATTCCTCAAACATCTGTGGGTTCAAACCGCTCACTACACCCCTTAATAAATTCCCTGAGGGGTGTAGTTTCCAAAATGGGGTCAGTTATTGGGGGTTTCAAATGTACTGCTACCTCAGGGGCACTGCAAACACTACATGGGGTCTGAAAATTATTCCTGCCAAATCTGCATTCGAAAAGACAAGAAGCGCTCCTTTCCTTCTGAGACCTACCATGTGCCCATACAACAGGCTACGTCCACATATGGGGCATTTCTAAAAACTGCGGAATCTGGGTCATACATTCCAAGTTTTGTTTCTTTGCTAACTCCTACTGTTTTATATTAAAAAAAAGGTTTTATATTGAAAATCAGTAGAAAAAAGGAACTGTTCTAATTTTTGATGCACTTTCCTTTAATTCCTGTAAAACATCTAAAGGGTTAATAAACTTTCTAAATGCCATTTTGAATACTTTGAAGGGTGCTGATTTTAAAATGGGGCAATTCATGGGGGATTCTGATATACAGGCTCGGCAAAACTATGTCTGAACTGCATTGGTCCTTAAAAAATTTAGATTTTGAAATTTGCTAGTAAATGTGAAAAATTACTGCTAAATTTATATACTTTGTGGAGTCTGCAAAAAGTAAAATAACACTTAAAAAATGATTGCTGTGTAAAGTAGGCCTATGGGAAATGTTAATTAATAACTATGTTGTGGTGTTTGACTTTCTATCTTACAAAGAAAACAATTCAAAGTTTGAAAATTTTTTTTCCAAATAAGGACAAAATTTATTGATGAAATTTTTACACTAACATAAAGTACAATATGTCACGAAAAAACAATCTCAGAATCACCTTGATAAGTAAAAGCATTCAAAAGTTATTAGCACAGAAAGTGACAGATGTCAGATTTGAAAAATAAGGCTTGGTCCTTAAGCTCAAAATAGGCCATGTCATTAAGGGGTTAAGGAGCGATATCGGTCTGTAGCTCGTTGTAGATTCCGTTGGCTTTCCCGGCTTGGGAATGGTAATAATGGTGGCCTGTAGCATTTCCTGGGGGCATGGTTCCTTTTAACATTGCTTCGTTGAATGTGTTTGTAAGATAAGGGGTTAGAATGTGGGCGTAAATTTTATAATATTCGTTAGCAAACCCGTCAGGTCCCGGTGACTTGAAATTTTTTAGGAGTTTAATTGCCCTTTCAACTTCTTCGGTGGAGATAGGGTTATCTAAGTTATGGATTGTAGTGTCAATTGTAGGTAGATCTATTTTTTGTAGGAAATCCTTAATTATTGTTGAATTTTGTTGAGGGGTTGCTGGGTCTAGTTTCAAGTTATAGAGGTTAGCATAAAAGGAGCTAAACTCGTTTGCAATGTCCTGTGGGTGGGTGAGTTTTATGCTTGGGGTTTTTGTTTTGAGTAGAAAAGGGGTTTATGCTTTGATATGTTTAGGTCTGGCCAGGTTTGACATTAGTTTAGAGGGTTTATTGTAAGAGGAGTAATAATTTGCTTTTAGGTATTTAGTATTTTTGTTAAATTCCTCTAATAGAACTGATCTGAGCGTTCTTCTTGTCTTTGCTAGCTCTAATAGATCAGGGCCGGAGGGGGAGTTCTGTAGGTTTAATTCAAGTTTTTGAATCTGCATTAGAAGCTTGTTGATTTGTTTTTGTTTGTTCTTTTTATATTGCGCATTTAATTTGATCATGGTGCCCCTGATCACTGCCTTGTGGGCATTCCATAAGGTAAAAGGGTTTATTTCAGGGCTGTTATTTAGACTGAAGTATTCCTTTAGGGATTCGGCTATTATTTTTTTGTTTTTGGGAGATTTAATTAAGGAAATATTATTTCGCCATATTCTTGTTGTTCCTCTGGGGGGTCCTAGATCAAGCTTTAAAGATATTGGGGCATGATCTGACCAAGTTGCTGCATGAATTTCAGATGCTTTAACTGCGGGTAGGGTCCATCTATCTACTATAAATAGGTCGATACGCGAGAAGGATTTGTGGCTCGGGGGAAAAAAGGTGAATTCCCTAGAAGTGGAGTTAAGACACCTAAAAGAGTCATAGAGTGCCTCCTTACATAGCCATGGGAACAGATTGGGAGATGTTCTTTGTTTGTTTGTGGAGTCCATTTCTCTGTCTGGGGTTATGTTAAAATCTCCACAGACTACTAATTTCCCCTTTTGTATCTTTTTTACTTTTTTATAACTCTGTTTAGAAAGGAGATCTGGGCTTTATTCGGAGCATATATGTTGGCTATTGTGATGGGACACTCGTTTAGGGTACCTACAAGGATGAGGTATCGTCCCTTAGGATCAGCGAGTTGTTCGTCAAGCACAAAATTAACATTAGTTCCAAATGCAGTCAAGACCCCTGCTCGCTTCTTGGAGGCGCAAGACATAAATATTTGTGGGAATCTCTTGTTGGAGAATTTTGGGCAGGCTATGGAGGAAAAGTGTGTCTCCTGCAGGCAGACAATGTCTGCTTTTGTTTGTTTAGCGTCTCTCCATACTGAGGCCCTTTTAAAGGGTGAGTTTAACCCCCTCGCATTCTGAGAAATGACTTTAAGTGTCATGGCTAGTTAAGTGAGATGCATTGATGTTTTGTTCGTGAAGTGTGACTGCATAAATAATAACATTAAAACAGTTAAACATACGTAATGAGATGAACATAGCAGGATCGCCTCGAGTTGAAGCTGTGGCGGGAAGATTCTGTTGCCTGCAAAAATAAGATAGAAAAACAAAACATATACAGAAGATGTATAGAAAGGCAGGATTTGATACCTGCATGTTATCAAAGGGGGGGAGGAAAGAGTTCGCCTGACGTTTGTCAGCCTTCCTTAACCCTTTCCAATCCATTTATTTTTTCTCATCCCTTCTCCCCAGCTCCAAATAAATCAGAGCTGGGGAGAATGGATGATAAAAAAGTAAATTTTCCCTGCACCCTCCTGAACTGACAGAGTTCAGGAGGGTGTAGGTGCTCACCGCACCATGTAGGGACCTGCTTACCTGTCCAGCGTCTTCTGCATTCTCCCTTCTGCCTCGGTGATCATGTGACCGCTGGTGTCAGGTGGCACCCAGCGGTCACATGATCGCTGGGCCGGGAGGCAGAAGGGAGAATGCAGAAGACGCCAGACAGGTAAGCAGGTCCCCCCAAGGTGCAGGCTCCCGACTCGGCGTTCATGTGACCGCTGGGGGTCAGGTAACACCGGTGGTCACATGATCGCCGGGCAGAATCTCCTGTGTAAAGGAGAAGGAAGAAAGGGTTAAAAACCCTTTCTGCCTTCTCCTCGAGGGTCCTTGTTGAGGATCATTGCAGAAGTGCATCTGCACCCGATGTGTCTGATGATCGGGTGCAGATGCAGTCCTGCACTGCAGTGTCGGGCCTGCCCCGACATCGGAGCTGTGGAGGGAAATTATGATGTCGGGGTAGGCCCGACATTGGATTGGAAAGGGTTAAAAGTAGAATTAAGGAAACATTTCCAGAAGAGCCGGAGAGTAGAGAATGGTCTCCCGATGATGGAGCTGTCAATTACTTTCACGGATGGGTAGGATGGGTCCCATTTTTGGATGCTTTCTTGGTCTTTGCCGCTGGGGTCAGGTGCGCTTTTTCTGCAGTAGTTATTCCCCATGTCTTTAGAAGTTTCTCTCCTTCTTGAAGGTTGGTAATGATATGCAGGGAGCCATCTTTGTGGATTAATAGCTTTGTCGGGAATCCCCATTTGTACAGAATTGTGTTAGCACGGAGAGCTGTGGTAATGGGTGTCAGATTACGTCTTGCTTGCATTGTTGTTTTAGACAGGTCTATGAATAGCTGGATGCCAGAAAATGGGTTAGGTAAATTATTGGTTTTCTGTGAAGACTGTATCATGGCCTCTTTAATGTGAAAAAAGTGAATTCTGGCAATTACGTCTCTTGGAATATCTGCATGAATAAAGCTTGGTTTGGGCAGTCTGTGTGCCCTATCTATGAGACGTTCTCGCTCTGAGGAGTTTGGGAGGATTGTTTGAATCAATTGAGAAAGAAAGTCTTTCAAATTAGATTGAGTGACAGTTTCTGGGATTCCTCGGAATTTGACGTTGTTACGTCTATTTCTGTCTTCTAATGTGGCGAGTTTATTTTTTATGGCGACTACTTCTTCTTCTAAGGCGTAGTGCGAGTCGATTAAGTTATTGTGGGAGGAGGTCAGTTCCGCCATTTTACTTTCAACGGGATCTGTTCGGTCGCCTAGTTCTTGGATTGTGACATTTACTGAAGAGGACAGCTTGTGCAGGTCTTTTTGCATAGAGTCTCTCAGTGCTACCACTAGATTTTTAATGAATAGCTCTGAAGCTGGTTGGTTTTGTAGAAGGTAGACTTAGAATAGGGGCTGCGGGGCACAGCAGTCTCTCCTCTATCAGCGCTTCGGGCTGTAAAGAAACTTGATACTCTCTGTGGAGGAGCTTTGGAGATCTTTCTTTTAGCTGTCACTGTACTCCCACCGGCAAGTGGAGCAGTGGGTTGTGTTTTTCCTCTTCTGGAATGCATTGTAGTAGCTTTTAGAAGGCTTAGACGAGCGGAGGTTACAGGGATGTGTCCAGCTCGGTCAGCAGTCAGGCCACGCCCCCCTAAAATCATGTTTTTGACTGTTACTAGATCTGCTCTTTCTCTTGTTTTTTTTTTTTTTAAAATCTATTTGAAGCATTATGGATATACCGTGTTTCCCCAATAATAAGCCCTACCCTGATTTTTAGGGGCGTTAGGGCTTGAAATATAAGCTCTTCTCCAAAAATAAGCCTTAGTTACACTGCACTCCAAGAGAGCAGTTCTTCATGGTAGCAGGGCTTGAATACCCATCTTTCAGCAAGCTAATGCTCTGATTCGTTAATCAAGCGCCGCGTCAGCCAATGAAAACCAGTGCTTGATTAACCAATCACAGCCATTCAATGAATAACTGTGATTGGTTAATCAAGCGACGGCTTTCATGGGCTGATGCGGTGTTCAAATAACCAATCAGAGCATTAACTTGCTGGAGGCGGGGTATTCAAGCCCTGCTACCAGGAAGAACTGCTCTGTCGGCGGGCCGGAGGACACGGCAGCCTGCAGCAGCAATGGAGACCATTGCGAGGAACCCGAACACCGGCTGCTAGGTAAGTATTATAAGACACTGTGCCTCTTTTGGGGCAAAAATTAATATAAGACCGTGTCTTATTTTGGGGGAAACACAATATATCATGCAGATGCATTTTGGGTCAAACCATGCTCTCCTTTCCTATGACCCATTTTGATTTAACACTAAAGTATGTAAAATGTTAATGCTATAAAGTCTTATATTCTAACAATTTATATTTTACAATCATGATTGAAGCACTAAGCAAAATAACGATGGGTGTTGGTTCTTAAGATAATGATTGCTTCTGGTACACTGACTATTGAAAAGTATGCATGTGTTCTTTGTTCAATATTAGTCAGAAGAAAGCAAAATATTTAAATGTCAATCCACATCTGCAAAATGGAAAATGCATTTATATTGATTAGTCTGTTATTGTGTGGCTAGCCATCCTGCTGCTAACTGTACGTCTTTGATTATCGACATAAATAACTCATTCACTACATCTTGGGTTTATTCAATCCTCTGATCCACTATTCGGAAATATGGACAGCAGTAGAAATTATCCTTAGTAGTGGATGATTCTTTACTGGTATGCTATACAGTCTATAGCAGTCTTTCCCAAGGGCCAGTTCTCAGGGACCCCAACAGGTCATGTTTTCAGGATATTCTATAGTAAAAACACCTGTGGCAATGTCTGAGGCACGGACACTAATTACATCACCTGTGCTACACTAATTGCGTATTTCGAACACTACCATTAACGTTGAACGGCAGTCATGCTACACGGATACTGCAGTTGCGTTAGTAGTGTTACATCAGTATGCAATGCAGTTCTTGCGTTGCTCTTTTTCTGTGCTCTTTTTAAACTCTCGGCAAACCTAATTAATATAAAGAGAATTTTTCTATGCTGTATGTGTCCCATGAGTTAATTACTCCTCTTTCTAGTTGCAAAAATACTGTTGGAGAAATCACAGAAGCAGTATATAGTCTAAGTTATCCTACAACGCCCTTCACAGATTAGACTAATTTATAATAAAACTCAATATTTATGATTAATAATTAGAATACAAAAATGGGCTGACAAACATACAACGAATAAAGAAATGTGGAAGCCCCTTTGGGAAGCAAGAGATTATTAGATGATATTCAACATGTATCTCTTAGTGCTCCCAAGTATGAAAATATAATCATAAGAGAAAGAATAGTTGGTACCACATCATTGAATGGTCCTTGGACCACAAAATACAGTATAACAACAAACCATCTAGATATGGATTGACAGTCAAAGATGTAATATTCCTCCTGAGAGGTTGAGGTGATCAGATTGACTTCACTGATAGTCCAAGAGGCACACTCCATTTGCGAGTTTGCCTATTCTGTTTGCTGGATCACTTTGTAGAGGACCACCCATAGTGGATTGGTGGTACAACTATAAAAATAATTCCTCATATCAGGAGGATAAGGACTTGTTCTAAATGTGAGTGTTATAGCTGAAATAGTTATAAACAGCTTAGCCCACAATTATGAAATTGTTATCTAGGGGGTTGACAAGGGTGGCAGAGTTGTAATCATGGACAAGAAAAATGATGAGACAGAGTCCTTGAGGCGCTTTAATGACTGCATCTATTATAAGAAAATAGATAGTGATCCCACATATGCGATAAAAAAATACATAATTTTATTAATACAGCCTATGAAAAGAAGTCTATTAAAAAAAAATGAAACACTATATATTAGTGATTGCAACCCAGAAACCCCCTATTTCTACTTTATTCTGAAGATTCATAAGGCCATTGTACATTCCCCCAGGCCGTGCCATCGTTTATGGAGTTGGCTCCATCACCAGAAAACTGTCTGAATATTTGGATTCCCAACTCCAGGGGTATGTGATTAATTTATCAGCATATATTAAGGATACCAGACACTTTTTAAGCCTCCTTAAGGAAGTTGAGTGGAAATACTCTTATATGATGGCCTCACTAGATATAGCAGTCCTTTACACCATGATACACCACAATAACGGCCTGACTTCCATTTCCAATTATTTGGAATCTGACCCCATAATGCCTTAGTGACAATGAGAATTCATCAACCAAGCAATAAAGTTTGTTTTAAGCAACAATTATTTCAAATCTAAACAAACATTTTGCTTACAGACCAGAGGAACCACAACGGCACAAAATTTGCCCCAAGATATATATATATATATATATATATATATATATATAGGGCTTTCTAAACCCATATTTTCGTGTTTCTGACCCCCACATAGCCTTTTGTGGTTGACATATAGATGATATTTTCTATGATGGTACCAAGTCAGACTTAAGGGAATAAGGTAAGGGAAGTATAAGCACTGAAACTCACTTTAAAAAGGTTGACTCCAAAAGTTACCTTGATGTTTTCAGTTGCTACTTAGTTTTGAAAGTTAAACACTCTTTTTGGCCAGTTTAAGAGGATGAGGAGAAATTGTTCAATCACTGAGAATTTCAATCAACAATCTCTCTTACTGAAAAACGATTACCCTAGTAATCTGAAGTTCCAGGAAAAACAGCCAGAGCACTATGTCAAATAGGATGTCTACAAAAAAGTAGAGACACCACCAAAACAACAGTCAATCCTGTTAGGAAAGTTAACAAACATTTTACAACTGCCTTTACAACTAGGTTGAATGCACAGTTCATGGATATCTAAAGAATCTTGCACTGCCACTGGAACATCCTTAAAGGGGTTGTCCCGCGCCGAAACGGTTTTTTTTAAAATTCAATAAGCCCCCCGTTCGGCGCGAGACAAACCCAATGCATGTGTTAAAAAAAAAAACCGTTTAGTACTTACCCGAATCCCCGCGACTTCTTCCTTACCTTAGCAAGATGGCCGCCGGGATCTTCACCCACGATGCACCGCGGGTCTTCTCCCATGGTGCACCGTGGGCTCTGTGCGGTCCATTGCCGATTCCAGCCTCCTGATTGGCTGGAATCGGCACACGTGACGGGGCGGAGCTACGAGGACCAGCGCTCCGGCACGAGCGGCCCCATTCACCAGGGAGAAGACCGGACTGCGCAAGCGCGTCTAATCGGGCGATTAGACGCTGAAATTAGACGGCACCATGGAGACGGGGACGACAGCAACGGAACAGGTAAGTGAATAACTTCTGTATGGCTCATAATTAATGCACGATGTATATTACAAAGTGCATTAATATGGCCATACAGAAGTGTATACCCCAACTTGCTTTCGCGGGACAACCCCTTTAAGGCTGATCTCATTGTAAAAGGCTCAGCGGCTTCTTCCCCTCTGCGGGAGTCTGTCTGGAGGTTTTATATCCTCCAACCACACCCCTACAGCTGTCCCAGCTAATTTAGCACACAAAATGCCTGACTTCATGCCCCCTGAAGGACATCCTGTGAACTGCAATACCACATAGGGTACTATACATAAAGCTGCATCAGCCAGTATCTTTGTATATACAGATATGAAGTGCATTAGGATGTATAGGGTGATAGGGAAACAGTGGGATGAAGGAGGTCAGGTTCTAAGGAGGATTATAGAAGCGGGTTGAATGGAGAAGAGTTAGATTATGGAGCATGGCAAGCTTCCCTAAATAATGTGCTTTAAGAGCACTCCTAAAACGATGGGCCTTGGAAATTTACCCAAATTTTGTACGATCTCAAAGCCCTTTTTGTAGCTCATTGCAGAGTATCTAGGGTGGTGCAGCACTGCTTCATGTGCTACTCATCCCTGGGGTGTTGTGTCTTAATGGTGAGTGCTACTCTTCCACCTTTCACTCCATCTACTACCACAAGGTGTTATAAGTAACCTCCATGAATAACATGCCCCTGTTCAGTGGGTCACATTTGTTTGGGGACTTGAAGAGAAGATCATTTGACCGCTTAAATAATGCACTGCACTACTTATGTAGTGCAATGTATTGTCTGCATTGTCACATTCATCGCTAACAGTGCAGCCTGTTACTGTCAGTGATGACACTGACCCTCGCAGGCCACCATACATGTCAGATCAATGAATGGAATTTAAAAGTGCTGATGCGGTGAAGAAGGGAGCCCTTTTCCTCCCTGCATTGACAGCGGCATATAAAGGGTCAAATTGCTGGGATTGGACCGTGACAATAATTACAGCCGCGATCCCACTCTGGTTTCTGGGGGCTCAGCTCATGAGCCTACTGGTAATCAGTACCTTACATGTACAGTGCAATGCAGGAACTACTGGCCTGCTGTGCCGTCCATGTATGGCGTGTGTTGGGTAGGTGTTATAATCATCATCATTACAATGTACATCACATATATTTCTCTCTGTTTACAGTCTGTAAAAAGTGGTTATTAGGACAATATGGACAAAGAAACTGCAGAAAAAAATTGTGGGAACTCCTCTGTTAGTGTCATATTCCATGCTCAATTAGTCTATATGCAAATAAGGGAGATGGGATAATACCTCCACAGTGCCACCTATTGGAAAGCAGCAATACCTAAAGTCAATGTTAGGCCTTAGTCAGACGGGCGCTTTTTTGCGCGATTCGCGGATCGCATGACGGATGAGCATCCGCAAATCGCGTGCTCGGTGCCCGAAAATCGCCCGAAAATCTGCTCCTAGCCGCGTTTCATTAGAAACGGGCCGGAGCTGTCCAGCGCATTGCATTCAATGGAGCCGGCAATACAGCCTGCTCCATTGAAAGCAATGCGCTGCGGGCGAGTGTGGGAAGAATTGCCGGGAAGGGCTTAAATATATAAGCCCTTCCTGACAATTCATCCCGCGCACGCCGGCAGCCCATTGCTTTCAATGGAGTCGGCTGTATTGCCGGCTCCATTGAATTCAATGGGCAAACATCGTTCTTCTCTGCCACAGCTGTTACAGCTGTGGCAGAGAAGAATGATTTGTCTTCTATATGTTCTCAATGGGGTCGGCGCTGCTGCCGCCGGCCCCATTGAGCGCATATAGAGAAGAGAACAGGAATCGTAGATCGCAGATAGGTGCGATCTGCGATTTCTGTTCTATAATTTATCGGACGAGCGCATAAAAAGCGCTCATGTGTCCGATACCATTGCAAAGCAATGGTTTTATAAAATCGCCGGACGCATGCGCATGCGCAAATCGCGCAAAAAAACGCCCGTCTGACTAAGGCCTTAGACTCTTTATACAAGCCTTGTTACAATGACTGGGAATTAAAAGCAAAGTCAGACTCCATGTCCAGACAGCTGTATCAAGGTATTTGCCATTCATCTGTGTACAGTAGGAGTCTGGCTTTGCTAGTGAGAGGCGTGTGTGTGTGTGTGTGGGGGGGGGGGGGGGGGGGGGTCAGAAATGCTATCTTTTCTTTTTAGGGAGAGCACCTAGACGGTGAGTGAGGGGACTCAAAAGGCCATTCATGCTCCTCTGGGTAATATGCAAATAAGGAAGATGGAATAATACCTTCACAGTGCCACCTATTGGAAGGCAGCATTCCTTCAAGCCAAAGTAAGACTCTTTATACAAGCCTTTATACAACCACTTTATTGGCTCTTATAGGCGCCATTATATACTTTAATGTGTATTTATTTTCACAACCGAAATACACAAGCAAAATATGCACATTTGAAAAAATGTATTAAAATCAATGGGATCTATTTTCTCCATAGTGTGTGTGCAAAGTTTGAGTGCAAATACGCATTCAAATACATCTGCGTGAATCTGGCTTAAGGGAAACAGAACATGTGGAGCTCATTAAACTAATTGGCCATTTCAATGGCTGAGAGCATTGTTACGTGTTTTTTTGGCATGCACAAATGCTCACTGTAAAAAGCGCAGTTGCACAACAAAATACGCAACACCCATTCCACAAAAAACGAATGGCAAATGCTCTTGCAAATTCCTGTGAATCCGGCCTAAAGGTGCTTTTAGACAAAAGTGAACAATTATCGTTCAGTTTAAACATGACTTTTAAACAATTAACTAAAGACAAGCAAGAATTGCGCGCTTCCTGTTCGTTTCAGCCGGCATAAAAATCATTGTCAGCTTGTTAGCTTCTCATAACATTTAAACACTGAGGCCTTATTCCCACAAGCGTTTTATCATGGCTACTTTGCCACGATAAAACTGCGGCCGAAAATCACGCCCATCTGAAGTGTTTGAATCCAATGCATTCATTTGGGTGGGCGATCTTCCTAAATGTAAAATCTGCTGTCCGGAGAAAATAGCACATATGCTGCGGATTCCGTCCGTCCGCACGTAAAAGGTACTATCTTTTGGCTGCGATCAGCCTGCAGCTTCCGTAGAAGTCTATGGGAGCTACCAGCATGGGGGGGATCTATCATGACTAGGACTGCTAAACACCCTCCCTCTTCCTCCTCTCCATTTGTCGACAGCTCCCATAGGCTTCTATGGGAGCTTCTATTGCCGTGATCAGCCGGCAAAAAAAGGGGGAGAGAGTTTGGCAGCGGTAAACTCTCTCCCCCGGGCCGATGGAATTCCGGGCTGCAGCATATATATGCTGCACCCAGCAGTCTGAAATGACAAGAAAACATGATATTTACTTGTGGCTTTCACTTGTCCATGCGATTTTCGTCCATGAGGCGTGCGGTAAAAAATCGCAACGCCCGTGTGAATGAGCCCTGATTTCTCAGTATTTCATATAAAAATGTGAAACACTGAATGATAAAGGAATGAGAAGTTCACGATTCTCAACAATGATCTTCCTGTCTAAACAGGCTGCCCAAGCACAAATGATCTGTGGATGTCATCACCATCTTGTTCGCACCGGTAAACGTGAATCATGAGGTCCTCGTTAGGTGTAAAAGAAGCATTAGAGACACAAAAGGGGAGCTCTATAATAAGTTAGATAGCCAGACGCCCCTATACTGTTCCTGCACGGCCTCTCGCTGTGTTTGTCCTTTACAATAAATACATTAGCTGCCCGAAGAACACAAAGAAGACTTTGTGAGCGGTTTCCTGCAGTTCTAAAGCCATTATTTTTTGCAGCCATGTCTTTTGTGTTTTTGCACTTAATTACATTTTATCCCCTAACGGTGAATTAAACTTAATCAAATACTCTAATTTTTGCAAATGACTATTTTTTTTATTAAGCGCTTGACCTTTTTCGTATTGTTCTAACCATCACTTTTCTACATTATCGCCACAGTAACAGAAAATATTTTTCTCCGTTATTCAGTGTCACACCCCACGCTTTGCTTTTTGATAACTGCTAAATGGCAATCCGCTGAAAGGAGAATTACTGATCTTTATATAAAAGTGCTATAAAAACAAAAATAAATAAACAATATGGTGACATGTATTTTAATGGAGTGCTAGATGTGGATGTACATAAAGGCAATGGAACTTTTACACTGGCTTAATTGTAATAAGAAAGAGAATTATCTACACAAAGGGGCCATTGAAAAACCCCCTTAATGCTGACTACTGCAATGTGTCTTTTGTTGCAAAGGGCTCATGTGCCACATAATAGACCATGCACTTTCATTAAGTTTTCAAACTGAGTATCGTAAAATATTATTTATGGACTCCTGGCTGTTTCCATATTGCATTGGGGGAAATAATATTAATTTACAGCCCTGCAACATTTATTTTAATGGTACTCAGTAGCATGAATAGGGCAGTAAATAATATTGGTTCGCTTTATGACAAGTTTATAAAGCATTTAGAATAAAAATGGCATAAATTATTCCAAAAGTACAGAAGTGAATAACAGAAGCTGACATCATAGATCATGACGTTGTTCTAGGATTTAATTTCAGCCTCATTCCACTGCACTTTCTGTCTTACAGCCAATTCTTTTTCAAGATTTTGTTTATAACTAAGAGCACATTCACACTTGTGCCAAGTGTCATTTCTGTTGTTAGGCTCCGTCCTCAGAGCTGAAGAACAGAAGGTGCCAGACGGACCCCATTGACTATAGTGGAATTTGTCCGGCTTCTGTCGTGCCAGCTAGAATTTTCTCGGAAAGGGATACTCAAGTTCAAGTGATGTTCACTTTCTTTGGAAGTTTTGGGTACATTGGAAATGTTCACATGCAACACCTGTATGCAACTCCTGTCTTGTGACTTTTTGCAAACTGTGGCCAGTTCCCTCGGTTATATTATTTTGATGTTACATGCAGGGTGTCGCTGCTAAGAATGAACTGCTGTGGCTATTAAATTAGCATATCATAAGTGTATTTTAGTACTCGTGTTTTAGCCACAAGTCTCAGTCTATACAGTTTATGAATTTTTACCTTATGTGAATGTACTATATACTGTACATACAGTACAACCTTTTCTAAAGATCACCTCTTTGAGAAGACCTAACATATATATATAGTCATGAAAATAACTAAATACACCCTCCTTGAGTAATAAAAATATCTGCTCCCTAGTTCTTAAAATTAGGTGAATGCAATCTCAGATGAACAACAACATAGCATTATTTATTCAACATAAATTAGGCCAAGATGCAGAAGCAGTGTGTGAATAATTAAGTACACGCTTACTGCTTTCATAAGAAGAGGGTACATAGAAGCCAGGTGCTATTAATCAAATGCTCTTGAATAACTAATCATCACTAAGTGTGATCACCTCTACAAAAGCAGAACGTTTGATAGTTTGCTGGTCTGGAGCATTCAGGCAAGTGTTAACACAATGTTAAGGAGGAATTCATCCACAATAATCTTAGAGAAGCAAATGTTGCTGTGAATCAATCTGGGAAGGGTTAAAAGGCCATTTCCAAACAATTTGGAGTAAGGTTTTTAGAGAAGGTAGGATAGTGGCATAAGGCTCTTTTTCAGGATTTAGGTTAGACACTTTATTTCCACTGAAAGATAATTTTCATGAAATAGCATGCAAAGACATCTTAGAAAAATTCTATGGCTCCAACTTTGCAGCATCCCCTTTCCGTTGGTCATGCCCCTGTGCACAAATGAGGTCCATAAGGATATATATTGGTGAATTTGGTGTGTAGGAATTTGATTGGCCTACACAAAGCCCTGACCTCAACCATATAGAACACTTTTTGGATAAATTGGAATACCAATTACGAGACCTTGTCTGATAGTAGTGCGTGACCTCACAAATGCTTTTTTGACTGAATAGGCACAAGTTTCCACAGATACGCTGCCTGCATACAGGCAGGTCAGAATCCGCATGCAAAATCCGACTCTGTGCCCAGCCGGCATCCGCACATACCTGCTTTTCCTTTCATCGGCCGTACTGCGGATGGTCCGCATGGCGAGCTGTCGGACACACTCAGTAAGGTTTTTTTTTAAAATCCCGGCTTTTTCCGCGGTGTCGCGAGGCAATGACTTGGAATCCATGACCTTTCCGCAAAGGAAGGGCCATGGATCGGGCGACTTCCATTTACGTCAATGGAAGTCGTCCATGCGGAATCTGCACAGAAATGGGGCGTGCTGTGATTTCTCCTCCGCAAGTGGAAAATCACAATCGATTTCCGCTTGTGTAGAGGTAATTGTGTTTTTTGCCATAGCCTGCTATGGGTGGTATTTGCTGGAGAATCTAAAGGCGGATGCCCACTCTGGATTCCGCAATGCAAATCCGCCCATGTGCAGGTGACCATACCCATAGAAGTCATATGGAAACCCTTCATAGGACAGTGGAGACTGTTATTATCAGAAAAAAAGTCTCAACTTCAATAAGCGCATATGCTGAGGTGCGATGGTCTGATGTTCACATAGTTTTGACTGTATAGTGTATTTACTGTGTGTGAGACGCACAACTTCTCATTATGAATTTACTGTAGTTTGTCTTGGCATCCACTCATTGTGAAAAGCTTTAAAAATTGATTATTCCAGGCCATTTATCTCTGAGCACATATACTATATGGGCCCAGCATATCAAGCAGCAATGCCTTGGAAATAAGAAATAATTAATGCGTAATGTTAAATAAAATATGTATGGTCAGAGGTTGGAGTTCTGGACGAACAGAGGAAACCAACTCAATGAACAGATGACTGATTAGTAGCAGCATGCAGGAGTCAGTACAAAGGGGAGCAAGCAGTAAACACATGGATATTGCTGGGCAGGATTCGAATAGGTCAAAAACCAGCCGCTGCAGACTAGCAGGATGCAGGGAGATACCAGCAAGTGTCAGACAAGCAGGAGAATAATATTGGACTGGTGCTGGTTATCCGGACATGTGAGTCCAACTCAACCCCGGGGATTTATAATTACAGGTTTTTTCAAACAAATACTATTGATAACATATCCTCAGCTGATTGGGTGCCCGCTATCAGAGCCACGATAACAAGTTGTTGGAGCGGAAGCAGCTAGCTCCGACCCCTGTGCAGTGGCTAGCGCTTGTAATTGCAGGTGCAGCTGTCATTGATTTTAAGGGGCCACTCCAGTGATTTTTTTTAAGCATTCATAATGCAGCTATCCCCTCAGTATACTGTGTATAAGTGAGCTAGTGTTACCTTGGTTAGTTATTTCTTTCTGTCTAAAACTCCCAGCCTCATTTTTTCTAAGATTGTCATGTGATCTCAATTCTGGCTAGCTCGGATTTACTTCCAGATCATGTATTTATTTTCTAGTCAGATTTTCAGTTTGTGTGATTCTTTTACATGGATCTACCACATAAAATGCCTACAAGCGGACACAGGCTCTCCTATCACAGTTACTGATCATGATCACACAGCTTCTGTCACACAGTTATAATAGAGGAGATCACAGCTCATTTTCTGGACTGTTCACTTATGGACAATAGCTTATATAAGCGATTGCTGAAGGTATTGATAATTAAGTTGTCCCTTCAGCAGGCAGAATTGTCATAGTAGGGACAGGTGACTCAGGAATCGGAGCATGATATGGACAACAGGCTTACAAAAACATAGATACTTTTATTATAGCAAAGAACTGTAGAGAAAAATTAGTTATGTGGCTGTGAGAAAAGGAACAGTTGAAGATATTATATGACTTTAATGCTAGAACGTTGACCCTGATTATGCTAACCAACAATCATGACACACAGAAACAGGTTTCAGACTCTACTACTGGTACACACAAGGTATAACGAAGTATTCAGTGAAATGGGCAATTAAAGACTGTATGCACTTTTAATTAACAAGGAGGCTGACAAAGAACCTGTACACATAAGATGAACAGATAGGATTTTAACACAAAGTCCTGGCTTGTCTCTAGTTGAAAGTACGTTACTACATGCACAAACTACCAGAAGTATAGATGTCCGATTGAATAACACAGTATGTCCCCCCTGCTTGCTATCACCGAGCATTCTTGTTTTTAATAGAGGTCCATCCTCACTTACAACCTCTAGCATCCTCTGTTTTATTGCTGGGGTAATGAGTCTTCAAAGCCCTTCGGTGGTCTTTGGTCTGGGTAACTGTGTAATGTCCACCTCTGTGGCAGTTTCAAACATGACCCCTCTGGCTGTAAGCTTTGGGAATCTTCAACACAAATGTCTGCAGCAGAGCTCTCTCTCATTAGTAGTTGCAGTAGTACACATGGTTAGCACAGGCAGCAGTATACAGCCCACTCAGTTGCACTCCACTCAGAGAGTCTCCCCCTCACACCACCATCCTCCTTACTCAAAACCATGGGAATTTGCCACAGTTCTGGCTGTGGAGTCTCATTGTGGTGCCAAAACATTCACTTGTGCAAATATTTGTTTGCACATACGTACACATTTTTGCAAATGCTTTCACATTTGTACGGCTCCCCCTTACAGAATGGTATAACCTTAGCTAATGCAGTGCTGACGCCTAAAGGGATTAATGTGCAATTAAAAGTAAAAAATCTTACTCTCAAGATGGTACCTGACAAGCATCAAACACAGGGCTGCACTGCATGAAGGTGACTGGAATACACAAAGAAGGTGAGGGCAGCAAGCAAAGAAAAATGTGATTTCACAGGAGTGTCCCTCTAATGAAAGCCGTGCCTACAGTTACAAGCGCCAGCCACTACACAGGGACCGAAACTATCTGCTTCCGCTAAAACCTATGTGTATTGTGGCTCTGAAAGTGAGTGCCTAATCAGCTGATTGGCTGGAGTCCCGAGTGGCGGACCCCAGACAATCAACTATCGAACCTATCCTGAGGATAGGTCATCAATAGTATTTGCAAGGAAAACCCCTTTAAGTTGATTACAACATCCATCAGTCATCATTTATGCACTTTCAGCTCCAACTCTTTTCCAACACTCATTCTACAGTTCTTATTGTTCCTTGTGTCTTTACCCGTCTTCTGAACCATTGTGCCTAGCAAAACGTGTCTCAGGATACCCAACCTACCTATAGAGAAAATAGAGGAACAGGACAGCACCTCAGGAAGACTTATACATTAATATGAAGCAATTTGAAAAAAATTGAAGGGGGCTTACCTGGTGTGAACAGCTGGACCCAAAGGGTAATGGGCCAGCCATCACACCTGTAGTCTTGGTGAGGTTAATTATCTATCAACTCTTATGCCAGGTGGGGCATCCAGTGGGAAAAAAATGGAGAGCTGCAAGGAGGTCCAAAACTCCAAATCCAAACCTACCTATAGAAAGATCTTTCTCCCCTACTATTTAATAACACCCCTCCTGTTTCTATTCCATATCCATCTCAGTAATCATTGCAAGGTGGTCACACATGCTCAGTCTTGCTTCTTGTTCTGCTCCACTGGGTATGTTCAGTTATCTCTGAAGTTCCTGCAGCTTCTCTGCTTGTCAGAAGAGATGCTGAGCAATTGAAATTGCATTCACCCTTTGCAATCCAATTTTGGATTCAGGGTTTCCTAGGGGGCTTTCTCTTTCTGCCATTATACAATGGCGCCATCTGTTGGCTAGAGCCAGTACTGTGGAGAGGCCCCCGACAACAGAGAAGCCGGTAATCTAAGGTAAGAATACCCTGCCGGACGTTTTCCGACATCAGAGCTGTACAGCCTTCAATCAGAATGTCTTTAGACGTCAGACAGTGGATTGGAAAGGGTTAATACTGTCTCATTCTCTTATCACTTGCTCAGCATTTCTTTTGGCTACAAGCAGTATCTTTCCCGAAACAACCCCTTTTATATATATATATATATATATATATATATATATATATATATTTTTTTTTTTTTATTTGGGTTGTGGGGTGTGGAAAGGGGCTTTTGGCAGGTCAGGGTGAGGAGGAAAAGGGTGTATAATGAAATGATTCAACAGAGACTACAATAGGCTGCAGAATACAGAACACCCTCCCTTCGAAGAGGTTAAGAATCACATAAAAGCTTGTACTACTGAATAAGACTTATTTAATCATTTTATTTGGAAATGTATTTGTAAATCAATGAAACGTAATACTTCTTTGTGACATTCTTAAAAAATATAATTCTGTGGGAAAGATCAAGATTCGAGGTAGATTGAAAAACTCGTGCTCAACAAACTGTCAGATTCAAAATCATTTAAAATATAATCTCTGAATTTGCAGTAAAACTGAGGTTTCCATTCAATAAGCGCCATTCAATTGTCGGTTGGATTAAATGAAGAGCTTCTTAGTCACAAATCTACTTATTAAAATCATGTGCATCCAAGTAAAACAGCTCATCCATCGATGGAAGGACATAGAGAAGATGAACATGATTTAACAAGTAATGCAAAGATAAAACGCCTTCTTTATCATCAAACACTGGAGGAAATCACAATGTAAGCTTATCTGAGCATCCGTTTTATACCTCTAATGTGTTGACATTAAGCAATGTAAGTACTTTGTTTAAAGTGGACCTAACAGTTCATCTATTAAAGGGGTTGTCCCGCGAAAGCAAGTGGGGGTTAGCACTTCTGTATGGCCATATTAATGCACTTTGTAATGTACATCGTGCATTAAATATGAGCCATACAGAAGTTATTCACTTACCTGTTCCGTTGCTGGCGTCCCCGTCTCCATGGTGCCGTCTAATTTCAGTGTTTAATCGCCCGATTAGACGCGCTTGCGCAGTCCGGTCTTCTCCCTGGTGAATGGGGCCGCTCGTGCCGGAGAGCTGGTCCTCGTAGCTCCACCCCGTCACGTGTGCCGATTCCAGCCAATCAGGAGGCTGAAATCGGCAATGGACCGCACAGAGCCCACGGTGCACCATGGGAGAAGACCCGCGGTGCATCGTGGGTGAAGATCCCGGCGGCCATCTTGGTAAACGAAGAAAGAAGTCGCCGCAGCGCAGGGATTCGGGTAAGTACTAAACGTTTTTTTTTTTAACACATGCATTGGGTTCGTCTCGCGCCGAACGGGGGGCCTATTGAAAAAAAAAAAAACCCGTTTCGGCGCGGGACAACCCCTTTAATCCCTATCTAAAGGCACCATAGCATACGGTAGTGTTGGTGAAGAGGGCGATAACTCAGTAGTATATACTACCGGTATGTTTCCCCGAAAATAAGACAATGTCTTATGTTAATTTTTGCCCCCAAAAAGGCATAGTGTCGTATTTTTAAGGGGTGTCTTAATACTCACCTCGCAAGCACCATCCCAATCCTTCTCGCTGCTCTCCAGGTGCTCCGGCAGTTTTTCATGTCGTCCAGAGCGCTGAAAGAGCATTCTCTTCCTGGTAACGTGGGTTGAATACCCCGCCTCCAACAAGAGAATGCTGTGATTGGCCTCAGGCAATCACAGCTGGCGCTTGATGAGCCAATCAGAGCCATTGAATGGCTGTGATGGGCTGAGGCTGTGGTCTCGAGCCAATCAGAGCAATCTCTTGCTTGAAGTGTGGTATTCAACCCACATTACCAAGAAGAGAATGCTCTTTCAGCACTGAGGACAACACAGAAGACTGCCGGAGTGCCTGCAAGAGAGATCGGGACGGTGCCGGCGAGGTGAGTATTTTTTTTCATGTAGTGTAGGTAGGGCTTATTTTTGGGAGAGGGCTTATATTTCAAGCCTACCCTACTGAAAATCACAGTAGGGTTTATTATCCAGGTAGGTCTTATTTTCAGGGGAACGTCGTAATATATCTTCTTTGACTGAGTATTTTTAAGGTGACACTCCAGCCTTTTTTTCTTAAGTAATATGAAGTTACTATTGTAGCATAACTGGACTAAAATTCTTTCCAATGTGCTCTACAAACTTTAGCTCCTTAACACCACAGGGATTGATAATATGGCTGCAAGATACTGGACTGCATAGGAGTCAATCCCAAATCAATGCACGCTTCTTTGACATCACTCAGTGCTCTGCAGCCATTGGCTGAATCTTCACCTCAGATTTCCTGTTGTTTCTAATCCACGGTAGTCACTTTACACATAATTCTAGTAAGGGCTCATATCCATGGGTGTTTTTTCACCACGTATTATGTGTGTGATGCACAGATGCGTAATATGTCAGTGGACTTCTATTGATACATGCACATGTGCGTGTAGACACTATGTGTGGATATGCATGAGAATTAGATCGCAGCATGCTCTATTTCTCTGCATACCATGCAGTGTGAGCCCTATACGTGTGTATAGGCAGCATTTGCAACGCTGTCCATACTCAATACATTGCCTATGGGCGGTGTTTTCATACGCACCTCTGCTATGAAACAGAGGTAGGAGTTAAAAGAAAAGAGTCACACTGTGCATAACTGCGTGCGTGTGGTACGCAGGCATGCACAGTACACTCGCAGCCATACAAGGTCTCTGCCGGTTTTCTGCTGGCAGATCGGGTATTTACAAACACTGGTAGACCCGCAGTGCTTTACCAAAATGGCCGTGGACATGAGGCCTAATACTAAGCATTCTGTGCTCTAGTTTAACTTTTTCCTCTTGCATTTGGATTAAAAGGCAGAGAAAATGACCTGAAATGGAGCAGAACTGTCAATATTACCAGTGGTATGTGCAGAGTGCATGTAGAGGGGCGAGAAGAGCAGAACGGGCTGTGAGGTGAAGATACTGCCGATAGCTATGATAAAGGAAGTCTGTAAGTGAAGCTTTAAGGCCTTAGTCAGACGGGCGTTTTTTTGCGTGATTTGCACATGCGCATGCGTCCGGCGATTTTTTTAAAAACCATTGCTTTGCAATGGTATCGGACACATGAGCGCTTTTTATGCGCTCGTCCGATAAATTATAGAACAGAAATCGCAGATCGCACCTATCTGCGATCTGAGATTCCTGTTCTCTTCTCTATATGCGCCCAATGGGGCCGGCGGCAGCAGCGCCGACCCCATTGAGAACATATAGAAGACAAATCATTCTTCTCTGCCACAGCTGTAACAGCTGTGGCAGAGAAGAACGATGTTTGCCCATTGAATTCAATGGAGCCGGCAATACGTTTCTAATGAAACGCGGCTAGGAGCAGATTTTTGGGCGATTTTCGGGCACCGGTCACGCGATTTGCGGATGCGCATCCGTCATGCGATCCGCAAATCGTGCGAAAAAACGCCCGTCTGACTAAGGCCTTAGAGTTATGGAAGCCTTGTCACTGGGTCCCCCATACCTTAAAATACAACATTAGTGGTTACTCACCTCCCTCCACTCCTTCATTCATCCCCTACCGCTGGCTCTGGTCTCCACAATAAAAAAGCTATAAATAAATAGCCCTATATGTCACAAAAAACAAAGAAACAATAATTTTGGTACCTGGAAAAAAAAGGGCCATAAAACCACCACATAGGTAAAATCACTAAAAAGTGTCTGGTCCTGTTGGACCAAAACACCCTGGTCCTTCAGGGTTAATGGTCCTGCCGTGTTATATGTACTAGTAGATTTAATTCTCTAATTATGACAGTTTGTCTGATCTTTTACTATAAAGTAAAATCCACATAAATGCTTAGAGGAGGGATTTTATCAATCCATTTGTTCAATCTTTTTTGGCATCAGAAAGGCACAAATTTTGGTGAACAACATGTATTTGCAAAAATGTTGTGCTCAAAAGATCCACATTTTGACAGACACCACGTATGCCTTAAAATTTGTGCTGCCTGATACCAGAGGGCAGAGAACACTACATGTCTGATTCTGGTTCATGACATAAACCAAAATAGGCCATGCTACGATTTTGTTTTGACACCGACCATCCATCCATGAGAATAAAAGCTTGTTTGAATAGCCTAGTTGGCTGTAAAGGGTCCGTATGTTGTCCATGAAATACACGGACAGCACACATGCTTGTAATACACCCCTCTGAATGGGCCCTTATAAATCTCCCCCCCCCCACCCCAGAGTGAGCTAATAAGTCTACCAGCCCTATCCACCAACAATGACTATTTTCTGTATTCATTGTCAATCGGTTTTGACAACTGGTGGTGGAAACCTGTATGTTTACTTTACTGAATAGTCATTGATACAGTCCATGTAATTTTAAGTAATATTGTGTTTCTACACTAGTTCACATTTCTTTTAATTCACTTACTGTATTTTAAAGATTACATATTGTTGTTTTATAGATTTAAATTGCATACAGTCATGTAACATGTAAAATACCCAACAACGTTTGCACAAATCTCACAGCAGCTGGTCTTATATCTAACCACAAACATTAACCCCGACTCACAGCCGATTTGGGTATGGTTGGCCATAAGGCTTTCATGAAGTACAAATTGCTCGGATTGCAGCAAAAGAAAAAAGGAGAAGTCGCAGACCTTGACGGCTCTTGAGAGGCGTCTGTCTCTTCTTGAAGCGGCCAACCAATAGAGACTAAGTATTTCACTAGCTAAAGACATAAGAGATGTAAAATTACAATTAAATCTCATACACAACTCAGCCACTGAAAAAGCCCTTCAATAGACCCAAACGCTATATTACAAACTTGCAAACAAACCTGACAAACTCCTAGTGGCCCAACTTAGAGCAAGGGAGCGGATCAATTTAGTTCACTTCCTTAGAACACTAACTGGGGCATGCACCTCTGATCCAAACAGAATCACCCATATTTTTCATGAATTTTACAGCACCTTATATAAACACAAACCCCATCGCCAATCGTCTGCCTCTAGAATCTTGTAAAACATCAGTTTCTCCCAAAACGTAAGCCTTCTTATAATTAACAATTAAATAACCCAATTACAGGAGATATAAGATAAAGAACCCAAAATTAGGCAAAGCCCCTGGCCCTTGCCGCTTCACGGCCCTGTATTACAAAAATATCATCAATTTTCCCACCACCCCCTTACTCTTCTGTACAATGAGATTCTAGCAGAGAAGCACATACCCAGAGGATTCCTAAATGCCTCTTTTACGGTAATATCAAAACCAACTAAGCACCCTACTTCATCCAAAAAGTATCGCCCAATATCCCTAATTAACCTAGATTACAAGTATATTCCCCAAACGTCTAAACCTGTTACTCCCACATATTATTCATAAAGACCAAGTAGGATTCATACCTTCAAGACAAGCCCCAGATAATTTCAAAAAAGTCCACAACATCTTTCATATTGCACACCTGAAGAAAACACCTACGATGGCTCTGGCACTGGATATAGAAGAGGCCTTTGACAACCTTTCCTGGATCTTTTTGTGGTCCTAGAACAGGTGGGAATGCATGGACCCTATATTATGGTGCTCCAATCGTTATATTCCTCACCACCCGCAACACTGAAACTCCTGTGCTCAGACTGGAAAACCAATCCATATCCAGAGAGGCACGAGGCAGGGGTGCCCCCTCTCCCCGGTCTTATTTGCCTTAGCCATGGAACCCCTAGTGTGCTTAATTAGGAATAATCAAATATAGCGGGAATTACACAAGGGAGGAATAAAATAAGGAGTATAAAATAAGTTTATTCACTGACAATATTTTCCTCACATAACTAGACCTCTTATCACTCTCTCAAACTTAAAGTCCGAGATGGACAAATTTGAGGCAGTTACCGGCCTCTTAGTAAACATAGACAAAACTGAAGCTATGTATATTAAAACTAGAGATGAGCGAGCGTACTCGGAAAAGCACTACTCGCTCGAGTAATTTGCTTTATCCGAGTATCGCTGTGCTCGTCCCTAAAGATTCGGGTGCCGCTGCGGCTGACAAGTGAGTCGCAGCGGGGAGCAGGGGAGAGCGGGCGGGAGAGAGGGAGAGAAAGATCTTACCTCCGTTCCTTCCTGCTCTGCCCTGCAGCTCCCCGCTCTGTGCCGGCACCCGAATCTTCAGGGACGAGCACAGCGATACTCGGATAAAGCAAATTACTCGAGCCAGTAGTGCTTTTCCGAGTACGCTCGCTCATCTCTAATTAAAACCCCTCCAGAACATGTAAAAACTAATTAAGCTTAAATTCAGTTTTTATTGCCCCCCACACTACATCACTTACTTGGGTATTAAAAACACCCCACCCTGAACTCCCTTTATAAATGGAATTACACACCTCTGTTTAGCGCTGTCAAATTAGAAATGAAAAAATGGAATGAACACTCCCTCTCATGGTTTGGGCGCTTAAACTCCATTGAAAAAAACATTCTTCCTCAACTTCTCTACCTATTTAGGTGCCTCCCAATTAGCATCCCTCCACCAGAAATGAAAGCTATGAAACAGGCCATATCACAGTTTATGGAAGTGAATGTTTTATCACAGAAAAATAGGGGGGCTATCCGTACCTAACTTGCAAAAATACTACTCAGCAGCACAGATGGCCCAGATCGCCCCCATTTTTGTGGGCCCAGGAGCTCCCCTCTGAGCAGAGATTGAGGCCTCCCTGTGGTACCTGAGGGCTATCTTTTGGGACAAAAAATCTAACCTCTCTGCATTACAACACCTCCCACATCCCGCCTCCTCACAATATGGGAAGTAGTAGAATTAAGTACCCCTAATTTTGGACCACACTGCACTATATCCCATTATCCTCAACCAAGCTTTCTCCTCCAGCAAGCTAACAGATAGTTTTTTTGGTGGTGAAGTAGAGGACTGATTTCACTACATCACTTTATCACATGAAATAAACTTATGACTATACAGCAAATCACAGAAAAATACTGAGTCCCAGGCCACCTGTGGCTGATGGCACGCCAGATATACAGCTTACTGCAATCGATGATCCCCCAGTCACACTCCCAAATATCCAATACGCAGTTTGAGAGACTATGCATCTAGTCACCCCTTCAGCCGGGGACAATATCTCTTCTCTATAATAATCCAAATCAACCCTCACATAACCATGAACTCCCGTTCATGAGACTCTGGGAGGAGGATCTGAACATGTCACTTTCAACTGCAAGATGGCACCACTGCTGTGCATTTATTGCCAAGGAAAACAATCAGGTGACCTTGGTCGAAACATTCTATAAGATATTACACCGGGCTCATTATGTCCCCACAATGATACATAAGTTCTCCCTTAATCAGGGGCGTACCTAAAGGCTCAGGGGCCCAGGTGCAAACGTTCAGCTCGGATCATAGCTAGAATTTCCAAAACGATGATCTGTGAAAAACTGTCTGCTATGAGGGATGACCGTATGGAGGGTTTCATCAAGACTTAGCAACCATGGTCTGACTATCTAAATATCCCAAATATGCCGCGACTTCTGACATAGGAGAAATTTCCTTGAGACACATCAAACGGTGTTATTATTAACATCTATATTATGAATTGGATCTATTTCATTGCGACTATAATAATGAGTGGAAATCCTTTAGTTATGTTTCACATTTTTTGTTTAAATGTTTGTTTGACAAATGTTTTCAGTTCTACGACTGTTTTCTCTGAATATCCCCTTGCTGGGGTATTTTTCAGCTTTTCAATGTATAAAGTTATATAAACATCAAGTAAAAGTTTTTGAAACTAAAAATATGTGGATATTTTGCAATATTTTGTTAAAAAAATAAATAACAGCTATGCAATTTTCTTCTATGGAAAATGTAAATACATTTGGGATAAAGACAAACAGGGTAAAATCTCAGCAGGGCCTGAGGACAGGCTGGGACTGCTGGGCCTAAGGAAACACCTAAACAGAAAGTATCCCTGGAGTATTGGGTGGTTCCAGACATATCCATCAAGGAATGACAAAGGAAAAAAGAAATGGAGAGGCCCGCAAACCCTCGAAACGCATTACATTGCTCGTTTTAATAAAAAAATAAAACCTCTGGCTCTCACATTACTGTACTTTATTGACAACTACACCTATGGCCGTTGCACATAAAGGTCGCACCAGAGCCCTAGCTTTTTATTTCCTCATCTCTTTTAAAAAAAACCCTCACTGGTACTTCGGTGTAGTAGGTCAGCAACACCTGTCATATTAATTCTCTCTTACACTACTCCAGCCACACAGCCTACCAGTGCTCCAGTTGGACCCATTCCTCTCTGGGGACTCGCTGCCTGTTTTATACATTCTTCTTTCTCTTAGATACCACTTATAGACAGACACTTTACAGAATATCATCATTATGCAAACTATATAAATGAATACGTTGCTGTTACAATGCAGTCACAGGCAGAATAAAAAAACAATTAAATCCAATGATTCACAGTTGACTTCTTCTCTAATGACAAGAGTTATTTGCTTTTCCAATCTATTTCCATCTGCCCAGACCGGCATGATGACTTCATCAAGTTACAACTTTACTCTGCTGAGTTTCCATGCGGACACTTTTGGGTACTCCCTTTATACTCTTAACCTGTGAAGTAACCCAAACCCCTTATCCTGCTGCCTCCTTTAACAGTGCTAGCCCATGTCTGTATCTGATACTGCACCAGCTCTTCTTACTATAAATCAGGGACAAAGTGTGGCCCTGGGCAAAATTAAAAGTGGGGCCGTAAATTCAGAAATATTGTACCAACACAGTCATATTCAGTCAGCTCAGTAAATTAAAAGAAATACGAGCATGCTTTACTCAAGTTCTCAGACCGTACCAGACTAAATTAAAAAAAACAGTATCGGATCCCAGTCCACAAACCAGCCTGTGCTGCTCTGCACATACCTGTGAATCTAATAGACAGCAGATGGCTTCTGTGGTCTCTCCCACCCTAGTACAGCAGACAAGTGTCCTCCTCAGATGTGACATCCACATCATGTGGGTCCTGACCAGGGAAAAATTAAGACTACTATGGGCCCTGAGCACTACGAAGATTGTGGGCCCCACACCAATCTAAAAGTATTAACGATGATCTGATGCTTACTCTATAACTACAGTTACAGAACCAAACTTACAGCACACATACAACAACTTCTTAAAGTCTAATCCACTTTGTTATAATCACCCTCACTAGCTTAATGAGGTGTCGGTGATCACGGGTACTCACAGTGTTTAACGCATACCTGTGCATGCAGATGTGCATGTTTGCGCACCTCCCATAGACGTCTATGGGGCTTCTTTTTGCACAAATATGCACAAAATAGAGCAGGTCCTATTTTTTTTTTTTTAAAACAGCGGGCACAAAAAAAGAGGAAGTGAGAATGAGCCCATTGAAATTAATGGGTTCTATTTTCCGCGTTTTGTGGGTGGCATTTTCCAAGTGCAAAAATGAGCAAAAACATGCTTGTCTGTCGTAGCCCTAATGCAGCAAATTAGGATGCATATACGGACATATGGATTTTGCCACAGATTAATTGCAGACTTTGCAGTGAAATCACAACACAACATGCAGTGGACATTAATTGGAAACAATACATGCTGTGTGGATGTACCCTTAACCCCCTTTTACACAGGACAACTGTCAGGCATTTCAGTGCCCGACAGCAGTCCCAGCAATGATTGCTCCTGTGCTTTTACTTTCAGGGCCTGCATTGTCCATGATGGGCATGTTGGGCGTGCAATGAAATGGCATTCTAGTTTTTCCCAAAGATGCTTGATGGGATTGAGATCTGGACTTTGGGCTGACCAATGTGATAGCGATGAAAAAAAGAAAAAATAGCTCTTGCGCCGTCTCAACAAACAACTGGAGTTGACAATTTGATATTGTCTAAAAGATTTAATGAAGTACAACGCGTTTCGTCGCACAAAAGCGACTTTATCAAGTACTTGATAAAGTCGCTTTTGTGCGACGAAACGCGTTGTACTTCATTAAATCTTTTAGACAATATCAAATTGTCAACTCCAGTTGTTTGTTGAGACGGCGCAAGAGCTATTTTTTCTTTTTTTCATCGCTATCACGTTTCCGTGGGTCCAATTTACCATTTGGACACAGAGGCTCTGCAGCAGACTCCAACAACTCAGGAACCAGGACGACACCAGAGGAGTAAGACCCTTTAGAGGTCTGACAAGCCAACTTGGACTAGGAGGTGTTGGTGGGACCCCTCTCCACAGGGGTTTCCACCATACACCGGGTAAGTCCCATTTTATTTTATTTTACTTTATAGTATTATACCTTTTAAATTCACTTATTCGGATCACCCAGTGACACACCCCCCAGATAACCAGTTGAAGCGCCTCCCTGACCATCTTTTTATGTTTGGGCTGACCAATGACGTTTACAGACATTCTGCTCCTCAAACCAAGTCTTAACACTGCGTGCTTTCACTTATTTAGGCCCAAGGAAACACTCCAAGCACCATTGCAGGAGCCTCTGCGCATTCACTGTTGTGATGTTGGGTTTGTGTTCTGCTCTTCCATGGTAACCTTTCATATGCAGTTCCTTATATGCTACATAGATGTTCCAATGTGAGACCTCCTGAGTGAGTGTCTTGGCAGACAATGTATGTGATGCCTCCACAGCTCATAAAAGGCTTTTTGTTCATGGTCTGTCAGTTTACGAGGTCTTCCTGAACATGGCTGCACTGCACACACACCAGATGGTTTCCATTTCCGAATAACATTGCCAACAGTGGACTTTGGAAGGTTCAAAAGTGGAGTGATGTCCCGTACTGATTGGTTGCTCAGCTGACATCCCACCTCCATACCTCATTGGAAGTCTGTCAACTCTACAGCTCGTAACATTCTGATGGTTTCTGTACTGGGCTATGTCTGTGGGATACTCTCCTGTATACTCAATACTCACACATCTGATTTGCATATCCCCTTCCCTTACAACACAAGGTTGGTGGGTGTCCCAATACTTCTATCAACATATTTATACAGGGCTGGCCTTTGGTTAGATGGCATTCTGTACAGAAATTATTTAGCCACAAACATACTTCCTGCACAACCATTAAGCCAAAAAGTTTTAAAAAAGGCTACCTGACCCTCGCAAACAATGTTTTTTAAATTGTCTCAATACAATAAATATGAAAAATAAAATAATCATGCAAACGGTCTTGCTATTTTCTGTTATTTAATGCATTGCGCCTAGACAGGTCTATACATTGTAACCCAGGTATTATCACTAGTGATGAGCGAGTATACTCGCTAAGGCACTTTACTCGAGCGAGTAGTGCCTTAGCCGAGTATCTCCCCGCTTGCCTCTAACGATTCGGGGGGGCTGGCAGGGGGCGGGGAGCGGCGGGGGAGTACGGGGAGGAACGGAGGGGAGATCTCTCTCTCCCTCTCTCCCCCCGGCTCCCCGCCGCAACTCACCTGTCACCCGCGGCGGCCCCGAATCTTTAGACGCGAGCGGGGAGATACTCGGCTAAGGCACTAATCGCTCGAGTAAAGTGCCTTAGCGAGTATACTCGCTCATCTCTAATTATCACCACTCCTCCCAATATCTTCTCTCGTTTTCCTCCAACGTCATCTCACTCTAATATCATCTTTATCCCACCTGAAAGCATTCTCTTTCTCTCCTTCAGTGTCATTTCTCTTCCAAGGTATCATATCTACCCACCAATATCATCTCACTCTACCAAAATATCAACCCTTGTGTCATCTCTCCCCTACCTGTATTATTATCATCACTTCTGTCCCCTAGTATCATCTATGCCCATAGAATATTATATCTCCCCTATAGTATTATGACCTTCCGCCACAGTATTATTTCCACCCACAGTAAGACAAGCTGTGTCTGTTCTTCACCATATTCAGAAACAGCGTGGCTCACTGCACAACACTGTTTACGTAACTTCCATTCACTTCTATAGGAATTAATGGATCAGCATGGCAGAAGGTGCACGGCTGTTTCTGTAAACCCGACCATCTCTCATATCCTGGATGTGGTACCCAAAGAAACAGGGCAAGGCAAGAAGGGATCATTCTCTAAAATGAGAATACTCCTTTAAGAAATACTACATTTGGAGGAGTAGAGTCCATTGTGAAGTTTGCTATGGAGACTGTATAATTTTTGTCTACACTCTTGAGTGTAAGAAGAAAAAAAAGTAAAAACTGCTTTTTTTCAGCCCATAAAGCATTTTAACAAGAATAAGAAGTGAATAAAACTGAAAAGAGGAGGAATGGGGTTATCTTTTAATACTTGAAGAAGTGCAGAAGTGCTGCTGTTTCTACAGAACTCATTTTTTATGCAAAAGTTTTTTCAAAACTATTCCCTTTCTGGAGATATTGCCCATTAATGTTACCCTAGTCATATTGTATGTAAATCTTTGCATATTGGTCAGACAAGTTTAAAGGAAGAGAAATGTTTGTATTTTACAAGCTTTTAGAAAAGCTATTCTTTTTGTACCATGGGTGTATCCATTGTCATTTTTTCTACTTATGTCCTACTTACCAGCCTATTCGCTTCCTCTGCAATAAAGCTACTGCACATTTAGAGTTCGATATAGGAGTTAGATTTTAATATCATTCTACTTAGCCACATTTAGAATAATTTGCATCCATTTGAGTGCACTCCAGCTGACTCCATGTATACTTAAAATGTATTTTATTTGCTGAACTTCTATTTACCTATATTTTTATCATTGTCGGCTGAAAGCATTAGTACCGCATTAGACAACATCAGGAGATAAGAGAATATAAAATGATGCTTCCGTGGTTACATATCTTTTGTGCAATCACTTTGTGTTGACAGCTCAAATTCTGTTCTGGCCAAATAAAAAGACACATTGTATGAGTAGAAAAGTTTATTCCTAATTCAAATAAGCAGCCTGTTGTATTGGTGCTACATTCATGGCAAAGAGTAACCTCTGACTTCAGTAATATTTGTGCGTGAAAGCTTTTATTTGTCTGTCCCTATGCTGAAATTGGAGTCACTGAAGGGTGACATAAGACTCGAGTAGGTCTCCTATTTTCAACTTTAAAAGATCAAATATATACTGCTAAAATAAATATGTATTAGGCCCCTTTCACTCACATGTCAGTGAAAACTCAGCGTTTCAAACATGGCGTTTTACAGCGTGTTCGAACAGCGCTTTCTGACGCATTCGCCAGCGCTTTCTAATGCACCCCATCATTGCAATAGGTAATGAGATGCTTTAAAAATCGCTGAAACACATTAAAGCAGACAGAATTAGAAAATCACAGCGTTAGGCTGGATTCACACGAACGTATATCGGCTGGGTTTTCATGCCAAGCCAATATACGTTGTCCTCATCTGCAGGGGGGAGGATGGAAGAGCCCAGGAGCAGGAACTGAGCTCCCGCCCCCTCTCTGCCTCCTCTCCACCCCCTCTCCGCCCATCTGCACTATTTGCAATGAAAGGAGGCGGGATGGGGCGGGGCTAAGTTCTGAGAATTAGCCCCACCCTCGTCCCACCTCTCCCCATTGCAAATAGTGCAGAGGGGCGGAGAGGAGGCAGAGAGGGGGCGGGAGCTCAGAACCCTGCTCCTGGCTCTTCCAGCCTCCCCCCCTGCAGAGAGAAACGACGTATATCGGCTCGGCGTGAAAACCGAGCCGATATACGTTCGCGTGAATCCAGCCTTAGAAACGCTGGGTTCGAACGCTCATCTGAGAAGCCCAATTGAAATTAATGGAGGTGTTTTACAGTGCTTAGCGCGGCATTGGAAATGCCACACTTAACACTGTAAAAACCAATGTTATGGTAGTTCTGGGATCTGTTACTTTCTAGTAATCTGGTTCAGGTTCTATATTTGGTTCTCTTCATCTTCTGGATCTGGTAGGAGTGATTTTTGGTGAGACTTGCTTGGCTTCACCTGTGGGTAATTTGGGAGGACTATTTAACCTGGCCTTGTCCTTAGCTCATTGCTGTTTAATTCAGTCTCCCTCTGACTGTGATGGAAGTCAGAGGTTGAAGCTGGATCTCCTGTTTTTCTGATTCTTTACTAAGCTAAGTACTGAAATTACTATGATTGGTATCTTATTCTCTGTGGTTTTCCCACTTAGGGTCAGCTAGTGGCCTTGGTACGTGGTCAGGTTCGCCCTTGTTAGGGCGGGTTATCTGCGTATAGCCAGGGCCCTTTTCTGGGTAAAGGGTTTATAGGAACAGTGTTTCCCTGGTGTCTTTTTTTTATTGTTAACCACTATTTTGTGTGCAGTTACGGTGAGTCTTTCAGGTTTTCAAATCCAGCGCATCCTGATTGGACACGCCATACAGCCTGTGTGAGAGTGGCCTTAGAGTGTGTTCACACGTAGCTGATTTGCAGTGGATTGTGGTGTAGCTTGACAGAAGTTTTCACTTTTTCCATTTCAATTCAATAGAAAGGATGAAATTTGCTGCAGAACTGCACCAAAATCTGCGGCCAATACAGCAATTCAACAATATGTGAACGCATCCTTAAAAGGTTATTCTGCTATTTCTTCAATTATGCATAATTCTATATACTGCAGCCCAATACAAATTTGAGTAATATACCCTGTGTACCTATTTGGCTTCTGATTGCCATTCCTGGGTCTACCATATGACTTCTGAAAAATATAGTTGAGAGGCTGATGTCCATATTCTTAGCCAGAGCAGTCTCCGGCCCTGTCCATGTCTTCTGACATCCGGAATGGGCTTGTGTGAGAGTATGGACATGACATGGGCAGGCAGACAGCACCAGAAGTTCCATTGAACCAAGAGCATGCACAATCACATTGGCCGTAGTCTCATCTGTGCATGCTCGGGGTGTAGTGGATGGTGATCAGTGAAGAAGATTGGTCTTTGGTGGTGTATTTTTCATCTTTGCGTAGGGCTAACAGGTAGGTGTATATCTTGGTGGTGAATGTAGTGGATAGAACTTTGTACAGGGCCTGCGATGCCAATGCTAAGGATTCTGGAGAATGTAGTATAGCAGGGGAGAAATGGAAATTGCATTTGTAAGCAACAGTACAGAGAGGGGATGATGCCAGAGCATGTGCAAACCACTGATAAGGTAACAGAGGTGCTAACTGACTATATCAGTGCTAAAATATTTACTACTTGTAAATTGAGGCTAGTATCGGAAAATCCCTTTAACAATAATCCAGTACTGCATCAATCAATTCTCCTCTGTTTCAAATGAGGAATAAGTCGTACAACACAGATCAGAGTATGATATTTCTTCAAAAGAAATGTGAAAATGCCAAATCATTAGACTATAAGTTACCAACTATTATGAAAAGATGGTGCTTGTAACGGAGAATACTGTTTGTTCTAGGTAGTTATTGAGAGGGCAATTTTGACTAAAACCAGAAGTCTAAAGGTGGTGCCCATTTCATTTACATTTAAAACCTATCTGACCTACATACAGGATAGAGGGGAAGATGACAAGCTTGTGGACATTCCGTTTTCTGAGGTTTCATTCAATATTTTCATATTAAAAGCTATTTAAATGTAGCATTGCTCAATATGATTGGCTGGGTGGTTAATTCATCTTGATTTTTGCCAAATCGAATCAGGTAAGTCCAACCTAATTTTTGATGAAAATCATGTCAGAATCAAATTTCCCAAAATGTTTGCTACAGAGGAAAAAGTGCAACCAATCAGCAGGCAGGGCACCTTGATGAGCTCACCAAATGTATCCGCCATCTTGCATATGGGCAGCAATTTCATGTAACATCTGCATGACATGACCTAGCCATATATAGCACAGAAAGAGTGTAACCAGCAGAATAGAGAAGCTGCATCACGTTAATATGCCTATACAAAATGTGGTCTGGAGTTAGAACCAGATATTCTACAGATGATATATTGCTGCTAGTGTGAAGGCTTGTATACTAGCAGAGAAAATACATGGGGTTGTATTGCAGGGACCAGAGAAAGACGCTTGCAAAATGTGCCTATACAAAACGTGGTCTGTACATTTGGGGAGTAATTCTATGAGGCATATCTGCTGCTGTCACTGTATTTGAGCACCTAGAAGGTGAGTGAGGAGACTTACAAGGCTATCTATGCTCCTCAGGGAAATGTGCAAATAATTGCGCCACCTATTGGAAGGAAGCATTCCTACAAGTGTAGTGGCCCAAAGTCACTGGGGACCCTCCAGAATGAATAATATATGTAGAGTGTATTGTCTTGTACTTTGTCTGGTATAGCATCTTAAATGTGGAATGAATCAGCTAAATGTGCTAATATTTGCAGGAATGAAAGGGTTAACATCTGCAAATGTCTGGAAATGTATCATTTTATGTTGTGAGTTGGAAGTCATGTGATCATGCTTCATATATGTGGTTGCAAAGTGGAATGCAAGAGAGTTGAGGGGAATAGAGTCGTTGGTAAGTCAGTGAGAGAGAGCAGTCTAGTCTGCCAGAGAGTGAGATGCTTTTGGACCAAGATGGCACCCAGTTTTGATGTTCTTCTTCACTACCACAAGAACCCGTGAAAACTTCCTACTGAGAAATTCCCACCAAGGCTGTGGAAAAAGTAGGGGGGTCAACCCTACCATGGAGCAGAGATAACGACCAATTACAGCTCAACATGTAGAGGACAGCCTAGGGGAGGAGTCATCCACTTTGGTGAGGAAAGCTCTGGATTTGTCTTCTCAGATTCACCATGACAGCAACAAAGAAGACATGACTGTTTATGCTACCATGTGGTGTGTGCCAGCCGGATATTCCCCGCCGCAACCCAGATTTTACTGGGGCGATGAGCCTGAGTTGCAGGAATTGGCAAAGTGTTCCGTCTTCCCCACCTGACAAAAATAAGAGCCTGGGATTGCGGCCCAAAGACATGCTGCCAGCAAGGAAAAGATCGCCTCAAATATCTGTCCCCTCAGAGGAGGAACAGTCACCTGTGTCTCAGGAAGACACCCATTGGAACAGGAGAGATCCGCTATACATGCCGTGGATTGTCATCCACAGGAAAAACCAGGAGGCAAGAACATCCCTCCCTCCAGAGTTTGCCCTTCATTGGGAACTTTGAGGACTTGAATGCTAGGCGCTGCAGAGAACCTCGTTCAGAGCTACGCCGACCCTTCAGTGGACCACCTGCAATGACCCTTTGTACAGTGGTTGAAAGCACTGCATAAGACTTGTTTGTTACATGGCAGCAGCTGGACTTGAGCTGTTATAAGCTTCAGCACCTAGAACCAGACTCCAGTGATCAAGATTGTGAGGTAAGGCTAAGAGACCCTGACAGCCCATCTCATAGTGCCTCTTTGGAGTGCGTTTATGGGGTAGCATGGCGACACCCACCAGACTCGGTTCAAGTTCAGAATCTGAAGAGCCTACTGCTACCCATCGTGTCCACGTGGTGCTAAGAGACTCCTGTATTGTGAGCCCAAAAGACTTTTTGCATTGTTTGGACTTTGTTTTATTCCTGTTAAGGCCCAAAAAGGACTTGAGAATTAATGTTCCCTTTTCATAGCAAGGTTGTGCATTTTTCCAAATGTGATTTCTATTGTATTTATTGTTGGAAAAAATGTTATCATAACATTCTACTGTTTAAGCGAGGTGCAGGAGGGTAATGCAAGCATGAAGAGTAAACGTTGTCTGCATTTCCAGGAAAATGATGGTCTTGGATACCATCCAACCTAACAATACATTTTCTCATGAGCACTCACAAATTTTAGTACATGCTGTCATAAACTAAAGCTTTACATCGAAAGTAACATCTTAAGTAGTCTGAATACACTTAGATAGGTAAGCTCTAAGTAGCAACCGAAGTGAGAGTTGTGATTACAGGCTTCGCCTTGCACGCTTAATGACTGTGTAGATGTCCCGCTGGATGTATTTGTGTAAAACACTGAAAACTAGTCCACTCCAGATTACACACTCTGTTTAAGAGGCACCAGGGTCGGCTTATTTTAGGTAGGGGGGAACTGTAGTGGCCCAAAGTCACTGGGGGCCCTCCAAAATGAATGCTATATGCAGATTGTATTGTCTTGTACTTTGTCTGGTATAGCATCTAAATGTGGAATGAATCAGCTAAATGTGCTAATGTTTGCAGGAATGAAAGGGTAATATCTGCAAATGTACTGTCTGTGTCTGGAAATGTATCATTTTATGTTGTGAGTTGGAAGTCATGTGATCATGCTTCATATATGTGGTTGCAAGGTGGAATGCAAGAGAGTCCAGCAGAGCAGAAACGTTGGTGAGGAGTGTGTTTTCCAGGAGTAGAGCTGCACAGATAACTGGGACTGTGGGCTCGATATTCATCCTGAGTTTTGCCTCCTTGTCTCACGACCCACTTTGCCTGTACCGGTGCTTTGCTCTGGCCTATGTACTATTGGACTGTTTGGTGTTGGCGTTTACAAGTAAAGCAACATTGCTGACCATTTCCAGCTTTGTTTTCAGCTATACCCTGTGTGTATTGACTATCATTTCATCATTTGGCTTTACCACAGAGGAAAGAACGGTGGTGGCATCACGTGACATAAAACTGTAAGTTCAGAACCGTAGCTCGGTTCATTGTTCCCCTTGAAGTCCCCCCCTAAGCAGTGGCCTGGATGGGTCTCCTTCATCCCTTACAGGAGGAGATGGAAGATCCACTGTGACAAGTGACATCTCTACCCCGGCCATCTCCTTGGCCGTGGGCCCGCTCCTTGCCCACTGCACAAGTCAATGTCAGACTCTTTATACAAGTCTTTATAACAATGAGTGGGAATTGAAAACCGTACATTGACAGCTGTTTCAGGGTTTTTGCCCCTCGTTAGTGTGAAGTAGGTTTTCTAGCTTGGCTAGTGAGACGCCAGTCATTGTTATAAAGACTTATATAAAGTCTATGTGCTCTCCTTAAGGAGAGATGATACTCTTCCTGACCCACGTCATAGACTTCTCACTAACTTACAGTTTTTACCCATCAACGGACCAGAGTGCACCTCCAGGTGTGGAGCAGGTACACTCTGGTCCTCTGATAAGTAAAAGCTATAATAAACCCAACTGTTGGTGAAGTAACTGTTCCATCTCAAACTAATCATCTTAGCTGGGCATTGAAATGGTCCTCCACTAGTTACGTTATTGGGTGTTACAGTGTGTACCCTTGTGTGCTTATGTGTTGTCAGTTACATATATAAATAATAAAATTTGGGGCTATCAATAAAAATTGTTTCTATTAAGGGCTTTGAATAATAAAACTGACTTAATACAAAATGTTGCGGAATATGTTATCCTGGAATTCGCACCAAAAACCACATGTCTAAATGCAGATTTTGATATGGAATTGCCGGCAAAATTTTGAATTCTGCCATTTGAAATTCTGCTTCAAAATCTGCAAGTTAGCAGTGTGTACCTTCATGATGAATATCCCGCAAGAGGGCATATTCCACATTGTTGCGGAATATTTCATCCCTGTGAAAGCACACTTAACCCTTTCCAATCCACTGTCTGACGTCTGAAGACCTTATGATTTAAGGCTGTACAGCTCCGATGTTGGAAGACGCCCGTTGGGGTTCTCTTACTGTATATTGCCAGCCTCTCTGCTGTTGGAGCCTATCCAACATGTCACCTCATGCAGTACTGGCTTTAGCCAGCAAATAGCGCCGTTATATAACAGCAGAAAAAGAGTAAGCCCCCTAGGAAAACCAGGATAGAAATTGGATTGGAAAGAGTTAAAGGAGTATTCCCACCTGAGACATTTACAGCCAATACACAGGATATGCTATAAATGTCTGATTTATGCCAGTCCCACTTCTGAATATGTCATGAATATCCAAGGTGGGAATATCCATTTAACATAACTATTAAGAATCAACAAGAAGAAAACAGAATGTTCAAGTGTAACGGTTTTTAAAGGCATCCCTAAAGGACAAAGTACAGAGAAGTGTAATTCCCTCTAGGACATTCCATCAATCTTGTGACATTGATGACCTTAAATGACTTTGAATTAATTTCCAATGTAGGAACCATTTCTCTGAAGCTACTGGCACAGTATAACACTCATGAGGATATGCAGTGCAACACTAAGATTTTTGTATACATGCAGTAGGTTTATACAATAACTATAGCAAAGTTCGGGATTTAATTAAAAAAAAAGTAGGAAGCATGATAAAAAATAAATAACCATTACTCAACAGTTAAATCTCCAGTGCCGATACTTTCTTGGGCCTTGCCAGTATTTGTATACTTTGCTGCAGCAATTATATGCTGTACATCCTCAAGAATGCTGCAGCTGGTCACTAGCTTCAGTGATGTTGCTTGCACAAGACTGCAGAGGCCAGTGATGGGCTACAACAGTCACATGAATGTACGTGATGTCATTGCTAAGTAAACAAAGACCGGCAGCTACGTAAAAGCAGAGCATCGGCATTACAGTGGCAGAAATTCAATAGTTGAATTATGGTTAACTTTTTAGTCCAGTTTACAGCGGACTAGTTTGGTACTTAAAGGGGTTGTCCCGCGCCGAAACGTTTTTTTTTTTTATTCAATAGGCCCCCCGTTCGGCGCGAGACAAACCCAAGGGATGGGTTAAAAAAAAAAAAGGTTTAGTACTTACCCGAATCCCCGCGCTGCTTACTTACCTTACCAAGATGGCCACCGGGATCTTCACCCACGATGCACCGCGGGTCTTCTCCCATGGTGCACCATGGGCTCTGTGCGGTCCATTGCCGATTCCAGCCTCCTGATTGCCTGGAATCGGCACACGTGACGGGGCGGAGCTACGAGGACCAGCTCTCCAGCACGAGCGGCCCCATTCACCAGGGAGAAGACCGGACTGCGCAAGCGCGTCTAATCGGGTGATTAGACGCTGAAATTAGACGGCACCATGGCGACGGGGACGCTAGCAACGGAGCAGGTAAGTGAATAACTTCTGTATGGCTCATAATTAATGCACGATGTACATTACAAAGTGCATTAATATGGCCATACAGAAGTGTATAACCCCACTTGCTATCGCGGGACAACCCCTTTAAGAATGTGCTTATTTTGGGGGTTTTTTTTCATCTCCAATTTTCAGAAGCCATGAATATTTATTTTCGAACTGACATATCTCTTTGATAGATGGTTTGTTTTTTTTAAATTCGTTTTATTTTGAAGAAACAAAGGCATTGTAGAATACAGAATAAAGAAAGTTTTGTTAGGTGTGTCGTTGTTCATACATACATTTTCCATTGTATTTGAATCGATATAGCTTGTTACTGTATTTCTCGGATAACTTGGCAACAATAAACTTTATAACTTTTTTCCAAGTGCCCATTCTGTATAGACGGCTAGGGGTAAGATAGGCCTGGTACATTATGTATAGTTGGATTAGTTTGTTATTTACAGCGGGGGAAACTGCCAGGTGGGATTTGGAGATGTCCTGCCACTCCTCGGGTGTGAGAGATGGAATCACTTGCTTCCATTTATCGTATGCTATAGGTGGGTTAGGGGCTATTTTAGCCGAGAGGAGATGTGTATATAGGGCCGAGATTAGCCCCCTGGGTCCCTGAGACTTGAGGATGCCGATTGTAGGGAATTTAGATATATGTGTTGAGGCGGGTGGGAATTGGGAGTTTAAAGCGTGTCTTAGCTGGAAAAATCTGAATAGTTGGAGATGCGGGGACTGCAGCCTGTCGCGTAGTTCTGTGAATGTAGGGAATATTTCGTCTGTATATATGTCGTTTAGTGTGTGTACCCCTTGGGCCATCCAATATTGTGGATCTGGGATTGATTGTAGGGCGGTGAGACCAGGGTTATTCCAGAGACAGAGCTCGGGTATTATGTCTCGGTATCGTTGCAGCGCCTTCACCTCCCTCCACACTCCAAGGGCTAGTTTGTGAAGCGGGATCACGTCGGTGGGGTTGGTGTATTGCGGGAATTCTAGGTAATTTAAAAGATTATTGCCTTTTACTTGCTTCGCCAGTTGTTTATCTGCTATGGGCAGCTCCCCATTCAAGACCCAGGTCCGTATGTTCCTCAGTTGTCCTGCCAAGTAATAGAGTCGGAGGTCCGGGAGGGCTATTCCGGCTTGCTCTTTGGGCCTTTGTAATGTCGACAGGCTTAGTTTGGAGCGAGAGGAGTTCCATACAAAGGAGATGATCAGGGAGTTTAATGCCTGAAAGAAGCGTTTAGGGACTGTTACTGGCATGTGCTGTAGTATATACAAACATTTAGGCTGGATGGCCATTTTAATGATATTTATGCGCCCCGCCACGGAGAGCGGTAGTTTGGTCCATCCTTTTAATTTGTGTTTTATGTCGTCCAGTAGCAGGTCCTTATTTTCTGCTATAGCGTTGTTGTGGTCATATGGCATTAGTATCCCCAGATATTTGAATGTTTGGACCGGTTTTAGCCCGTACTTAGTTACGCAGGGGTCGTTTCCGGGGTTAGAGTTTGTGTATAGGATTGTCGATTTGGACCAGTTGACATATAGACCCGAGAAACTGGAGAACCTATCTATGTGGGTCATGGCTTGGGAAAATGAGTTCATTGGGTCTGATAGAAAAAGAATTGTATCATCCGCGTATAATCCCACCTTACTCTCAAGGTCCGTCCATCTAATACCTTTTACATTGGGGGTGCCTCTCAGGCGGATCGCCAGCGCCTCAATGGCTATGGCAAATACAGCCGGGGATAGAGGGCATCCCTGTCGGGTACCTCTTGCCAATTGGAATTCGGGTGATGGAATGCCATTTACCACTACATTCGCGCTCGGGGATTTATATATAGTTTTGATCCATTGTTGGAATTTGGGTCCAAATCCAAAGCGGGCCAGACAGGCCTCGAGAAAAGCCCACTCCAATGAGTCGAAGGCCTTTGCCATGTCCAGTGAGACTAAAGCCCAGGGCATATTGTATTGCTTACCCAGTTGCATGGCCGTCTGGACTCTACGGATATTTATTGTCGTAGATTTCCCAGGCATGAAACCCGTCTGGTCCGGATGGACAATGGATAGAATCACTTGATTTAATCTAGTAGCTAGGATTTTGGTTAGGATTTTGTAATCAGCATTTACCAGTGAGATTGGGTGGTAGGAGCTACAGTCTGTCGGGTCCTTTCCAGGTTTCTGTATCACTACTATGGAGGCTTTGTAGAATGAAGGTGGGAGGGTGTTGTCTATTTGGGCTTGATTTAGTGTCTGAAGTAGTAGCGGGACTAGTTGTTCACTGTATTTCCGGTATGTCTCTATTGGGAGGCCGTCTGGGCCGGGTGATTTATTTGGGGCCATATCCCTAATTACCTGCTGGATCTCCTCCAGCGTGATAGGGGCTTCCAGAAGTTCAACCTGATCTACGGATAAGGTTGGGAAGTTTAGATCCTCCAAGTAGCTCAGGATATCCACCACTGTGCTCTGAGAGGAAGAGTTGTACAAATTACTATAGAAGTCTTTAAAACAGTTTGTGATAGATGGGCCGTCAGTCAGCTCCACCCCGCCTTGGTTTTTGATCTTAAGGACCGTATTAGTTTTGTTTCCCCGTCTAATGAGGCTGGCCAGTAGGTGACTGGATTGATTTCCCAGTTCAAAATAATGTTGCTTGGTGAAGAATAATTTGCGCTTAGCTTTAGCATATATTTGATGTTTATGAAGTCGAAAGTAGGCTGAGCCAGGCTGTTTTATTGGCATCTATGGGGTTGGATGTGTATATCTTTTCAGCCTCTATTGTCTGGGTTTCTAGTTCTCTGTCGGCCTGGGCTGTCGATTTTTTTAATGTATGAAATGGCGGACTTAAGGAATCCCCTTACGTAAGCCTTCAAAGTATCCCATTTCAGAGCGGGGTGGGTATTCTCGCTGTGGGCCTCCAGGAACAGGGATATGTGGAAAGGCATTTGGTCGTCTGGTCCGATTAATTTCAACCAAAAGGGATGGAGCCTCCAAGTGGGTACTATATTTTGTTGAGGGAATTTCAGCGTTAATAGTATGGGGCTGTGATTGGATATGCCGCGCGGGCAGTGCGTGCTGTTGGAAAGGTATATTGCCAGTTCCGCTGAGCTAAATATATAATCAATCCTTGCCAGCGCGCTGTCCCGGGGAATGACAGGTGAACTCCCGCACGTCAGGGTGTTTAAATCGCCAGAGATCGATCCAGCCGACACTTTTGATTAATTGTTTTAGGGAAGAGCTTTGGGTGGGGGTCGTGTTAGGGGATATGTGGAGTTTGTCTACGGCTGAGTCCATTACCATATTAAAGTCACCTAGGCAAATCACCCCCGCCGAGGGGTATTGATGTGCGTATGTTATGGCGGATTGTAAAAGGTGGAGGTTATTATGGGGTGGGTTGTAGATAGATAGGATAATATAAGGTTTGGAGACTATTTCGCCGAATATGAATATGAACCTTCCTTCGGGGTCCCTGCGAATATTGATAGGGTTCCAACGCAATGACCTGTGGATGAGCACAGAGACGCCCCTGGAAGAGGAGGTGTGGAAGGAGTGCGCAGCCCATTGCACCCATGGCTTTGCAAGGGCGTCGGCCTTTTCTTTAATAAGGTGGGTCTCTTGCAAACTTATATTGATAGATTGTTTGTTATGTGCTGAATTGTAATTTTTATTTATACCATTTTGGACTACATTTTATGTTTTATTTAAATTTTAGTCATTTTTTTGTAGGATATTGTTTGTTGCTTTTTTATACTGTTCACCATGCAGTACAAATTACATAAGAACTTTTTTCTGCGGGTCAGTGCAATTAAGACAACATTAAAATTCTATATAATTTTGTAGGTTTTTTCACGTCTGCATAGTAAAAACACTTTTTTGGCAAATTATTCATTTATAAATTTAATTCAGGGAATAATTTGTTTTTGACATTGCTGCATTCGATTTTTTTTTCCGTTGATGGAACTGCATTAGGACTTGATTTTTGTTTGATGAGATGTAATTTCTCTAGTACCACTTTGGGGTACATACATAGTATGTAAGGCCGAAAAAAGACACATGTCCATCCAGTTCCCCCTATTAACCCCCAATGTTGATCCAGAGGAAGGCAAAAAAAGCTAATGACTTTTTGATCACTTTCAATGCATTTTTTGGGAGTTTGAACATACAAACAGCATTTTTTAACAGTGTTCACTGTGGGGGATAAAAAATCCATTTGTTTTATTGCAAAGGTTGTGGTGATATCAAAAAAGTAATTTTTTCTTTCTTTTTTTTTTTACAAAAAAGGAAAAAAGGCAACAGTGAACAGAAAAAGCCTTTTTTTCTTTACTTGTATATTTTTTTGCATTTGAAAAAAAAAATCCTTTAATCTATTTTCTTATAGGGAGATTTAAACATACAATCCTATGGTCGCTATGATAATGCACTGCACTTATGTCCTATAAGACATTTTATCTCCTGTCTCTTACACTAACAGCCATCGTAGGCCCAGCGTCCACTGTTAGCAGAATAGTAAAAGAATGGTGGAGCAGCCCTGGCAAAAATGGAAAAAGAAGTTGAGGACAATGCTCTCTTTTTGAGGGGGAGTGAGCTGAAATTTTTGAATGAAAGTAAGAAGTCCCAAGTCCTGTTATACCCAACTAGGTCAATGTTTGAACAACAGATGCCAAACTGATTAAACATATTGGATATAAGGCGCAACCTATAGACACATAATTACATGAGATGGGTATTTGCCAAATGTCTCAGTTTATTTATAAAACTAGTATATATATATATATATATATATATATATATATATATATATATGCGTTTTGAGGTCAGTAGACCTCTTCCTCAGTACTTGCTGGGGACACACAGCTGGATGCTGATAGTTGTCCTTTGGAGAACATTCAGTATGCTGTAAATATACAGCGGTTTGCGTTAAAGCCCTCCTGCCCATGCTGTAAATATATATCACGGGGTTAGAAGGGCTGAAGCATGTTCAGTAGTAAATCAGACACATCAGCAAGTTTGCTTCTTTTGGCAGAACATCTTTCAAAATTCAAGTAATTGGGATCAATATCATCTATTTCTTCTGAGGAGTGTCTGCGGCAGACTTCAAGCCTTTGCTCGTTTACAGCAGCTTTCATCTTTTTGTTAAAAAGAAAATCAAAAAGTGGTAAAATTCCTTTATGCGAGAAAACCTCTCATTTATTCTAACAATTGCAGCATCAATCAAGGGTAAATAAAGACCCTTTTCACCCTTTCTGCTGAAGTTCTGTGATCCTCCTCTATGTGTTCATAATCAAACATTTTTGTCTTTGTTTTCTAATGGATATTGCAAATTCCACATCTGCTTCTTCAGCGATGTCTTTAGAATGGAATAGGCTGATCCAAACCCATATATCTGCTTCTATAATCCAACATCCTGTTTATTTTATTCAGTATGTTCAGTAGTAAATTGTAAATGAAAACAATGACAATTCAACTTAAATGGATTGGTAGCACTGGCAAAAATTTAATTTTTCAATGAAATAAGACTAGAGATGAGCGAGCACCAAAATGCTCGGGTGCTCGTTGCTCGAGTCGAACTTTCCGCGATGCTTGAGGGTTCGTTTCACGTAACAAACCCCATTGAAGTCAATGGGCGACTCGAGGATTTTTGCATATCGCCGATGCTCGCTAAGGTTTTCATTTGTGCAAATCTTCAAAACCTACAAAAGTGATGGAAACGACACAGAAACGGATAGGGCAGGCGAGGGGCAACATGCTGAGCTGCATCTCAAGCTCCCAGGTCCCACTATTCAGCCACAATAGAGGCAAGAGTGAGCCCCCCCCCCAACAATTTGACGGCAGACATACGGCGGTGTAAAATTTTTTTGAATTATTGAATTATTGGCGTGTAGTTGGAGGCAGACAGCGCTTATGTTACGCAAACTGCAGCCCGAAAAAAAATTATACAGAAGCCTGCAAGCAGGCCTAGCTGTGCAATAGTAAGGTACTAGAACTCCCAGCAGCCACAGAGTTAAATGTACACAGTCACAGCTAACCCTAAGAAGGACCATTGGGGTTCTTGTAGACAGGATTCCACACTACCCACTGTCCCTGCCTGACCAATACTGCCCCTATACTATGTAGTACAGACTGCAGCCTGAGAACGCTATAGCCTGCATGCCCGATATATAAAAAAAAAAAGAGCAAAACTGCTCCCAGCAGCCACAACAGTAATGCACACGGTCAGATGTTGGGGTTCTTGAAGAGGCATTGCAGGAACAGCACTCTCCCTAATCTCTGCCAGCGTGTGTCTGAGGCGAGCCGCGGGCGGGACTGCTTTATATACTCAGCGGTCACATGATCTCGCCAGCCACTCACTGCAGGGGGGTGGGATAGGGCTGGAACGTCACAGGAGGAAGTGGTAATGCCTTCCCTGCATGTCTATTGGCCAGAAAATGGCGCAAAACTTTCAGGGAAGGAAATGGAATTGACTCGAGTAACCTGTGGTGCTCGTCTCTAGTAACGAGCATCTCGAGTACCCTAAAACTCGAACGAGCATCAAGCTCGGACGAGTACGCTCGCTCATCTCTAAATAAGACGAAAAGACCATTAGGAGTAGGCATATGTGGTTACATACTGCAGGGTGACACATAAGTGAATGTGAGCAGTCAGAAAAAGTTCCCATGACATTATTTTAGTCCCAATACGCTATAAATCCTATCAATTCCTATGACATGATAGCATTCCAACCTTTGGGACCTATACCAATTTTGGCAATGAAGGGGACAAGTAGCTGGTATAGTGGTGCATCCTCCTCGCTGCTTTTTCTTTACACACCGGTGCTCCGGTTACCCGTCTTTGCAGGGAACAGCTGTGGTTTTATTCAAGTGAATGGGGTTAATTGCAGGTCTCTCCACAAGCAGGCGTCTTGGAGCACTTCCGTGCAAGGAAAATTTAGAAAGGGTAGCAGCAATATACCAGAGCTGCAATCCCTTCATTCTCAGGATTGATTGGGGTCCCAGACATCGATGCTCCACTGATCATAAATCAATGGCTTACCTTAGTGACATGCCATTACTTCGTAAGACAGGAATAACCGTTTAACCTAATATACTTTATATTGAAGGTATACATCTCCTTAAGCAGCTGGTACCTCTTCTGATGGACAAGGCTACCCCTGCTGCTTTGTAATGTGTTTTATTTGCTGCTTGAAATTTAGAAGTGTTTGCTGGTAATAATAATTTTACCTTGCTCGACCTTTTTGTTTTTAATTTCTTGACATTTTAATTTCTTGACCTTTCCCCCAATGGTTTAATTAGGTGTGTTGCACTGTAGGTTATTTCTGTTTGTTAGAAAGCACATTGAAATTTGTAATATTAGCGCAATTTTCATAGTTCAAAAAGATACAAGTAGACCGACACTGCCTCATCCCTACTTCAGATCACAATGCTCCATAGAGGTAAAGAGAAATAACATCAAGCCTCTGCTTCTCCTGTTCTCCAGCGGTGCTCTGCATCCCGAATAATAGATAAACTGAAATTGCGATACAGCAGAGGACTCACCATATATTCCAGACTTCCTTTATTAAAAGCACAAGTCTACAGAGGAAAATGGCCTCGTTCCCTGAGACCTATGCTGGTAATTAAAAACAGTTCAGTATATCGGGTGAGTATGGCGGCTCTCATTCTTTCCTGCATTGAGTGTAATTCTGTTGCACTGCCTTGTATACGTAGGATTCAGTAGTTGTTTTTTTTTTTTTCAAACATCACAAACGAATTGCAAATATTCTCGATAAACTATAGTTAAAAAAATGACATTCTAATAGAGAATACAGTTTAGGAAGGATATGTAATTATAAAAGAGCAGGAAGAAGTGGAAGGAGTCAGACCTGAAGCAAAACAACAGTGAAGAAGCAGGAAGGATTTGCTGAGGGTGCAGTGAAGAGTCTGACAGGAAACCAGAGGAGCCGTGACCTTACCTAGAATGGAGACGTTCCTGGAGAAGAGCAGAATGGCAGCGGATGAGAGTGGACGTCCATGACTGGAAGACACACCAGGAGCAGCGCTGGGGGACAGCAGAGACGGAGCCGACAGTTGGAAGGGTGAGGAAGCAAAGGCCGCCGAGGGTGCATGCACCGGTGCAGTTTAGCCGGGAGCATGGTCCTGTGTGCCACCACATAAGGAGACCCTCACCTGTCCCTCAGGGCCTGTCCTCTCCCTACAACACAGCGGAGGGAAGAGGGTGGACCTGGGGGAATCTTGTCAGGTAGTGCAGCGCAGTGTCTGGCGCAAGGCCCTGTGCTGAGAGGGGGGCAGGGCCGGGCATGCGACAGCTGACAGTGAGTGGAGGCAGAGCTGAGGGATATTCACCTGGTGTGTTGTCGGTCAGGGAGCAGCCTGGCAGCAGTCAGGGATGTCTGAGGTTCAGGGGAGAAAAAGATGGGGGGACCTGCAGGGAATAGCAGCTATACAAGCCAAGTGATGGAGAGCTAAGGACGGTAGGCGGCTGGTCCAGCGGTGGGCAGAAGAGAGGGGGCCACAAGAAGATCTGAGGTGGCTGCAGGCACAGAGAGGAGGCTGAAGTCGGGATGGGATCAGTCGGACAGGATAATTAGCTCCGTGGAGGAGAAGGAACAGCTGAAAGAAGGATCAGTGGCTGGTGGCTGGTGGGTTTACAGCCCCTATGCATCCAGGTACGTATACATATATAGCTTGTTTGTCTACTTTCATTAGTCAGGTTGGCCTGCAAAGGTTAGCGCAGGATGGCAGTCATCAAATGATCGCATATACTAGTCCCCTAGTGGAGCTAAAAAAAATGTGTTAATAAAAGTTGAATAAACTTTAATTAAATAAAATCCCAGATAAAAAATATACATTATTCCCAATAGAACCCCTTTTTCTTTGTTGAAAAGGAAAAAAAGTGAAAAAAAACCCAACACATTATAGGTTTTGCCACATTCATAATGACATAAGCTATAAAATATTGTTTGACTGTTTTTGTTTGACTCCTTCCCAAAACAATGCAATAAAAACTATCAAAAAGTCCCAAGTAACCCTAAATGGTACTAATAAACCTAAAACTGATGTAGCAAAAAGCAATCCTTTATACAGCTCTGTTGACAGAAAAATACAAATGTTACGTTTTTGGCAATAGTAATACGTTTTTTTTTTTTAAACTGTTTTTATTATGCCAAAAAAATAAAACACAAAAAAACTATATAAATTTGCTATATCTGTAGCCTTACTGACCCTCAGAATAAAGTTAAACTATCATTTATACCATACTGTGAATACCCCTAAAAAAAAACTTGAAAAAAAAGCCAGAATAGCTGTTTTTGGTCGTCCTGACTCTAAAACACAATAGGATAAAAAAGCAATTGATATGTCATATGAACACCAAAAAGGTACCAATGAAAACTACAAGTTGCCCCACAAAAGACAAATGCTATATTGTCCTGTCAGTAGAAAAAAAATGGGTCTTGCAATGCAACGGTATTGAAACAAATTGTTTTAAAATTTGTTGTTTTTGTTGTAGTAAAGCATAGTGTATACAAAGGTGGTTACTAGAGATGAGCGAGCACCAAAATGCTCGGGTGCTCGTTACTCGGAACGAAATTATCGCGATGCTCGAGGGTTCGTTTCGAGTAACGAACCCCATTGAAGTCAATGGGCGACCCGAGCATTTTTGTATATCGCCGATGCTCGCTAAGGTTTCCATTTGTGAAAATCGGGGCAATTCAAGAAAGTGATGGGAAGGACACAGCAACGGATAGGGCAGGCGAGGGGCTACATGTTGGGCGGCAAGAGTGGCTCCCCCCCAACAACTTTTACTTCTGAAAAGCCCTCATTAGCAATGCATACCTTAGCTAAGCACCACACTACCTCCAACAAAGCACAATCACTGCCTGCATGACACTCCGCTGCCACTTCTCCTGGGTTACATGCTGCCCAACCCCCCCCCCCCCCACACACACACGACGCAGTGTCCACAGCGCACACCAAAGTGTCCCTGCGCAGCCTTCAGTTGCACTCATGCCACACCACCCTCATGTCTATTTATAAGTGCGTCTGCCAGAGGAACCGCAGGCACACACTGCAGAGGGTTGGCACGGCTAGGCAGCGACCCTCTTTAAAAGGGGCGGGGCGATAGCCCACAATGCTGTACAGAAGCAATGAGAAATATAATCCTGTGCCACCGCCATCAGGAGCTGCACACGTGGGCATAGCAATGGGGAACCTATGTGCCACACACTATTCATTCTGTCAAGGTGTCTGCATGCCCCAGTCAGACCGGGGTTTTTTATAAATAGTCACAGGCAGTTACAACTACGCAATGGGAATTCCGTGTGCTCCCACAGCATGGGTGGCTCCCTGGAACCCACCGGCTGTATATAAATGTATCTCATTGCAGTGCCCATCACAGCTGAGGTAACGTCCGATTAAATGCAGGTGGGCTTCGGCCCACACTGCATGCCCCAGTCAGACTGGGGTTCTTTAGAAGTGGACACATGTAGTTACAACTCCGTGTGGACCGACAGCATGGGTGGGTGCCAGGAAGCCACCGGCGGTACATAAATATATCCCATTGCATTTCCCATCACAGCTGAGGTAATGTCATGTTTAATGCAAGTGGGCTTCGGCCCACACTGCATGCCCCAGTCAGACTGGGGTTCTTTAGAAGTGGACACATGTAGTTACAACTCCGTGTGGACCGACAGCATGGGTGGGTGCCAGGAAGCCACCGGCGGTACATAAATATATCCCATTGCATTTCCCATCACAGCTGAGGTAATGTCATGTTTAATGCAGGTGGTCTTCGGCCCACACTGCATACCCCAGTCAGACTGGGGCTCTTTAGAAGTGGACACATGTAGTTACAACTCCGTGTGGCCCCACGGCATGGGTGGCTCCCTGGAACCCACCGGCGGTACATAAATATATCCCATTGCAGTGCCCAACACAGCTGATGTAACGTCAGCTGTAATGCAGGTTGGCAAAAAAATTAATTGGATTACACTGTAGGCGAGGGCCCCAAAAAATTGATGTACCAACAGTACTAACGTACCTCAGAAAAATTGCCTATGCCCAACCAAGAGGGCAGGTGAAACCCATTAATCGCTTTGGTTAATGTGGCTTAATTGGTAACTAGGCCTGTAGGCAGCCAGTTAAAATAAAAATTGGTTCTGGTGCAAGTTTCAACGCTTTAATGAGCATTGAAACATATAAAAATTGTTTAGAAAAATTATATGACTGAGCCTTGTGGGCCTAAGAAAAATTGCCCGTTCGGCGTGATTATGTGAGGTTTCAGGAGGAGGAGCAGGAGGAGGAGGAGGAGGAATATTCTACACAGATTGATGAAGCAAAAATGTCCCCGTTTTTGATGGTGATAGAGAACGATGCTTCCATCCGCGGGTGCAGCCTACATATTGCTTAGGTATCGCTGCTATCCGCTGGTGAAGAAGAGAAGTCTGGGGAAATCCAGGCTTTGTTCATCTTGATGAGTGTAAGCCTGTCGGCACTGTCGGTTGACAGGCGGGTATGCTTATCCGTGATGATTCCCCCAGCCGCACTAAACACCCTCTCTGACAAGACGCTAGCCGCAGGACAAGCAAGCACCTCCAGGGCATAAAGCGCGAGTTCAGGCCACGTGTTCAGCTTCGACACCCAGTAGTTGTAGGGGGCAGAGGCGTCACCGAGGACGGTCGTGCGATCGGCTATGTACTCCCTCACCATCCTTTTACAGTGCTCCCGCCAACTCAGCCTTGACTGGGGAGCGGTGACACAGTCTTGCTGGGGAGCCATAAAGCTGGCAAAGCCCTTGGAGAATGTTCCCCTGCCTGCGCTGTACATGCTGCCTGATCTCTGCGCCTCCCCTGCTACCTGGCCCTCGGAACTGCGCCTTCTGCCACTAGCGCTGTCGGATGGGAAGTTTACCATCAGTTTGTCCACTAGCGCCCTGTGGTATAGCATCATTCTCGAACCCCTTTCCTCTTTGGGAATGAGAGTGGAAAGGTTCTCCTTATACCGTGGGTCGAGCAGTGTGTACACCCAGTAATCCGTAGTGGCCAGAATGCGTGTAACGTGAGGGTCACGAGAAAGGCATTCTAACATGAAGTCAGCCATGTGTGCCAGGGTACCTGTACGCAACACATGGCTGTCCTCACTAGGAAGATCACTTTCAGGATCCTCCTCCTCCTCCTCCTCCTCCTCCTCCTCAGGCCATACACGCTGAAAGGATGACAGGCAAGCAGCATGTGTACCCTCAGCAGTGGGCCAAGCTGTCTCTTCCCCCTCCTCCTCATGCTCCTCCCCCTCCTCCTCCTCCTCAACGCACTGAGATATAGACATGAGGGTGCTCTGACTATCCAGCGACATACTGTCTTCCCCCGCCTCTGTTTCCGAGCGCAAAGCGTCTGCCTTTATGCTTTGCAGGGAACTTCTCAAGAGGCATAGCAGAGGAATGGTGACGCTAATGATTGCAGCATCCCCACTCACCATCTGGGTAGACTCCTCAAAGTTTCCAAGGACCTGGCAGATGTCTGCCAACCAGGCCCACTCTTCTGTAAAGAATTGAGGAGGCTGACTCCCACTACGCCGCCCATGTTGGAGTTGGTATTTCACTATAGCTCTACGCTGCTCATAGAGCCTGGCCAACATGTGGAGCGTAGAGTTCCACCATGCGGGCACGTCGCACAGCAGTCGGTGCACTGGCAGATTAAACCGATGTTGCCGGGTCCGCAGGGTGGCAGCGTCCGTCTTGGAGTTGCGGAAATGTGCGCTGACCCGGCGCACCTTTCCGAGCAGGTATGACAAGTGTGGGTAGCTTTTCAGAAAGCGCTGAACCACCAAATTAAAGACATGGGCCAGGCATGGCACGTGCGTGAGGCTGCCGAGCTGCAGAGCCGCCACCAGGTTACGGCCGTTGTCACACACGACCATGCCCGGTTGGAGGCTCAGCGGCGCAAGCCAGCGGTCGGTCTGCTCTGTCAGACCCGGCAGCGGTTCGTGGGCCGTGTGCCTCTTCTCTCCTAAGCTGAGTAGTTTCAGCACGGCCTGCTGACGCTTGCCCACCGCTGTGCTGCCACGCCGCGCGACACCGACTGCTGGCGACGTGCTGCTGCTGCTGACACATCTTGATTGCGAGACAGAGGTTGCGTTGGAGGAGGAGGAGGAGGAGGAGGGTGGTTTAGTGGAGGAAGCATACACCGCCGCAGATACCAGCACCGAACTGGGGCCCGCAATTCTGGGGGTGGGTAGGACGTGAGCGGTCCCAGGCTCTGACTCTGTCCCAGCCTCCACTAAATTAACCGCGTTGGTGAGGGCGCGTACAATGTTGCGGGAGACGTGGTCGTGCAGGGCTGGGACGGCACATCGGAAAAAGTAGTGGCAACTGGGAACCGAGAAGCGCGGGGGGCCGCTGCCGCCATCATGGTTTTGAAAGCCTCCGTTTCCACAAGCCTATACGGCAGCATCTCTAGGCTAATCAATTTGGCAATGTGCACGTTTAACGCTTGAGCGTGCGGGTGCGTGGCGGCGTACTTGCGCTTGCGCTCAAACTGTGGCGCTAGCGACGTCTGGACGCTGCGCTGAGAGACATTGCTGGATGAGGCCGAGGACAGCGGAGGTGAGGGTGTGGGTGCAGGCCAGGAGACGGTAGTGCCTGTGTCCTCAGAGGGGGGTTGGATCTCAGTGGCAGGTTGGGGCACAGGGGGAGAGGCAGTGGTGCAAACCGGAGGCGGTGAACGGCCTTTGTCCCACCTTGTGGGGTGCTTGGCCATCATATGCCTGCGCATGCTGGTGGTGTTGGCTCCCCAGCTGATCTTGGCACGACAAAGGTTGCACACCACTGTTCGTCGGTCGTCAGGCGTCTCTGTGAAAAACTGCCACACCGTAGAGCACCTTGACCTCTGCAGGGTGGCATGGTGCGAGGGGGCGCTTTGGGAAACAGTTGGTGGATTATTTGGTCTGGCCCTGCCTCTACCCCTGGCCACCGCACTGGCTCGGCCTGTGCCCACACCCTGTCTTGGGCCTCCGCGTCCTTGCCCGCGTCCACATCCTCTAGGCCTACCCCTACCCCTCAGCATGGTGTATTACCAGTAGTGCAGAAACAGAACGCTGTAATTAAATGTGCCGCTTATTGGCCTGTGGTTGGAGGCTGACTTCGCTTACCGAATGCACAGCAGAGCCAGGAAATAATTTTGCGCAAGCCTGCTGTAACACTTAGCTGGCTGCATATGAATTAGGAGGACAACTACACCCAGCACAGACCCAGTACACTGAGGACAGTCACAGGCAGCCCAAATAGATTTTTTTTCCCAAATGTTTTTGGAAAGGCCCACTGCCTATATTCAATAAATATATGTCTTCTGTCCCTGCCTCAGCACCACTACTGACCCTGGACTATGTATAATTACTGCAGGGCGCAATGCTCTGCACGGCCGATATACAAAAAAAAAAAAAAGTGCAACACTGCAAAAAGCAGCCTCCACACTACTGCACACGGTTAGATGTGGCCCTAAGAAGGACCTTTGGGGTTCTTGTAGCCTAAAATACTCCTAACACTCTCCCTATAGCAGCTCCGGCACCAACAGCACTTTCCCTCCTCTATGTCAGAATAAATCTGTGGCGAGCCGCGGGAGGGGCCGATTTTTATACTCGGGTGACACCTGATCTCGCCAGCCTCTCACTGCAGGGGGGTGGTATAGGGCTTGAACGTCGCAGGGGGAAGTTGTAATGCCTTCCCTGTCTTTCTATTGGCCAGAAAAGCGCACTAACGTCTCAGAGATGAAAGTGAAAGTAACTCGAACATCGCGTGGTACTCGTCACGAGTAACGAGCATCTCGAACACGCTAATACTCGAACGAGTATCAAGCTCGGACGAGTACGTTCGCTCATCTCTAGTGGTTACACATCTGCGTTGAAAGCTCCAGTTGAAGGTTCCGTCGCAGATTCGGCACAAAATACGGAGCAGGAAAATGGAACCCCCGCTGCAGGCGTGTAACCATCCTAAACTTGGCATTACCGTTAATGTGCTGACTAAGAGAATAAATCATGTTATTTATACCACACTGTGAACGCTGTAAGAACAAAGACCTAAAAACAATGGCAGAATATCTGGGAATTTTTTCCAATCCAACCCCCCCATTCCTAAAAAAAATAATAAAAGGAACAATACTTTATATGCGCCTCAAAGTGGTGCTATTAGCAAACGAAAACCTTCCCAAGAAAAAAATAAGTCCTTGTATAGTGATGATGGCAAAAACATTAAAAGCTATGACTAGAGATGAGTGAGCACCAAAATGCTTGGGTCCTCGTTATTCGAGTCTATCTCTCTCTCTCTCTCTCTCTCTCTCTTTCTCTCTCTTTCTCTCTCTCTCGTCCAAGCCAGCCACAAACTACCAGTAACATGCGCAGCGTCGCAGCGGGGAGGGGTCAAATCTGACACGTCAGCGGCAGGGAGGGGCCAAAACTGGGGCGGGGTCAAACACTCGCTCGAGTAGCAAGCACCATCGAGTATGCTAAAATTTGAACGAACATCAAGTGTACGTTCGCTCAACTCTAGTTATGACACTTGGATTGTGCAGATGAAAAAACAAAAAAGGAAATTGCTTGATCATTGAGGCGCAAGATAGGCCACTCACTTAGAGGTTAAAAGAGTCAAAACTTGAAATATAAAAAAAAAAGAGTCAAAACCTACACTCAGACAACAATGAAATATGACTACCCACACACAGAAGCAAACAGGACTCTCTCCAACTCTGTATGTGTCAGGCCTCGAACCTTGGACCTCCTGGGCTCTGGACGATGGCTCTACCCACTGGGCTATCCAGGCCTTTGGACAACTTCCCTACAAACCCTAGCCTTGTTAATATGTTTTGGTTAACCTAGTTCTTGCTTCCTGTTCCTGACTCTGCCTTTGTCTTGATTGGACTTCCAATAAAAGCCGGGCCCTGCCATTCCCTTAGTGCGAGATTATGCTGCTCTATAGCATTTGATCCAGCCTCTCTTCTACCTGGTATTGCTATAAGGCTACCCATTGCTGACTCCTGGCTTTCTCTCCTGTCTACGTTACCCACCTCATCCCTTGTACTGCATACTGTGATTACCCGTTGCTGACTCCTGGCTTTCTCTCCTGACTATGTTACCAGCCTCATCCCTTGTACTGCATACCGGGATTACCCGTTGCTGACTTCTGGCTTTCCATTAGACTATTCTCCAGACCTGCGGCTGCTACACCTGAGGCTCCATGCTAGTGCCTGAACAGCTACAGCATGCCAATGAAGGGGAGAACAAAAGGCTAGGACACTGGCATGACCGATTGGTGAACCACTACACTACTCCATTACTGGTTTTCTTCCCCTTTACTGGGATGTTCTGCTTAGTTTGTTTTTCCTCTTTTCTTCTGGATGTAGATCTGTCACGCGTAAGTTGTAATTCCTTCCTCTGCACGGTATTCCTGAATTGTAAATTTAGGTAGGCTGCCCCTGATCATGACAGCACTATGGCTAGCAGTTTGATGGGGAACTGTAGCTGACAATGTGATGGTGCACCGTGAGTTTCAGGGCTTAAAAACATAGGCGTATTTTGTTATGTGGCATTGAAAATTATGGCCGCATTACAGGACAAAACCATTGATTTCAATGGCTTTGTTTCAACTATCAGGATTCCCATGCGTTAATACTATGTGAGAGAAACATAGGACAGAACCTATCATCTTCCTTTTTGTTTCAAACTCGCAGGCTATAGTGTGGAGTTTAAATAGTCAAAAAAAAGCCCCGGTTCATGTGCTAATATGCGCTATAATTGCGAGTGTATTAGTGCATGCGCCCATGTGTTTTTACACTCAATGTGATGGTGCATTCTGACTACCAAAAATGGGGTACTATGGCTGCAAAGTAGATGGGCAATGTATTACTGTGTCTGTATGCATGTCTGAATGTATTAACAGTAAATGTGCAATAAAAACTACTTTTTACCTCTTTTTAAGCTTCTAACTGTTGCAGGCAGAATTCCGGCAAAGACGCGGAACCCGCCACCATATAGCAAACCTAAAATGGACCATGGAAAAAGCTTGAGAATACCAAAAGAATATCTACATGTGCTACAATTACTACATCAAGGTCTTTGACTGTGTCAACCATGACAAGCTATGGCAGGCCCTACAAGAGGTAGGCGTTTCGGCACATGCAGTCAAGTTGATAAAATCACTTTATACCAATCGAGAAGCTATGAGAACACAGTATGGGGACACAGATTGGTTTAGGATCTGCAAAGGTGTCCGACAAGGCTGTATGCTCTCACCCTTATTGTTTAACCTATATGCGGAAGTGATCATGTGTAAAATGGACCTAGACGAATTGGAAATCGGGGTGAGAATAGGTGGCAGAAGCATCAACAATCTCTGTTTGCGGGTGACACAACTCTCCTTGCAGAAACAGAAGCAGGTCTGAAGCATATGCAAGATTAAAACTGAAAGTGAAAAAATTGGCCTCTTCCTGAATTTAACCCCTTAGTGACTAGCTCATAGTGTTTTTACGTCCTGCCCAAGTGGGCTTTATTCCCTGAGGACGTAAAAACATGTGTCCTGCAAGGATTAAAGCCATGTGGGCTATGGACGTGACAGCTCCATGCTGTCGGTGCCCACAGGTAGCCGACAGCATGGAGCTGTCATCCTGGGCTGCGGGCAGTCCCCCCCCGGCATTTTTAAAGTGCCAAAAAGTTAAAAAAAGGTTTAAGATTCAGCTGCCCTCATGGATCGGATCCATGGGGGAAGCTGAGATTACTCACCCCCGTCCTCCGCGTTGTACCCCGCTGATCTGGTCCTCCCGGACCTGCCGACGGATGACATCACGCGCATGTGCAAAAGGCTGGGAGCCCCAGCAAATTTAAAATCTCTTGGCTTCCGAAGGTAGCCGTAAACCAGAAGAGGTCACCAGTGGATAGCGGCGATCGTGAAAGAGTTTAAAAAAGGGGAAAAAAGTGCAAGTTTCACCTTCCTTCATGGATCGGATCATGGTGGAGGTGAAAATACTCACCTCGGGTCCTCCGTGATGTCCCGGTGTTCCGGGTCCTGAAGTTCCCATCTGCGCATGCGCGCCCGATGTCATTCGCACCTCGGGAAATTCAAATCCCTCTGCTCCTGGCTGCCATATGTAACCAGGAGCAGAGAGATGTCACTAGGGACATGATCAGTGTTATCCAATGGATAGCAGTGATCATTTAAAGTAAAAAAAGAGTGTAAAAAAGTAAAAAAAAAAAAGTTTAAAAAAGTTTAAAAAGCTTACGCTTCATCTCCCCTCATGGATCATATCCATGAGGGAGGATGAAAGTACGTACCCAAGGTCCCCGGATTTATCCGCGGACTGTACCCCAGCTTCTGTGCACACGCCCGTCGCCAAAATGGCGGACACATGCGCAAGAGCCGTGGATTGCCAGGGTAATTCAAATTCTCCCTGCTCTTGGCTACAAAACTGAGCCAAGAGCCTGGAGATTTCATGGGGGGCTGTGGTGAAGTGGCTCCTGGTCACGTGTTCACCGTTATCCAATTGATAATGATGATCACGTAAAAGTTAAAAAATATTGAAGTTTCATCTCCTCTCACTGATGCGATCAGTGAGAGGAGATGAAACTTTTTACCGGAGGCCTCCGTATTTGAACCCTGATGCGATCCTCCTCCGTGAACCTTCCCGGATTCTGCACATGCGACCGCTCGTAAAATGCCGGACACATGCGCAGGAGTCGGGGAGCCCAGTAAACTTAAAATCTCCTTGCTCCCAGCGACCAACGGTCACTGAGAGCCTGAAGGAGTGACCTCATTGAACGGTCCCTGGTCACTTGGTAAAAAGGTAGCCATCTACCTTAGGCCAGTCTCACAAGTCCAGATAGGAATTACGGATTCCTCATGCGTCTGATCCGTGGTAATACGCAGATCAATCACATTGGATTACACAATTCTGCTCACATTAATGGGTCAGAATTGCGTAATCCACTCGCAGAAAAGAGTTGTGTTAAAAATCATGTTCTATTTTACCGTGGATGTCCGCACCATAGAGCCCATTGTGCTCCATGGTCGCGGATATACCCGCAGCATATACGCTATTACATTGTGTACAGGCTGCGGGTACCTGGATCATCGCTAAGTGACGGTGTGGGAAATACAAACAAAAAAAAGGTGTACTGCGCATGACCGCCCGTGTGAGTAGGCAGTTATGCACAGTACATTACACGGCCGCAAGCAGATTAAACACACGGCTGCGTGAGCCCGGCATTATTCAGACCGCTATTTGTAGAACGTAATTTACAAGAATCCCCTGGAACGCTCGCCTTCCTGCAGTTCCAGGAGCATCTTGTTGAGTGCCTTCTGTGTGAGACCGTCACACCTCATCAAGCTTACGAAGCGTCACAGAGCGTCACTTTTTACACCCCATACCCGCCACTGAGGTAAAAAAATACCCCACAAAAAGCATGAGAGGAGGGGGGATACCTGGTTTTATTGCCTCATGTACCCATTCCAACCACGCCCCCGTAATTACCCCTGTCTTCGGAACGACCACAAAGTTCACATTATTACTTTTATTTAAGATTTGGGGAACGCCAAAAAGAGCGCAGAGGGGGGGGGGGGATATTTTTAGGGAGTCAATTTTTATTCCGTACAAGTGAGCAATGGGGCCTGGGATTTATTCAGTTGTGCCCTGCAATCCAACAGGTGTTCCCTCCATTTTAGGCCTTGCAATGTGTCCTGTAAGTAGAGTAGGGCCACAACGGGAATGTTTCTGAACACGGGACAAATGGGGGTATCCATTTTGGGGTGAATGTCTTCCTTCCTATGTACACTGTAAAGAAAGAAACTGTTTTTAAATTGACAAAATTGCCAAAAAAATGAAAATCGTAATTTTTTCCTTCTGCTTTTTTTTAGATTCATTCAAATATTGTGCGGTCAAAGTATGCAGTACACCACTAGAGAAATTTGTTGAGGGGTCTAGTTCTCAAAATGGGGTCATTTGAGGGGGTTCCTTATTGTTTTGGCCGCTCAATGGCTCAATAAGTGGGCAATGGGGCCTGGAATTTATTCAGTTGTACCCTGAAATCCAACGGGTGTTACTTCCATTATAGGCCTTGCCATGTGTCCTGTAAGTATATTAGGGCCACAATGGGTATGTTTCTGAACACGGGACAAACAGGGGTATTCATTTTGGGGTGAAAGTCTTCATTTATATGTGTGCTGTATAAAAAAAAACTGTTTTTAAATTGACACGATTGCCCAAAAAATTAAAAGCATAATTTTTCCTACTGTTTTGCTTAGATTTATTGAAAAATTGGAGGGTTAAAATACAGAGTACACATAGATGAATTTGTTAAGGGGTCTAGTTTTTAAAATGGGGTCATTTGTGGGGGTTCTCTATGGTTTTGGCTGTTCAAGAACTCTACAATTGTTCTATGGGGCCTAAAAGGACTTCAAGCAAAATCTATGTTCTGAAAGCCACCGATTACTCCTTTCATTTTGGGCCCCGCTGTGCATCCAGACATAAGATTAGGGCCACAATGGGTATATTTCTGAAAACAGGGCAAACAGGGGTATTTATTTTGGGGTGCAAGTCTTCATTAATATGTGTGCTGTACAAAAAAAGCTGTTTTTAAAATGACGAAATTGCCAAAAAAACAAAAATCAATATTTTTTCCTTTTGCTTTTCTTGAATTCATTCGAAAACTCTGGGATCAAAATACGTAGTACACCCCTAGATAAATTCGTTAAGGAAGTTAGTTTTCAAAATGGGGTCATTTGTGGGGGTTCTCTATGGTTTTGGACGCTCAAGAACTCTACAAGTGTGCTATGGGGCTTAACGCGCCTTCAAGCTAAATTTCTGTTCTAAAAGACACTGACTGCTTTTTTTTATTTTGGGCCCCGTTGTGCATCTAGACATTAGATTAGGGCTAAAATGGGTATGTTTCTGAACACAGGACAAATATTTTGGAGTGTAAATCCTCATTTTCATGTGCACTATAGGAAAAAAATATCTCTTTAAAATGACATAATTGCAAAAATATGAAATTTTACTTTTTCTCCTCTAAATTAAATTAATTCCTGAAAAAAACAGTGGGGTCAAAATACTCATGACACCCCTCAGTGAATACATTAAGGGGTGTCGTTTTTAAAATAGGGTCATTTATAGGCGTATCTATCATTCTGACACCTATGAGCCTTTGCAATCTTGGCTTGGTGTAAGAAAACAAAGTGTTCCTCAAAATGCTGAAAAGTAATGTTAAATTTGTACATCTCCTAAATGGTTATAAAAAACATAAAAGTTTTTCAAATGTGCATTCAGAATAAAGTAAACAGATGGAAATATATATCTTAGCAAAAATTTGTACAGTATGTTTGCACATATTTGATATATTACAATTGAAAATGTGAAAAAACGATAATTTTTAAAATTTTTTCCTAATATTGGCACTTTTAATATATATACACAAATAATATTGGACTATTTGCACCACCTAAATGAAGTACAGTATGTGGCGAAAAAACAATGTCAGAATCACTTCGATATGGAAAACCTTTACGGAGCTATTTTATGTTAAAGTGACACATGTCAGATTTCCAAAATTTGGCCTGGTCATTAAGGAGCAAACAGGCTTGGTCAGTAAGGGGTTAAGGAAGACTAAAATTATGACAACTGCAAAAAATGGCCAAATTCAAATCAAAATCGACAATGAGGCCATAGAATGCGTGCGAGACTTCATCTTCCTTGGCTCAAAAATTGACCAGGCTGGAGAATCTATGCCAGAGATAAAACGCAGGATACCATTGGGATGAAGCACAATACTAAACATGGACAAAATCTGGAAAAGTAGGGATATCCTTACAAAATGTGTTGAATCAGCACTCCAGGGGTTAATCATGAATAAAACAGCACTTTATTCCTCAATGGTAAAAGACATAGCTGCAACGTTTCGATCCTACACTCAGGATCTTTGTCAAGCATAAAGCAGCAGGTATCTTAGCATGAACTCCAGCACTGACATCTCTGTGTCTGTCCCACCCCCTCATCTCTGTTCTCTGCATACAGAGCTGGATGATTGATTCCCCTGCTGTAGAATTCTTGCGTCCTCTATCAATCATCTGAGAGAGGACACTGAACAGTAAGGGTGGGTTCACACGAGCGTGTTTTGTGCGTACTTAGGTGCGTACATACGTGCGTACCTAGGTAAGAACAAAAACACGCGTGAACAGAGCTGCGTGCTTGTTGTCAATGGAGCCACGGCTGCTGCCAGTGGCTCCATTGCAAACAATGCTCTGCCGGCCCCCTGAATTCTTTTTCAGGGAAGGGCTTTACATTTAAGCCCTTCCCTGAAAAAAAAAAATTTTAGTGCAAAAACCCCCCCCCCAAAAAAATACCTCTCCGCCGCTGCCGTGACCCCGGCCGGCATGAAGAACACATCTGCCGCATGCGACAGATGTTTCCTTCACCCCCGCTAGTTAAAAGAATTCCCTGCTGCTACATCTGCCACACATGACAGCTGTGGTAGAAAATCCTGCTGCCCCGTTAATGGCTTTTGAGAGAGAGGGAGAGGGAGAGTCAAGAGAAAAAAAAAAAGCTCGGGACCCGGCGTCCCACATACAAAAATGCTTGAGTCTCCCATTGTAGTCAATGGGGTTCTTTACTCAAGTAGAGCTCTCGAATTTTACGAAAAGCTCGACTCGAATAACGCGGACCCGAGCATTTGGGTGCTCGCTCATCTCTAGCCGCGGCTCCATGAAAGCAATGCGTGCATTCCAAATGGTGCACACATGTCCTATCTTTGCAGGCACGCACCTGCAAAGTACGGACATGTGAACACACCATAGGGAATGCAATTTTGCAAATACAAGCGTGTTTTTGCGCGTGCGTATGCACGCCCAAAAACACGCTTGTGTGAACCCACTCTAAGGTAAAAAGAAAGGAGATATCACTTTGTAGGGATTTTTCAGAACAAAAACATTATTTTAGGTAAAGTACATAGCAATTTTGTTATTTATCACACTGGCAAGTACAAGTTGTTTGGAAAGTGAGTGTCAATAGAAAGAATTTAAGTGCATGTTAATGTAAATGTCATCTTTTCAATATTTGTGAAAATGCTTACATTAGTTATTTAATGCCTTTATTGTACAATAACATAAAATATGCCAACATTTTCTACATTTCTTTGACAGTAATTTCTTAAAGGGGTTATATGGGGATATTTCTTTTCAAAAAACGACTCAGCCTGCAGTATCAACATGTAAGAAGGTAAACTCCCTTCCACGCTCCCCTACCACTCCCAACCTATAATGGTGCAAAGCAATGACATCCCGACACCAACGCACATGAAATCATGTGAATGCTGCAATGGATCACTAGGCGAAATGAGCTGGTGATTGGCTGCAGAGGTCACATGACCCTGTTGTCTGTGATACCATTGTTGGCTGCCTGCACTTGGAGTTGAAGACCAGAGAGGACCAGGCCCTGTCAAAATGGGATTGGCGTGTGATTCGGGAAGGTGAGTATATTTTCTTTTATGTTAGTATGCCAAGTTTAGACATTTTTTGAAAAATAAAATGACAATGGAAATCCCCTTTAAACATAACATGTCACAGCCTAAGGGCTCATTCAGACAAGCATGTTTATGTGCATACGTCCGCACAAAACCACACGTCTATTAGAGCCATTGGTTCCCTATGGTGTGTTCACATGTCCGTGTTTTACAGGCGTGCAAACGCATGTACCTGCAAAACATAAGACATGCGTGCACCATAGATCCATGGTGTGTGTCAATATTCCCCGCAGGAAGTCCCCTTGTCCCTGAACACTGTCACAGCACTGTGACAGTGTTCAGTGACAAAGGGACTCCCCGCGGGGAGTAAAGAATCCCCTGACACAGCTGTCACAGCTGTGGCAGAAGATTGCAATGTTCTGCCATTGATGTTAATGGGGCCGCCACTGCTGCCAGCAGTCCCAATGAAAGCAATAGGACGCCGGCACCCCCGCAGTGATTTTCGGGGAAGGGCTTTAAATATAAGCCCTTCCCTGAAAATCATTCCTAGCATGTGTTAAAAAAGAAATATATATATATTTATACTCACCTCTCCACCGGTGCTAGGGCTCAGGCGCGTCTAGCCACTTGGGTCCTAGCACTGTAATGAAGTTCTTTCAATGAATGGCTGAGCGCTGCCTGTGATTGGCTGAGCGCTGTGACCAATTTACAGGCAGCGCTCAGCAGTCATTCAATAAATGGCTGAACGCTGCCTGTGATTGGCTGAGCGCTCAGCCAATCAGACGCAGCCCTTGAAATCCCCGCCTGCTGAAAGAACTTCATTACAGTGACAGGACCCAAGTGGCTAGACGCGTCTGACCCTCGGCACCGGCAGAGAGGTGAGTATATAATTTTTTTTATTTTTTACACATGGTAGGAGTGATTTTTCAGGGAAGGGCTTATATATAAAGCCCTTCCCTGAAAAATCACTGCCACGGTTGCCGGCACACCATTGCTTTCAATGGGGCCGCCAGCAGCAGCTGCGGCCCCATTGACAGCAATGCTGCACTGACCTACATTCACGCGTGTTTGTGCATGTACGTGGGCGCGCGAGTTTTGTGCACATGTATGTACGCACCAGCACACACTCATGTGAGTGAAGCCTAAGACTGCATGAACAGAAAAAAAAATCAAACACTGAAGATTATATCAGAATGACTCTTTCATTTACTGTAAGTACTTAAACTAACGACAACATAAGGACTATCATAAGAAAACTAATGATTTTGATGGTAAGTGCTTTGAACATAGTTGCATTCATCAGTTTAGAAGCAACTTACTATAATATTCCTTTAATATTCAGATCACTTGGCAGCCTGTTTAGGTACCTTAATACTGCCATGCCTAAAAATAGTATAATAAGGTTCCCATTTGTTGCCATTAGCGAGCTGCATTCAGTAGCAATTTCACACAGCATAAATCAGAAGCCTCTAAGCATAAACCAATTCAGGGATAACTAGCTGTGACCCTGGAATGAACTTGCATATTTCACTATGACATGAAGATTTAAAATTCAGACTCCAAATCCTGTGTGCTTATGAGAGACAACAAATATTTGGCTTTTCATTAACCCCTTCAAGACCAGAATTTTCTTTGTTCCCATAGAGGACTTGAACTTGATCGCTTGTAGTATATACTGCAATACTTCAGTACATAGATCAAGTGATTGCAAGTTCGAGTCCCCTATGAGACCTAAAATAACATGAAGAAAATAATTTAAGAAAAAAAATTAAATATAAAAAAAAAATACTTCAGTATTGCAGTATATGGTAATTTTTCAATCTTGTCTGTCAAGCAATTCCACAGGAAGACATAATACATTGCACTAAATAAATAATGCAGTGTATTATTTAAAGGCATTGTCTGCCCTCTTTTCCATTTCCACAGATGATGCATTGAGGCCCGCTGCTCAGGACACCTGTCCATCAACCGATCATCCAGCCCACTGTCCAGTGCAGCGTGCTGGACATTGTCATCAGCAGACAGGGAAGAAAGTGCGTTTGTCAGATTCACTTTCATTGAAATCAATAGGAGAGCCACGTTGCTCCCTTACTTCCTTCTCCTTGCTAGTCATGACTGGGTGTAACATTCTGACCAGGAGAGAAGCAGGAAGTGGAGGAGTAGAATGGCTCTCCCATTGATTCCAATGGGAGTGAAGCTGGCCTCCACATGTTCTGTGCTGACCACTGATGACCATGTCTATCTCACTGTCCAGTGCAGCTGGATGATCAGCTCATGGATATGGGTCTTAAATGGTTGATCCCTTTCTATTAACTAAGAGGGCAGACAACCCCCTTAGGTCTCCTTGTGCAAGCTAATAAGTATTGTAAAAAGAAAAAGAAAAATCTGCTTAGATGTATAAAAAAAATAAAAATCCATGTAAAAAGATACTACAAAGATTGCTCTTTGCAATAAAAGATTCCAATATGTAAAACTAGATGTAAACCATAAATGTGATGTGAATGGCCCCTTATTTGTACCATGGGCTGAATGTCATAAAAAATACCCCAAAAACAGTGCCCATCTCTCCCTTAAATAGATTATGAAGTTTATACATATCATTGTATTACACTCGGTAACCCCCCAAAAATATTTTCTTCTTTCCTGGAATTTTAGACCCCAATCTGGGTATTTTTGTGCCGCTGATTCTGTTAGGAGCTCCAGTAGTTTTTGAGATATTTCTGATGTCATTATTAGAGATGAGCGAACGTGTTCTTCCGAGCTTGATATTCGTGCGAATATTAGGGTGTTCGTGATGTTCGTTATTCGTAACGAACACCATGCGGTGTTCGGGTTACTTTCACTTCCTTCCCTGAGACGTTAGCGCGCTTTTCTGGCCAATTGAAAGACAGGGAAGGCATTACAACTTCCCCCTGTGTTGTTCCAGCTCTATACCACCCCCCTGCTGTGAGTGGCTGGGAAGATCAGGTGTCCGCCTAATATAAAAGTCGGCCCCTCCCGCGGCTCGCCTCAGATGCCATGTGAGTTAGATGAGGGACAGTGCTGTTTGTACCGGAGCTGCTGTAGGGAAAGAATTGGTAGTTAGTGTAGGCTTCAAGACCCCCCAAAGGTCCTTATTAGGGCCACTGATAGCTGTGTGTTGGCTGCTGTTAGCAGTGGCAATTTTTTTTTTCTCAAAATCGCCTCTGCAGAGCGTTGCACCCGGCATTAGGGACAGAAGTGCTGCATAGGCAGGGAGAGTGTTAGGAGTGAGTGTAGCCTTCAAGAACCTCAACGGTCCTTTCTAGGGCCATATTTATCCGTGTGCAGTACTGTCCAGGCTGCTGTTAGCTGTGCTGCATTTTTTTTTGCTTCTCAAAATCGCCTCTGCAGAGCATTGCACCCTCCATTGATACTGCAGGGAAAGAATTGTGTAGGCAGGGCCACAACACAGTTATTATTCATTGAATATACGCAGTGCTGCCTTTTTGTGCAAAAAAACGGAAAATATTTCTATTTGTCCTGCCTCTGTCCGTCCTAAGGGCGGTGGACACGTGTCGGCTGCGTGTGCAACCTTTAAAAATCAGACGCACCCAGCTACGGTTTACTGCTGGCTTCGCCATTTGCTTTCCTTAATTGGGAAAAAAAATACCTGCTCTGCCACAGTTAATAACTCTGCTACCCTCACGTTCTGTGACACATTAGCAGGAAAACAGCACAGTTATTAAACTTCTCATGTTCATTGAATATACGCAGTGCTGCCTTTTGGTGCAAAAAAACGGAAAATAATTCTATTTGTCCTGCCTCTGTCCATCCTAAGGGCAGTGGACACGTGTCGGCTGCGTGTGCAACCTTTAAAAATCAGACGCACCCAGCTACGGTTTACTGCTGGCTTCGCCATTTGCTTTCCTTAATTGGGAAAAAAAATACCTGCTCTGCCACAGTTAATAACTCTGCTACCCTCACGTTCTGTGACACATTATCAGGAAAACAGCACAGTTATTAAACTTCTCATGTTCATTGAATATACGCAGTGCTGCCTTTTGGTGCAAAAAAAACGGAAAATAATTCTATTTGTCCTGCCTCTGTCCGTCCTAAGGGCGGTGGACACGTGTCGGCTGCGTGTGCAACCTTTAAAAATCAGACGCACACAGCTACGGTTTACTGCTGGCTTCGCCATTTGCTTTCCTTAATTCGGAAAAAAAATACCTGCTCTGCCACAGTTAATAACTCTGCTACCCTCACGTTCTGTGACACATTAGCAGGAAAACAGCACAGTTATTAAACTTAGATTATACATTCACTAGAGGCAGTGGGGCCTTTCGTTTTCAAAAAAGGGAAAAAATTATATTTGGCCTGCAGTCTTGCGCCAATTTATTAGCTGCCTGTGAAATCAAATCACTGGTAATACAGCATGCTGACGGGTAGGGGTAGGCCTAGAGGACGTGGACGCGGCCGAGGACGCGGAGGGCCAAGTCAGGGTGTGGGCACAGGCCGAGCTCCTGATCTAGGTGTGTCGCAGCCGACTGCTGCGCGATTAGGAGAGAGGCACGTTTCTGGCGTCCCCACATTCATCGCCCAATTAATGGGTCCACGCGGGAGACGGTTATTAGAAAATGAGCAGTGTGAGCAGGTCCTGTCCTGGATGGCAGAAAGTGCTTCGAGCAACCTATCGTCAACCCGCAGTTCTGCGCCGTCCACTGCTGCCAATCCGAATCCTCTGTCTGCTGCTCCTCCTTCCTCCCAGCCTCCTCACTCCACTACAATGACACCTGCTCAGGAGCGGGAACACTCCCAGGAACTGTTCTCGGGCCCCTGCTTAGATTGGGCAGCAGCGGTTCCTCTCCCACCAGAGGAGTTTATCGTCACTGATGCCCAACCATTCGAAAGTTCCCGGGGTCCGGGGGAAGAGGCTGGGGACTTCCGCCAACTGTCTCAACAACTTTCTGTGGGTGAGGAGGATGATGACGATCAGACACAGTTGTCTTGCAGTGAGGTAGTAGTAAGGGCAGTAAGTCTGAGGGAGCAGCGCACAGAGGATTCGGAGGAAGAGCAGCAGGACGATGAGGTGACTGACCCCACCTGGTGTGCAACGCTTACTCAGGAGGACAGGTCTTCAGAGGGGGAGTCAAGGGCATCAGCAGGGCAGGTTGCAAGAGGCAGTGCGGTGGCCAGGGGTAGAGGCAGGGCCAGACCGAATAATCCACCAACTGTTTCCCAAAGCGCCCCCTCGCGCCATGCCACCCTGCAGAGGCCGAGGTGCTCTAAGGTCTGGCAGTTTTTCACAGAGACGCCTGACGACCGACGAACAGTGGTGTGCAACCTTTGTCGCGCAAAGCTCAGCCGGGGAGCCAACACCAACAGCCTCACCACCACCACCATGCGCAGACATATGATGGCCAAGCACCCCACAAGGTGGGACGAAGGCCGTTCAGCGCCTCCGGTTTGCACCCCTGCCTCTCCCCCTGTGCCCCAACCTGCCACTGAGATGCAACCCCCCTCTCAGGACACAGGCACTACCGTCTCCTGGCCTGCACCCACACCCTCACCTCCGCTGTCCTCGGCCCCATCCAGCAGTGTAGTTCAGCGCACCGTCCAGCCGTCGCTTGCGCAACTGTTGGAGCGCAAGCGCAAGTACGCCGCCACGTACCCGCACGCTCAAACGTTAACCGTCCGCATAGCAAAATTCATCAGCCTTGAGATGCTGCCGTATAGGGTTGTGGAAACGGAGTCCTTCAAAAGTATCATGGAGGCGGCGGCCCCGTGCTACTCGGTTCCCAGTCGCCACTACTTTTCCCGATGTGCCGTCCCAGCCCTGCACGACCACGTCTCCCGCAACATTGTACGCGCCCTCACCAACGCGGTTACTGCCACGGTCCACTTAACTACGGACACGTGGACAAGCACAGGCGGGCAGGGCCACTACATCTCCCTGACGGCACATTGGGTGAATTTAGTGGAGGCTGGGACAGAGTCAGAGCCCGGGACCGCTCACGTCCTACCCACCCCCAGAATTGCGGGCCCCAGCTCGGTGGTGGTATCTGCGGAGGTGTATGCTTCTTCCACTAAAGCACCCTCCTCCTCCTCCTCCTCCTCTGTCTCGCAATCAAGATGTGTTAGCAGCAGCATGTCGCCAGCAGTCGGTGTCGCGCGGTGTGGCAGCACAGCGGTGGGCAAGCGTCAGCAGGCCGTGCTGAAACTACTCAGCTTAGGCGATAAGAGGCACACGGCCCACGAACTGCTGCAGGGTCTGACACAGCAGACCGACCGCTGGCTTGCGCCGCTGAGCCTCCAACCGGGCATGGTCGTGTGTGACAACGGCCGTAACCTGGTGGCGGCTCTGCAGCTCGGCAGCCTCACGCACGTGCCATGCCTGGCCCACGTCTTTAATTTGGTGGTTCAGCGCTTTCTGAAAAGCTACCCACGCTTGTCAGACCTGCTCGTAAAGGCACGCCGGCTCTGCGCACATTTCCGCAAGTCCCACACGGACGCTGCCACCCTGCGCACCCTGCAACATCACTTTAAGCTGCCAGTGCACCGACTGCTGTGCGACGTGCCCACACGGTGGAACTCTACGCTCCACATGTTGGCCAGGCTCTATGAACAGCGTAGAGCTATAGTCGAATACCAACTCCAACATGGGCGGCGCAGTGGGAGTCAGCCTCCTCAATTCCTTTCAGAAGAGTGGGCCTGGTTGGCAGACATCTGCCATGTCCTTGGTAATTTTGAGGAGTCTACCCAGGTGGTGAGCGGCGATGCTACAATCATTAGCGTCACCATTCCTCTGCTATGCATCTTGAGAAATTCCCTGCAAACCATAAAGGCAGCTGCTTTGCGCTCTGAAACGGGGGCGGGGGAAGACAGTATGCCGCTGGATAGTCAGGGCACCCTCCTGTCTATTTCTCAGCGCGTACAGGAGGAGGAGGAGGAGCATGAGAAGGATGAGGAGGAGGGGGAAGAGACAGCTTGGCCCGCTGCTGACGGTACACCGGCTGATTGCCTGTCATCCTTTCAGCGTGTATGGCCTGAGGAGGAGGAGGAGGAGGAGGAGGATCCTGAAAGTGATCTTCCTAGTGAAGACAGCCATGTGTTGCGTACAGGTACCCTGGCACACATGGCTGACTTCATGTTAGGATGCCTTTCTCGTGACCCTCGCGTTGCACGCATTCTGGCCACGACGGATTACTGGGTGTACACACTGCTCGATCCACGGTATAAGGAGAACCTTCCCAGTCTCATTCCCGAAGAGGAAAGGGGTTCGAGAGTGTTGCTATACCACAGGACCCTTGCGGACAAGCTGATGGTAAAATTCCCAGCCGACAGCGCTAGTGGCAGAAGGCGCAGTACCGAGGGCAAGGTAGCAGGGGATGTGCGTAGATCGAGCAGCATGTACATCCCAGGCAGTGCAACAGTCTTTAAGGGCCTGGCCAGCTTTATGGCTCCCCACCAAGACTGTGTCACCGCTCCCCAGTCAAGGCTGAGTCGGCGAGAGCACTGTAAAAGGATGGTGAGGGAGTACGTAGCGGATCGCACGACCATCCTCGGTGACGCCTCTGCCCCCTACAACTACTGGGTGTCGAAGCTGGACACGTGGCCTGAACTAGCGCTGTATGCCCTGGAGGTGCTTGCTTGTCCTGCGGCTAGCGTCTTGTCGGAGAGGGTGTTTAGTGCGGCTGGGGGAATCATCACAGATAAGCGTAGCCGCTTGTCAACCGACAGTGCCGACAGGCTAACACTCATCAAGATGAACAAAGGCTGGATTTCCCCAGACTTCTGTTCTCCACCAGCGGACAGCAGCGATACGTAAGCAATACGTAGGCTGCACCCGCGGATGGAAGCTACGTTCTCTCTCACCATCCAAAACGGGGACATTTCTGCTTCATCAATCTGTGTCTAATATTCCTCCTCCTCCTCCTCCTGCTCCTCCTCCTGAAACCTCACGTAATCACGCTGAACGGGCAATTTTTCTTAGGGCCACAAGGCTCACTCAAATAATTTTTCTGAACAATTTTTATAAGTTTCAATGCGCTTAAAAGCGTTGGAACTTTAACTTGAACCAATTTTTCGTTACACTGGGCTGCCTCCAGGCCTAGTTACCACTTAAGCCACATTAACCAAAGCGATTCACCTGCCATCTTGGTTGGGCATGGCCAATTTTTACTGAGGTACATTAGTACTGTTGGTACACCAAATTTTTGGGGCCCTCACCTACAGTGTAATCATAGCAATTTGTATGTTCTTCGCCTGCACTCATGGTACAGAAAGGTGTGTGGGGTTGGCCTACACTTTAGCTACATAAATGTAACTTGGGCCTTGGCTATACTAAGGCTACTGAAATGGAACTAAGACTGCGCTCCCGCTATACTGCTGCTTCGGAATTGTTACTGGGGCCTGTCTTGAGTGCTACTATTGCTGACATGGAACGAAGACTGCGCTCCCGCTATACTGCTGCTTCGGAATTGTTACTGGGGCCTGTCTTGAGTGCTACTATTGCTGACATGGAACGAAGACTGCGCTCCTCCTATAATGCTGCTAGTGATATGTTAGTGGGGCCTGTCCTAATGCTACGGCTGAAATGTTACGAATTCTGGGCTCTGCCTATACCGCTGCTAATGGTATGTCTCTGGGGTGTGGAAACAGAGGCTTTCCAAAGACATGATGGCGGCGAGGCCATTTCCCACCAACGCGGTTACTGTAAAGGTGCATATAACCACGGACACGTGGAGAGGACACGTAGTGCCTCAAAAACATCCCCCTCCTCCAACAGGGAAAACATTCTTGGCAAATGTCTTTGCATTGGTTCATCTGGTGGCAGTCCAAGAATTTCACCTTTACCGACACAACAAGAGAGCCCCCACACCATCCCCCCGCCACGGCCCACTTAATCCTGGCCGCATTCCGAAAACCAACAAAATACAACCGTGCTACTAGGTCCGCAGTCACCACCACATTACCACCAACGCGGTTACTGTAAAGGTGCATATAACCACGGACACGTGGAGAGGACACGTAGTGCCTCAAAAACATCCCCCTCCTCCTCCAACAGGGAAAACATTCTTGGCAAATGTCTTTGCATTGGTTCGTCTGGTGGCAGTCCAAGAATTTCACCTTTACCGACACAACAAGAGAGCCCCCACACCATGCCCCCGCCACGGCCCACTTAATCCTGGCCGCATTCCGAAAACCAACAAAATACAACCGTGCTACTAGGTCCGCAGTCACCACCACATTACCACCAACGCGGTTACTGTACAGGTGCATATAACCACGGACACGTGGAGAGGACACGTAGTGCCTCAAAAACATCCCCCTCCTCCTCCAACAGGGAAAACATTCTTGGCAAATGTCTTTGCATTGGTTCGTCTGGTGGCAGTCCAAGAATTTCACCTTTACCGACACAACAAGAGAGCCCCCACACCATCCCCCCGCCACGGCCCACTTAATCCTGGCCGCATTCCAAAAACCAACAAAATACAACCGTGCTACTAGGTCCGCAGTCACCACCACATTACCACCAACGCGGTTACTGTTAAGGTACATATTACAGTCTGACTGGGGCATGCAGACACCTTGACAGAATGAATAGTGTGTGGCACATAGGTTCCCCATTGCTATGCCCACGTGTGCAGCTCCTGATGGCGGTGGCACAGGATTCTATTTCTCATTGCTTCTGTACAGCATTGTGGGCTATCGCCCCGCCCCTTTTAAAGAGGGCCGCTGCCTAGCCATGCCAACCCTCTGCAGTGTGTGCCTGCGGTTCCTCCTCATGGCAGACGCACTTCTAAATAGACATGAGTGTGGCGTGGCATGAGGGCAGCTGAAGGCTGCGCAGGGACACTTTGGTGTGCGCTGTGGGGGGGAGGGGGGGCGGTTGGTCAGCATGTAACCCAGGAGAAGTGGCAGCGGAGTGTCATCCAGGCAGTGATTGTGCTTTGTTGTAGCTAGTGTGGTGCTTAGCAAAGGTATGCCATGCTAATGAGGGCTTTTCAGAAGTAAAAGGTTGTTGGGAGGGGGGGGGGGGGGGGACCACTCTTGCCGGTATTGTGGCTTAATAGTGGGACCTGGGAACTTGAGATGCAGCCCAACATGTAGCCCCTCGCCTGCCCTATCCGTTGCTGTGTCGTTCCCATCACTTTCTTGAATTGCCCAGATTTTCACACATGAAAACCTTAGCGAGCATCGGCGAAATACAAAAATGCTCTGGTCGCCCATTGACTTCAATGGGGTTTGTTGTTCGAAGCGAACCCTCGAACATCGCGGGAAGTTCGTTCCGAATAACGAACACCCGAACATTTTGGTGTTCGCTCATCTCTAGTCATTATCTATTTTTGTTATATTTACCGTATTTTCCCACCAGCATTAGCACACTATTAGTACATATAATACATATTGCTACCACTGCACATCAAACTTGGGTTCATGAAACAATGTGTAAGGACATTGAATGTGTTTCGGCTACAAATGTAGAGAATTTCCTGCAATGGGAAGTTAAAAGCAGATAAATTTGATGGACCACAAATCCGGAAACTCATGAAAGACCAATGCTTCCAAGATTCAGTTGAGGCACATGCATGGTCGTTGTTTTGTATGGTTGTAAAGCATTTCCTTGGGAACTATTATGCCGCAAACTCCGGTGAACTTATGGAGAATACACTCACTTCTGTTTCTGAACACTTGGTAGTAACATGAGCATCAAATTGCAGGACCTGCAGTCATTTTGGGACACATTCGATGTTTCAGTGTCTAGGTGGTGAGGGAGTGTGTGGGCTACATTCACATGGACCGCGCGATAATAGGTCAAAAAGCTTGGCCCGATATTATACTTGTCAACATGCATTTTGTGTCAGAGGATCGGCAAGTGTTTCCCATTGATTCCACTGGGAAACATTGCACTCGCGTGCACATCACACGACATGTGATGTGTTTGACTGTCCCATTGCAAACACTGGTTGATGCGTTTCAAGGGAGCGCGAAAAAATAAGACATGCAGTGATCTGTTAACCTGGCAGCATCGCTGTGAGGGAAAACATTGCTCATGTGTATGACTCCATTCAGAAGAATGAAGTTCATATTCGTCCGTCTCGCAACACACAAAACTTAAGTGAGATTTTCACTTGTGAATGTAGCCTTAAAGGGGTTTTCCAGGCATAAATAATATTGATGAGCTATCATCAGGATAGGCCATCAATAGACCACTGTGTATTTGCAGCGCAGACAGCATGACCCACACGGCTGATCAATCAGAGTCCCGAGCGGCAGACCCCGGCCGATGAACTATTGATGACCTCTTCTGAGGTGCTCAACCAATCACATTCAGCTGCTTCTGATTGGCTGAGCACCTGAGCCAATCACAGGCAGCTCTCGCTGAATGAATGGCAGGCGAGAGCAGCCTGTAATTGGCTGAGCGCCTCAGCCAATCACAAGCTCTTTCAGCAGGCGGGGATTTTAAATCCCCTCCTGCGGAAAGAACTGCAGTGGAGAGCTGGGGAGAGAGGACAAGGCTGAGCCCTGGCAGCTGAAGGAAGGTGACTATGTGGTGTTTATTATTTTTTACACTATTTTGCCTTGTTTTTCAGGAAAAGGCCTATACCTTCCCTGAAAAACAATTACAGGATGCCGGTAGCTGGATCCGCTACTGCAGCTGTCATCTGTGACAGATGCAGTAGGGAATTCTTTATTCCCCATGGGGATTTAGAATTCCTTTGCTGCATCTGTCACATCTGTGACAGGTGCAGCAGGGAATTCTTTTTCCCCGCGGGGATGAAGGAGACACCTGCCGCATACGGCACATGTGTTATTCATCCCCGGGGGGGGGGGGGGGGGGGACACGGCAGTGGCGGACAGGTGAGTATTTTTCTTTTTTACACTAAGATGTTTTTTTTTTTAAGGAAGGGCTCATATGTAAAGCTCTTCCCTGAAAAACAACTACAGGGTTCCGGCAGACCATTTCCTTCAATGGAGCCGCCGGCAGCAGCCGGCTCCACTGAAGACAAGGCGTGCATTCCCTATTGTGCACGCATGACCTATCTTTACAGGCACACACCTGTAAAAACACGGACATGTGAACACACCATAGGGAATGCATGTGTTGTAATAGAGGAGTGTTTTCATGCGGGCTTATGCATCCACAAAAACACGCTCGTGTGAAGCTACCCTTAATATTTTGGTCTAAAAATTATTTTTTTTCAGAGCATTAGAAAACTAGCGTTTTTTAAAATGCCATTGCATTTTTTTATGTGATCTTTTTTTGTAAGTCAAAGCCAGAAGTGCATCTAGCAGGAAGAACTATAAGTCCTTCCCTTATAGTTCTCACATCTTTTGACATCATGCCTGGCTTTAGTTCAAAAAATGTATCAAAAACTGCAGTGGCTTTTTTATACATTAAAAAACAGAATGCTGTGAAACCACCCTGTAGCAAAAGAGATCGAATGTACTAATCCCGTTCTAATAACAACTCTAAAGAAAATAATCTGGAATTACATTGCAAGACAACCAGGTAGAATAGCAAAACCACTTGATGTATTGCACACGTGTTAAAACATTTATATTGTCTTAAGTATCACAGGTTTTTTTGGTGCTAAGAGGTTGAAATAAGCTGTCAAGCCAAGCACAAAGGATTTCATCTGTAGAGAAAAGGCTGATTTACATAGCGTAGGTAAGGAGTAAAAAACAAAAACAACTGTATACCACTATTGTTCGGCATTGTTCTTTAGTTAAAGGGGTTGTGCAGTTACAAAATGACTTTTTAAAATTATATCCAAATAACTTAAAACAATAAAATAAGCTGTGCTTATTTGTCCTCAGCCCAGGCAATCCATCCTCACGATCCTCCTGGTCTTTATTGACAGCACAAGTCAGGCGTCCACTGTAGCCAATCAGAGGCTGAAGCAACACCCTTCTCAACTCCTTGCATCATGACGCCCAGGATGTGACCACAGGCTGCAGCAGTCAGCTGACTTCAGCTGTCAACACAGATCAGAAGGATCATGGAGCTGCGGCACTGGATCGCTGGGACTGAGGCCGTGTAAGAATATTTTTTATTGTTTTAGGCCATTTGGAACTAATTAAAAAAAATAATTTTGTAACCAGACAACCTCTTTAATGCTCTTAGTGATGAACCATCTTAAACCACTATTTTAAAAGCATAGTAACATAGTATGTAAGGCCGAATGAAGACAATGTCCATCTAGTCCAGCCTGCCTATCCTCTTGTGTTGTTGATCCAGAGGAAGGCAAAAAAAAACCAAGAGCAGAAGCCAAATAGCCCTTTTGGGGAAAAAATTCCTTCCCGACTCCCTAATGGCAATCAGACTGTTCCCTGGATCAACCCCTAATAGTTCCTACCTGTTTGTATACCCGGATTAACAATTAACCTAAGATTTATATCCTGTAATATCCTTCCGCTTCAGAAAGACATCAAATCAAAGAGTACAAACATCAAATGGATAGGGTCCAGATGAAATTGTCCCGATATGTAGAATCATTTAGCAATGCTACGGTATGATATCATCTATTATGTATATATTTACAGAATCTGATTTGCTGGTATTTCAGCTCAGCCCCATCAAAAGTAAAGATGAAGAGGCTGTAGTCCTTGCTTCATGTATTTTTTTGCGGTACACCTCTAGTCTCGTCCAGAGTTGCCAAACACAATACCTGGATGAGAGTAGTGCTTTATAAAAGGCACCCTTCATTTGTGTGATCTGGTGAGAGCACAGCAGTCAGCCCCCACATTCACACATCCATAGCCAATTCTGGAGATATGCCAAAAATGTTACAATTTAGAGAAACACCTTTCTGAATATGATTTTCAATGCTGTCTTTATGTTTCAGCTTTTAATTCTGATATGCATTAATAAAATACAGACTTTGTAAAAGTAAAATATATTTCACTGACCTCACTAGTGACAGGTTCATTTTAAGATTCTTTCACCTAATTGCTTGAGAATATGTTTTATTAAACTGAAGTTCAGTTCAACAAAGGCCCAAAAGTACAATTAAAATGATGAACCGCAAAGACTTTTCATGTGTGATCTCTGTAGCAGATTCTCCTGTATTTTTCGAGTATTTTTTTTTGGAGTTTAAGTTGTATTTTATATTTTTTCCAGCTTAGATATAAGCTCAGGATTAGGTCTTCCATTTCTGCATTGGTTTTTTACTGCAATTATCTTCCATGCCAATTTGAGTATCAGATCTCGTTGAATGAGCTGCTGAAAATACACAGTTGAAACTGCTAATGGAAATCTACATTTAAGCAGACAGGCATAAATTAGCTCATAAATATTCAGAGCAATGAATATCATCCGCGCTAAACTGCCATAAAAGTTTAGGCATGCTAAAAACATGCAATGCTTATTTTCACTGTGAATTTTTATATCATTGCTTAATTTGGTGGGGAAATAGGCAGTGAAATTGTCAGTCAAATTGGTGAATAGAATTTGCAGTCATTTGCAAAAATTAATAATTTACCATTAACCCTTTGTATTCGAAACCTCTTAAGATGCAAGCCATTTTTTAATTTTACTAGGCTAAAGTTTTTTGCAGTTTTGCTTGCTTTGATTCAGGTACAACACTTTTAATTTTTATACTGAGGCAGGTGTATTACCCTGTTTCCCTGAAAATAAGACATACCATGATTTTCCAGAATTTTTGAGGATGCAAAATGATTTTTCGGGCTTTTTGAGGATGCTTGAAATAGAAGCCCGACTCCAAAATTAAGCCCTGCCAACAGTTAATTAAAAAGTCAATTTAAATAGTGTCCAGGCAGCTATACATGTAAAAATGTTAAACCTTTTTGAACAAAAATTAATATAAGACACTGTCTTATTTTTGAGGAAACAGGGGTAGGTCTTGATTTACTGTTGTGTTTTTAAGGCTGATCATTTTCGAAAATGTATCATTTAACATTTATTCTATTGAGGGGGAAAATGTTTTTCGCTTTTCTTTTTTACACCATTCACCATAAATAACAGGCTAATATCATTGCATAGGTCATTACAATTTTAGTATATGACATATGTATGTTATTTGTAAAAAAAAAAAAAAAGAGTTTATTCCTTACTTTTTACTTTGCTGACTTTCCTAAAATGTATTTAAGATTTTTTTGTCCCACTTTTGGATCTATATTGTTCCTTACCCGTGGCAGAAAGCAAAATGTCAAAGCTAAGTGATTAAAAATTGTTTCTAAGTGAAAGCCACGCCCACCTTTTTCTGATTGCCACTTGATGTTAAAACAAGAAATAACAGATATCAGAAGTAATATACTAAAAGAGATTGGCATGACAAAGAAATGACTGGATTAAAAACAATCCCAATTCCAAACAATCCCAATTCCAGAAAAGTTGGGATGCTGTGTAAAATATTATTTAAAGGGGTTGTCCCGCGAAAGCAAGTGGGGGTATACACTTCTGTATGGCCATATTAATGCACTTTGTAATGTACATTGTGCATTAATTATGAGCCATACAGAAGTTATTCACTTACCTGTTCCGTTGCTGGCGTCCTCGTCTCCATGGTGCCGTCTAATCTTCAGCGTCTAATCGCCCGATTAGACGCGCTTGCGCAGTCCGGTCTTCTTCTTTTCTGAATGGGGCCGCTCGTGCCGGAGAGCGGCTCTTTGTAGCTCCGCCCCGTCACGTGCCGATTCCAGCCAATCAGGAGGCTGGAATCGGCAATGGACCGCACAGAAGCCCTGCGGTCCACCGAGGGTGAAGATCCCGGTGGCCATCTTCACCAGGTAAGTAAGAAGTCACCGGAGCGCGGGGATTCAGGTAAGCACTCTCCGGTTTTCTTTTTTAACCCCTGCATCGGGTTTGTCTCGCGCCGAACGGGGGGGGCTATTGAAAAAAAAAAAACCATTTCGGCGCGGGACAACCCCTTTAAGTATATAAAGAATAAGAATGCAATAGTTTTTTATTTTATAAATCTCATAAAACCGTATGTTGTCGGTCTGAGTTTGACTTCGCTGGTTGTTTTGGATATTTTTCTATCTGTCTCCTTTAACACTGATGGTAGTTGCTATGGGTGTGTTTTTCTGTTGGATTACACCTGAGGGCAATTAGGGAAGGTTTTTATTTCCACCTTGCCTTGGTTCTGTGCCGTTCAATTAGTGGTCTCCAAGCTGTATAGAGACTTAGATGGCAGGATGGTTGAGGGTTAAATTATGTCCCCGGTAACAAGTTAAAGAGCCACCTAGTGTGATTGGATTTCATAGGTCAGGAGGTGGGGTTGTGTTACTAAGACATAGATGATAAGAGAGTGGTCTCCCTCTTACCCCCCTGGACAGCATGAGTAACACTCACCTACACCTCCCCTTGATGAGATGATGATGATTTATTCAGTGGTGTTTAATCTATTTTGGACAAGTAGTGCTGTTTTTTCTTTATCTTGCTGATTGTCACAGCCGGAGGGTTTGGACCCTGAAGGTGATGAGAACCAACATGCACGCTGTCCAGGCGCGTAGCAGGTTAGCATATCAGGCGTTTTGTTTTTAAGTCAAATGTTTCTGCTCCCTCAGGGTCGTTGTGTTTTTCTATTAAATGAAGCTGTGGCCACTTCTTCTATGCCAACACTGGTGTCCATGTGTTATCTGGTTTGAGGTGTTACAACATTATGTGCTAAGTATGGTTAAGAGGAGGCTGTCTTTCCACGCAGTCTCCTTCTGCTGGTGTAGGTGAACGTTGCTGGATCAGCATTCTGTGATTCATCCAGCAACTGGGTTCTGTATCTCCCAACAACTCATAAGATAAGTACTGTGTTTTTTTTGTGTGGAGTTTATTTGCACAGTGGCATTTATTCGTTATAGGTTACAAGGACAGTGAGTGCCCTAGGAACAAGGGTGGATGCGTCCTTATCACGGCGGGTCATTCACAGTTAGGTAGGGGCTGTCAGCATCTGGTGCCCAGTAGGGAAAGTTCTTCTCCTCTTTTGTTTTCTTTACACTGTATAACTTGTTTTCCTGGTTCTGTGGTGTGAACAATGCCAGAGTGATTACTTTGGTTTACAGTTATAGCACACTTGAAGCAGATGTGACACCGTATTTAATTCACAATAGAGCATAGAAAACATCAGAAGTTGAAAGTGAAACATATTTTCATTTCATTAAAAAAAAGTAACTCATTTAGAAATTGATGGGAGCGACATATCTCAAAATTGTTGGGTCATGGCCATGTCTACCGTTGTGTACCATCCCCTCTTCTTTTTACAACAGTCTGTAAATGTCTTGAGTCTTGGGAGAAGAATGTTGTCCCATTCTTGTTTGATGTAAGATTTTAAATGGTCAACAAGGTCTTCTTGGTGGATTTTTTTTCATAATGTGCCTAATGTTTTCTATTGGTGAAAGGTCTGGACTGCAGGCGTCTGGTTCAGCACCTGGACTCTTCTTCTGTAAAGCCATGCTGTTGGATGTAGTATGTGGTTTAGCATTATCTTGCTGAAATATGCAAGTTCTTCTCTGAAAGAGACGTTGTTGTTCTAAAACCTCTGTATACTGCGCAGCATTGATAGTGCTTTTCAAGATATGTAACCTGCTATGCCATAGGAACCAATGCAATCCCAATCCATCAAAGATACAAAGTTTTGAACTATGCACTGATAACCTGCAGAACGGTCCCTCTCCATGATTTTTCCAGCATCCATGGTTCCCAAAAAGAATTTCAAATTTTGATTAATCTGACTAGAGAACAGTTTTCCATTTTGCCGCCGTCCATTTTAAATGAGCTTTGGCCAAAAGAAGACACCAGTGTTCCTAAATTGGGTTGATATATGGCTTCATCTTTGCATAATACAGCTTTAGGGTGACTACCCACTAGCGTAATTTTTTTCTGCTGCAAATTCGCTCCTATTTTTTCTTCTAATTGTCAATGAGACTTTCAAATGTTAAAAACGCGAAGTTGCGTTGTGTCGCGATGTGTTGCGTCGCGTTGCGGTTTTAACATTAGGTAGTCCCAGTGACAATTGGAAGAAAAAATAGGAGCAAATTCGCAGCAGAAAAAAAAACGCTAGTGGGTAGTCACCCTAAGGCCTCAGTCACACAGGCGCATCGGCACCCGTTCACCGGCGCCGATGCGCCCGTGTGACTGACACCAGCAGACGGATGTACCTGCAGATGGCCGTCTCTCTGCAGCGCTGGAGGAAAGAACATGTGAGCGGCTTCATTGCCGGTCATGTGTTCTTTCCTCAGGCGCTGCAGAGAGACGGCCGTCTGCAGGTACGTCCGTCTCCTTCCTGCAGTCACACGGGCGCATCGGCGTGTGACTGAGGCCTAAGGGTGAAGTCAGAGGAGCGTTTTTTTGCATGCGCCTGTGTGCGCAAAAAAAAATTGTGTCTGATAGAACTATTGGTTCCCTATAGTGTGTTTGCATGTCCGTCTTTTACAGGTGCAAAATACTCACCTGTAAAAGATAGGACATCTGCACGCCATGAAGTTCCGTGCTATGTGTAATATATTCCCACGGGTAGTCCCCTCATCACTGAACACTGTGACAGCACTGTCACAGTGTTCAGTGACAAGGGGACTCCCCATAGGGATGAAGGAATCCCCTGCCACAGATGTCACAGGATAGGGCTTATGTTCGGGGAAACAGGGTACATGTTATAGTCACTGATTACTGCAGAAGGGTTATTGATCCAGGGATGATTCTAATTGCGAGATTGGAGTTGGGAATTCATGTTTCCCCTAAATGAGAAAATATGCTTCTAGCTCATTGTTTTTTTCCTTCCTCTGGATCATTATTGGGGGGTAACAGGCTGAAGTAGATGGATATATGTCTTTTTTGGTCTAACATACTTTGCTACTATGCTACCCCAAAATGCTACAAATGAAACCTACAGCTCACCAAGCAACAACTAAGGCCTTATGTGAATATGCTGACAGAAAAATAAAGTTATGGCTTTTCAAAAGTGGAGATGAAAACCCCCTAAAATTACTCTATCCTTAAGTACCAAACCAGACTGCATCCTTAAAGGGTTGTATTTTGGTATCATAAAAAATGATATAATGGAGTTAACAGTAGAGATGAGCGAGCACCAAAATGCTCGGGTGCTCGTTACTCGAGTCGAACTTTCAGTGATGCTCGAGAGTTCGTTTCGAGTAACGAACCCCATTGAAGTCAATAGGCGACTCTAGCATTTTTGTATATCGCCGATGCTCGCTAAGGTTTTCATTTGTGAAAACCTGGGAAATTCAAGAAAGTGATGGAAACGACACAGAAACAGATAGGGCAGGCGAGGGGCTACATGTTGGGCTGCATCTCAAGTTCCCAGGTCCCACTATTAAGCCACAATAGTGGCAAGAGTGAGACCCCCCCCCCCACACTGTCAGCATAAAGATCGTTCTCCTCTGCCACAGCTGTAACAGCTGTGGCAGAGAATAACGATGTTAGCCCATTGAATTCAATGGAGCCGGCAATACAGCTGGCTCCATTGAAAGCAATGGGCTGCCGGCGATCGCGGGATGAATTGTCGGGAAGGGGTTAAATATATAAGCCCTTCCCTGCAATTCACCCAGAAATGTGTAAAAATAAAAAATATATATATACTCACCTGGTCCGGGCAGACGGAGTTCAGCGCGGCCAGCGGCAGTCCTCCTGAACTGCTCTGAACAGCTGTGAGTAGTATTCAGCAGCCGGGGATTTAAAATCCCCGCCTGCTGAATGAGCTGCCTCTAATTGGTCACAGCCTGACCAATCAGAGGCAGATCTCACTCACACATCTATTCATGAATTTATGAATGGGTGAGTGACTGCTGCCTTTCATCTGATTGGTCCCGCTGAGCCAATCAGAGGCAGCAGTCACACACCCATTCATAAATTCATGAATGGGTGTGTGAGTGGAATCTGCCTCTGATTGGTCAGGCTGTGACCAATTAGAGGCAGCTCATTCAGCAGGCGGGGATTTTAAATCCCCGGCTGCTGAATACTACTCACAGCTGTTCAGAGCAGTTCAGGAGGACTGCCGCTGGCCGCGCTGAACTCCGTCTGCCGGGACCAGGTGAGTATATATATATTTTTTATTTTTACACATTTCTGGATGAATTGCAGGGAAGGGCTTATATATTTAACCCCTTTCCGACAATTCATCCCGTGATCGCCGGCAGCCCATTGCTTTTAATGGAGCCGGCTGTATTCCCGGCTCCATTGAATTCAATGGGCTAACATCGTTCTGCGGACAAGGTGAGTATATATATATATATTTTTTTTACACATTTCTGGATGAATTGCAGGGAAGGGCTTATATATTTAAGCTCTTCCCGACAATTCATCCCGCGCTCGCCGGCAGGCCATTGCTTTCAATGGAGCCGGCTGTATTGCCGGCTCCATTGAATTCAATGGTCAGTGCTCGTTTAATCGAGACGAGTACTGCGTAGTGCTCGTCTCGAGTAACGAGCATCTCGAGCACCCTAATACTCAAACGAGCATCAAGCTCGGACGAGTATGCTCGCTCATCTCTAGTTAACAGTAAGAAACATTTATTTGAATTGATATAATTAGGCAGCACTGGGCAAATGGGAGCACTTTTTTAATGTTTACCATATTGGCCAAATTCCAAAGCAACTTCCATAGTCATTACATTTGTTATCACTAGAGATGAGCGGGCATACTCGATAAGGCAAACTACTCGAGCGAGTAGTGCCTTATTCGAGTACCTGCCTGCTCGTCTCTAAAGATTCGGCTGCCGGCGCGGGTGACTGCTGAGTTGCAGGGGAGAGCGGGGGGGAGAGAGGGAAAGAGAGATCTCCCCTCCGTTCCTTCCCGCTCTCCCCCGCCGCTCCCCGCCCCCTGCCGGCACCCGAATCTTTAGAGACGAGCGGGCAGGTACTCGAATAAGGCACTACTCGCTCAAGTAGTTTGCCTTATCGAGTATGCTCGCTCATCTCTAGTTATCACATATAATATGAAAAGAAAAAAGTTTAGTATAATTTCCCATGCTTACAGTTAAACGGCCTAGAATTGTAACTAGAAATCTGACATGATTTGTCAGTTTGGGAAAAATGTTGTCTTGATGTAATGAAACTACCATTGATCTTTCCACTTCATATTGTTAGTACATCAATAAGCATTTTATAGCTTCTTAGGGCTTGTCTTTGAAAAGAGCTAATTTACTTCTACCAGAGCTTTATAGCACATTAAGTATTGAAGAGATTTTGAGGAGTCTTGTTTTTAAATGATTAAATCATTTATAGATATTTCACGTAGTGCTACTTATCATTATAAGCTATTAGGCTTTATTGGTATTTATGTTAAGTTGTATTAAATATAGCAAAAGATTTGTGTAATGTGTTGCTCTTGTAAATACTAGGTAATTGAAAACAGTTTTTCGGGAAGGGTATTATCTCTCCTTAAGGGCGTCACGGGATATGACCGCGGATTTAAACTGCGGGAGTACTGCGATTAAAAACAAAAACGGGCCTGCTGAGGATCACGGAATTCTGCGTGTATTTCCGCAGTCCCCATTAATGCTATATTATTGTAGACCCCCTGTGGCATAAATCTGCGGCAAATAGAACATGCCGCAATTTATTTCCCACTGTGGTAGAATTCCGCATGTGAGCATTGGCAGGCAGAAAGCTATTAGGTTCAATAGAAACTAATAGCTGTGGAATTCACGTGCGGATTTCAGGTGTGGGAAACACGGTAGAAATCCATCCATGGGCATTCACCCTAAGAAGAGCAACTAGTTGTGTGAGGGACCAAAATATTTAAATAGTTAGAAAGGCATATAAAAGGTGCTAGCACAAAAAATAATATCACAAAATACCACCAGCTAGCAAAAAATACCTACTATAAGATATCATATGGAACTGATCTGGAAAGATAAGTAGAAAGCCATGTCATAGAACATATGAGTAAGGGAATATACCAAACCCCATGCATATCACAAGTAGCGTTCTAGCTTCATCAGGGTACAAACTAACATTTCCACTATATGTATTAGGACACATCAGACAGGGAACACTGCCACACGAAAACAAGTACTTGTACCTCTTGTGGCACCCTTAGGTCGGCTGCACACGAACAGGTCGGATTCCAGATGCAGGATCCTGTACTGGAATCCGATCCTGTGCCCGGCCGGTGACCCCGCGTACCTATCTTCCTTATCTGTACTGTGGATAGTCCCAACGTCGAGCTGTCAGACATGCGCAGTACAGATTTTCCCACGCCATCGCTATGTGATGACGCGGGTCCTGTGACCTTTCTGAAATGTTAATGTGACCCCGTCCAGCAAACTTTCCCACACCAGAATCCAACCCTGTGCCCAGTCGGTGACCCCATGTACTTGTCTTCTTATTCTTTATCTGTACTCCGCATGTCCGGAAGACTCGCTGTCGGACATGCGCAAAACAAATTTTCCCGCGCCAACACTAGGCAATGATGTGGGTCCTGTGAGCTTTCCGCAGTGTAAATTGTGGAAGGGCTACAGATCGGATGCTTTCCATTGACTTCAATTGAAGCTGTCCATGCAGGCACCGCACAAAAATGGAACATGCTGGGATTTTTCCTCCGCAAGCGGAAAATCGAAGTTCATTTCCACTCATGTGCGGGAAAAAGTACTTTTCCATAGCATGCTATAAATGGTTTTTTTCGGCAGAACCCAGCAATTCAAATAAGTCTGTTCTTATTGTTATTATTATCATTAATAGTAATAATAAGAATAATAATAAAAGCAGTAGAATATACTCCTGTCTTACTGTTACAAAGATATTCTATATAATTGTGTGTCTGCATACCTATGGTCGGAAGGTAATTGGGTATCCTCACGCCTACAGATGGAGGGGATTCAGGCATCAACATACTATGGACGGAACGGACAGATAAGACACGGACTTAGTGCCAACCTATAAACGAATGAAGGGTCACGAACAGGATGAGGCTTGGGTGTCTACCCCCCAACGGACTGGTAGGACAAATAAACATGGACCAGGTGTCCGGCTACCAATCGGATGGGTGGATCAGATGGACCGATGAGCAAGTAAATAGATGAACTAACAGGCAGACTAATGAATGGACAAACAGACAGACTGACAAAACATTACAGCATGCATGCAACAACATGACAAACAAACTGGATCCAGACAAACAAACAAACAGACGTCGAATTATATAGCATAATAATGATTGGTTGACCGGGGGAACCACCTCCCAGACAACCAATCAGGTAAGAGAAGAGGGGAATCCTGAATTATTCCCAATAGCCAACACCAGTTACCTCTGTAGTGACGGGATGGCACTTCTCTTCTTCATCCTCAAAAACCACTATTGCCAGATGGAAAGATAATTGACTGCCAGCCAAATTACAACGTGACACGATCGCTATAAGTTTTAATTAGTTAAAAGCTATGGGTGATACATGCCCTTTCATTGTCATCCTAGGAAATTAGCCCGAGTATGTGAGATAGAAAAGTTACAGATGCAACTAATTTTAGCTGGATTGTGATAGCAGGGTGCAGAAAGTTATCTTATCTTAACTCATTAAAAAGCTATTGTTCTCTTATCCTAACACAGCAAAACCAATTGTAAAATAATTCAAAGTGTAATTAAGCCACCCTGATAGGACAGAGCAGCATGATATCATGACATGTTAAAAGTCAAGCCAAAGAAAAACCCATCTGTAGATAATGAGCCCCATTGGGGGATAGAAAGTAATGTGAATGGGGACAGTATATGTACAGCACTGGAAATATGTTTGATCTATTTAGACAATAAGAAAAACTACAAATATTAGACAGAACTGAAGCCATTGTGTTCTATTAGTTAATCATGGCTGAGATTTGAGGAAGTAACACATGTGGAGGAGACTGATTAAACAGCCACTCACACACCTTTCTTATATTGAGTGGATGGCTGCTTAGTGCTCATTCCTACACAAAAAAGTAAATACGGGCTGTCAGTCCACATGATATGTATAGTGCACCATGCAGGTTTACAGCCTATTAGTACGCAATACTTGAATCCACGAGGTTGCCCTGCACACCACCAGTGAACCACACTGGCAAACTATGTTAGTGCAGGGACTCACAATAAATGAGGACCCTTGATGCGGATTGTGAGCTCACGTGTTTTGACCAAATATTTACCAATACCTTGTAGTTATCAGTAAAATGCAGTATGGTTTTGAACACTGGGTGAACTCAGGGGACTAGTGCCAGTGAGGTTTACCTTTGGGGTGCAGGGCAGCCTGCTGGATTGAAGTATGGCATCATTAATAGGTTGTAAGCCTGCATGGTGCACTACACATACCATGTGGTCTGGCACCCTGTATTTACTCTTTTGTGCAGAAATAAGCACTAAGCAGCTGCCCACCTCAATATAAGGAAGGTGTGTGAGTGGCCGCTCATCAGTACCCTTCACATGGGTTACTTGCTCCTCCATTTAGCAGTCTGGCTGTCTGCATGTTGAGGGATAAGTGCCCTCTTATATTAGTATATCGGTAACTATATGAACGCTTTCTGTGATTTTTTGTCTGTTTTATTTCTTACTTTCTGTGATTTTGGCTGAGGTTTGGGTTTAAGTAAAAACAACTTTTTTTTTTGTCATACCATTAGCTTAAACAAGTGATATTTATTTTGCTGGTATAACTACAACATTACAATATATGTTGTTAGACTTCAGATCAATTCAAAGTAACGATCCGCGCCACCATATAGTAGTTAATGAGAATAACTCACCTGGCGTTCTACAACGCGTTTCAACGTTCTACAGACGCCTTTCTCAAGTATACAGAGAGATTAAAGTACAGCATTTAAATAGCATGTCTTACCTTTTTGGAGGTGGGGGTTACATCTGTTTTTAGATTTTTAGCATGAAGTTTTAGGTATATATCCCTGTTTTTTTGATAAGGTATCATGGTTGTATTGAATTATTGAGTATCTCTTATTGGTAACGGGCCCATTTTTAGGTGTTTTTTCTATTATTCCTTTTTGATCAATTTAAATATTTAATATTTTTTTATATCACCCATAATGGATTCTTAGCTTAATTAATAATAATATCATTTGTATTATCCAATATTATTCATCATTGATGTATGCATATATATAATTCCACCATATAGTATTCTATCTTTGTATTAACATCCTCTATTAATGGATTTAGATTGAATTTTTAGCACAATGAATTTGATTGCATCAATCTCTTTGGAGGTCGGAGTTCTCGCTTTTATACACCAGATCGGGAGTTACACATCTAGCCTTTCCTTTTAAAATTACGGAGTTTACGTTCAGTACCAGCGCACATTTACGCTGGAACACCCTCTCCGTTACATGGCTATGACACCTAGATACCGCGCCAGAGCGACACGGTACAGAGGTGCGCGCCAAGCACCTGTAACCCCCACCTCCAAAAAGGTAAGACATGCTATTTAAATGCTGTACTTTAATCTCTCTGTATACTTGAGAAAGGCGTCTGTAGAACGTCGAAACGCGTTGTAGAACTATCGCTTCAAGATTTCCACTTGCATGCAATCTTTTTATTCGGAAATAAATTTATTATCAATTTATATAAATACTGTCTGTTACGACAGTTCATTTCTTCCGAAGAGGAGCTCCAGTAGGAGCACGGAAAGAGCTTTTTTACTTTGAAGCTTGCTTGTTAGACTTCAGAAATATTTATAACAGTATATATAAAGAATGTTCAGACTACAGGGCAGATTGGTTTTTGAACATTTCAGTTTTCTGTCGCATATTGCACCATGAAACTCTTACTGTCTTACATGTTTTGCACCACATCTACTATTTACTTTTAGACACTTTTGAACACAAAGGGGCGTGGCCTAGTGAAAAGGGGACCTAAATTCAACATTGTGCAACATTTTGGTAAATATTTGTCATAAATTAAGCTATTTATTAATTATATAAAGTTAGACTAGACGTTATATAGATAAGCCAGATTTATCATTCAGCAGAGTCATTCCAATTCCTGCTGGATCACAGGAATTTAAACAACAATCGGATTGTGTAAATGCCCACAGCCACTGACTGGAGAATGTAGATTTGTTTGTCTTTCAGTTTCTGACGATTAAATGACGATCGGCCTGAGTAAACAGGCCACCATCCATCTATGAACAACGGCCTATTTGGTGTGAATGGAAGAGCGATTTGTTGGAAATTGTTCAGGCCTGGCTGCCTCCATTCAGTGAGCGATTATTGCTGGGACTGGTGTAGAAGGGCTCTAAGTCTGCACTTTCTATTTAGAGAGTATTAGTAAATCTCTAGTACGATGTCTGCAGTTACCTCAGGTAGCAAAATTATATGGAATATCTTTGTATCAGTATTCAGTAACCCTTTACAATCCAATTTTGGATTCAGGGTTTCCTAAAAGGCTTTCTCTTTTTGCTGTTATACAACGGTGCCATCTGCTGGCTGAAGCCAGTGTGTGTCTGCCAGAGAGGCTCAGACAGCGGAATGGCTGGCAATAGATGGTAAAAATACCCTGTCAGACATCTTCTGATATTGGAGCTGTACGTGCTTCAATCAGAATGTAGGAAGATGTCAGACAGTGGATTGGGAAGGGTTAAGACAGGAGAATATCCTACTCCTTTTAATAATAACAAACTTTATTTTATAGTACCAAGTCAGAGAGCATGTGAACAGACAAAATCAGACTTTACATAGAGTATTAAACTTATAAGCAATAGCAATTAGGGCCCTACTCACAAAAACATAATGTCTATGAGAAAATAAGGGTTACACAAGAGGTACAAGTGCTTGTTTTGTACAATGGTCCAACTTTCTTTTAAAAAAATAGGTACTTTTCATAAAGCTGCGTGAGTCAGTCACCAGCTTGTGTCTGTGCATTTAGAAATATGAAGTGCATTAGGGTGCTTTGATTGTGTGAGTTACTGTTATATAAAGGGATAAATTGAGAAGAGTTATACTACAGGTCAAAAGTTTTAGAACGTTTTTACAGGTATTTTCTGTTTAAATCAAACAAATAATATGAAATGGTTAAAATGTACAAAAGTAAGTTAAAAACTAGAGATGAGCGAGCGTACTCGGAAAAGCACTACTCGCTCGAGTAATTTGCTTTGTCCGAGTATTGCTGTGCTCGTCCCTGAAGATTCGGGTGCCGCTGCGGCTGACAGGTGAGTCGCAGCGGGGAGCAGGGGAGAGCGGGCGGGAGAGAGGGAGAGAAAGATCTCCCCTCCGTTCCTCCCCGCTCTCCCCTGCAGCTCCCCGCTCCGTGCCGGCACCCGAATCTTCAGGGACGAGCACAGCGATACTCGGATAAAGCAAATTACTCGAGCGAGTAGTGCTTTTCCGAGTACGCTCGCTCATCTCTATTAAAAACCTAAAAATATTATGAAATTTTAACCTGAAACACAATAATAGTCTGAACGTATGATTTAAAACAAAGGGCTTTTGTCAGGGGACACTTTAAGTACAGCTGCTCTGCAGCACAGAAAGCAAATTATGGTTTGATATTGAATAACAGAAAGCAGCCATATACTCACTGATATACTGATACAGGAGGGCAGGCATATATACCACTCATCCCCCAACATACATATAGCCAGACTGCTAAATAGAGGAGCAAATTACCCATGTGAAGGACAATGATGAACAGACACTCACACACCTTCCTTATATTGAAGGGGTGGATGTTTAATGTTTATTCCTACAAAAAAAAGTAGATACAGCGTGTCAGACCACATGTTATGTGTAGTGCACCATGCGGGCTTACAACTTATTAATTTCGCCATATTTGAATACAGCTGCACTGGCACACTGCATGTTATTGATAAATATGAGGTATTAGTTGATATTTTGGCCAAAATATGTGAGCCCACAACCCACGTCATGGGTTCTCGTTTATTGTAGGTCCCTACACTATCATAAGTCTCAAATCTCCCTTTCCGTGATTTTTTTTTATGATTTAATATTGGTTATAAACTAGTCCAGCAGGTGTGTCAACTTTTGTAAATTACTTTCAAACCCTCTGATTCTACATATGCAGTGTGAGAACAGACTGCATTACAGCACCTTCTAGGACAGGATTTAGATGGTTTTTGCTCTTCAGGACAGAGCTCATCACTATCATAATGGCAAGAAAAAGACAATTAACCAAAGAGGACAGATAATAATACCCCTTAGAAGTGTAGGTCTGCCCTTCAAAGAAATTGCCAAGACAGCCAAAGTGGCAGTCAGTACAGTTTCCCATACCATCAAAAGGCACTTGGAAACTGGAGGAAACTCTGATAGGAAGAGGTCTGGCGGACTAAAGGCCACTACAAAATTAGATTACATGTTTTTAAGAGTCAATAGTTCGTGTAATCAGCACCTCACAGCACAAAATCTTCAAGCCCAGCTTAATGCAGCAAAGAAGAAGCAAGACTTCTATCTGCTGGTTTTAGATGTAGAATATCAGTAAGTAAACCACTGCTAACATTGCAAAATAAAAAAGACACTTACCTGGGCTGAGCAGTACCTTCAGTGGACTGCTGAAGAGTGGAAACAAATATTATGGGCTGATTAATCAAAATTTGACATTATTAACATATCATGCAGAGTCTTTGTATACCATTGAGTAGATGAAAGGATGGTTCCTGAGTGTGTGACAGCAAATGTCAAACATGGAAGATGGTCTGTTGCTCTTTTGCTGGCATACCGGACAAAAAGGGCTACCACAGCATTTTGATATGCCATGCAATACCCTCTGGTGTACATATAGTTGGTCAAGAGTTCATATTACAGCAAGACAATGATCAAAAACATACTTCTAGATTATGTCAGAACTACTCAAGACAAAAATAAGCTGGTAGGCTTCAAAGAACGGAATGGCTTGAACAGCACTATAGGCAGACCCCAGTATCATTTCTGTAGCAGCAGTATAGGCAGACCCCAGCACCATTTCTGTAGTAGAAGTATAGGCAGACCCCAGTAACATTTCTGTAGTAGAAGTATAGGCAGACCCCTGTAACATTTACGTGGCAGCAGTATAGGCAGACCTCTGTAACATTTAAGGAGCAGCAGTATAGGCAGACCCTTGTAACATTTATGGAGCAGAAGTATAGGCAGACCCCTGCAACATTTATGGAGCAGCAGTATAGGCAGACCCCTGTAACATTTATGTGGAAAAAGTATGGGCAGAACACAGTAACATTCTTGTAGCAGAAGTATAGGCAGACCCCTGTAACATTTAAGTGGCAGCAGTATAGGCAGACCCCAGCACCATTTCTGTAGTAGAAGTATGGGCAGACTCCAGTAACATTTCTGTAGTAGACATATAGGCAGACCCCAGAAACATTTGTGTAGTAGAAGTATAGGTAGACCCCTGTAACATTTCCGTAGCAGCAGTATAGGCAGACCCCTGTAACATTTACGTGGCAGACGTATAGGCAGACCCCTGTAACATTTACATGGCAGAAGTATAGGCAGACCCCTGTAACATTCTTGTAGCAGAAGTATAGGCAGACCCCTGTAACATTTTTGTAGCAGCAGTGTAGGCAGACCCTTGTAACATTTATGTGGCAGAAGTATAGGCAGACCCAAGTACCATTCTTGTAGCAGAAGTATAGGCAGACCCCTGTAACATTTAAGTGGCAGCAGTATAGGCAGACCCCAGCACCATTTCTGTAGTAGAAGTATAGGCAGACCCCAGTAACATTTCTGTAGTAGAAGTATAGGCAGACCCCAGTAACATTTCTGTAGCAGCAGTATAGGCAGACCCCTGTAACATTTATGTGGCAGAAGTATAGGCAGACCCCTCTAACATTTATGGAGCAGCAGTATAGGCAGACCCCTGTAACATTTACGTGGCAGAAATATAGGCAGAGCCCAGTAACATTCTTGTAGCAGAAGTATAGGCAGACCCCTGTAACATTTAAGTGGCAGCAGTATAGGCAGACCCCAGTAACATTTCTGTAGTAGAGGTATAGGCAAACCCCAGTAACATTTCTGTAGTAGAAGTATAGGCACACCTCTGTAACATTTTTGTAGCCGCAGTATAGGCAGAGCCCTGTAACATTTACGTGGCAGAAGTATAGTAAGACCCCAGTAACAATCTTGTAGCAGAAGTATAGGCAGACGCCTGTAACATTTAAGTGGCAGCAGTATAGGCAGACCCCTGTAACATTTATGTAGCAGCAGTATAGGCAGACCCCAGTAACATTTATGTAGCAGCAGTATGGGCAGACCCCTGTAACATTTATGTTGCAGAAGTATAGGCAGACCCCAGTAACATTTTTGTAGCAGTAGTATAGGCAGACCCCTGTAACATTTACGTGGCAGAAGTATAGGCAGACCCCTGTAACATTACTGTGGCAGAAGTATAGGCAGGCAGACCCCAATAAAATTGCTGTAGTAATAGTTTAGGCCGACCTCTGAAACATTGGGCTACCATGAGTGTAGGCGAAGGGCGGAAAAATTAGTTGGATAACAGTATAGGCGTGGGCCCGAAAATTAGTGTACCAAGAGTACAAGTGTAACTCTGAAAAATTTATCAACCGACAGGGCAGGTGAAAACCATAAATATTTTTTGAAAGATACAGCTGGCTGTTGCTTAATTTGTAACAGAGCCTGGAGGAAACCCTGTTTAAAAAAAATTGTTTAATAGTTTTGAAACTTTAAAAAATAGTAAAAAAATTGTTAGATGAGCCTTTTGGGCCGCAGAAAAATTGGCAGCTCAGCGTGATAACATGTTGTTTCTGGAGGAGGAGTAGCAGGAGGAGGACTAATATCAGAGACAGATTGACAAAGCTAAATGCCCAGTTTTTCCGGTGATAGAGAAGAGTGCTTTTATCTGCGGTTGCAGCGAAAAGAATCTTTAGGTTCCGCTGCTCTCCGCCAGTGGAGAAGAGAAGTCTGGGGAAATCCAGGCTTTGTTCATCTTTATGAGTGTGAGCATGTCGGCACTGGCAGTTGACAGGTACGCTTATCCGTGGTGATTCCTCCAGCTGCACTAAACACCCTCTCTGACTAGACGCTAGCGGCAGGGCAAGCCAGCACCTCCAGGGCATACAGCGCAAGTTCGTGCCATGTGTCCAGCTTTGACACTCAATAGTTGTATGGAGCAGAGGCATCACGAAGGACGGTGGTACAATCGGCCACGTACTCCCTCACCATCTTTCTACAGTGCTCCCTCCGACTCAGCCTTGACTGGGGAGTGGTGACGCAGTCTTGCTGGGGAGCCATAACGCTTGCAAAGGCCTTGGAGAGTGTTCCCCTGCCTGCGCTGAACATGCTGCCTGATCTCCGCGCCTCCCCTGCTACTTGGTCCTCAGAACTGCACCTTCTGCCGCTGGCGCTGTCAGATGGGAAGTTTAGCATCACTTTGTCCACCAGGGCCCTGTGGTATTGCATTACTCTTGTACCCCTTTCCTCTTCAGGAATGAGAGTGGAAAGGTTCTCCTTGTACCGTGGGTCGAGAAGGGTGTACACCCAGTAATCCGTGTTGGCCTGAATGCGTCTAATGCGAGGGTCACGAGAAAGGCAGCCTTACATGAAGTCAGCCATGTGTGCCAGGGTGCCAGTACGCAAGACATGGCTGTCCTCGCTAGGAAGATGGCTTTCAGGATACTCCTCCTCCTTGTCTACAGCCCATACATGCTGAACAGATGAGAGGCAAGCAGCATGGGTACCCTCTGCTGTGTGCCCAGCTGTCTCTTCCCCCTCCTCCAAAATGCGCTAAGATATAGACATGAGGGTGGTCTGGCTATCAAGCGACATACTGTCATCCCCCGTCTCGTGTTCCAACCGCAAAGCGTCGGCCTTTACACCTTGCAGCGAACTTCTCAGCAGGCATAGCAGCGGGATGGTAATGCTAATGATTGCAGCGTCGCCGCTCACCATCTGGGTAGACTCCTCAAAGTTTCCGAGGACCTGGCAGATGTCTGCCATCAAGGCCCACTCCTCGGTAAACAATTGGGGAGGCTGACTACCACTACGACGCCCATGTTGGAGTTGGTATTCCACTATTGCTCTACGCTGCTCACAGAGCCTGGCCAACATGTGCAGCGTAGAATTCCACCGTGTGGGCACGTCAAACAGCAGTCGGTGCTCTGGCAGATTAAACCGATGTTGCAGGGTCTTCAGGGTGGCAGCGTCCGTGGTGGACTTGCGGAAATGTGCGCAGAGACGGCGCACCTTGCCGAGCAGGTCAGATAAGTGCGGGTAGTTTTTCAGAAACCGCTGAACCACTAGATTTAAAACGTGGGCCAGGCATGGCACGTGTGTGAGGCTGCAGAGCTGCCACCAGGTTACGGCCGTTGTCACACACGACCATGCCCGGTTTGAGGCTCAGAGGCGAAAGCCAGAGGTCGGTCTGTTCTGTCAGACCCTGCAACAGTTCTGGGGCTGTATGCCTCTTGTCACCTAGGCTGAGTAGTTTCAGCACGGCCTGCTGATGCTTGCCCACCACCGTGCTGCCACACTACACCGACTGCTGGCGACGTGCTGCTCACATTTCTTAATTGAGAGGTAGAGGTTGCGTAGGAGAAGGGGGAGGGTTTCGAGGAGGTGGCATAGACCGCCGCAGATACCAGAACCGAGGAAGGACCCACTATTCTGGGTGTGGGTAGGACGTGTGCGGTCCCAGGCTCTGACTCGGTCCCAACCTCCACCAAATTCACCCAATGTGCCGTCAGGGAGATATAGTGGCCCTGCCCACCAGTACTTGCCCATGTGTCTGTGATTAAGTGGACCTTCACAGTAACCGCGTTGGTGAGGGCACGATTGATGTTGTGGGAGACGTGCTGGTGTAGGGCTGGGACTGCACACCGGGAAAAATAGTGACGACTGGGGACCAAGTAGCGTGGGACCGCCGCTGCCATCATGTTTTTAAAAGCCTCCATTTCCACAAGCCTGTATGGCAGCATCTCCAGGCTGATCAATTTGGCAATGTGCACGTTTAAAGCTTCAGCGTGCGGGTGCGTGGCGGCGTATTTGCGCTTTCGCTCCAACGCTTGCGCTAGCGACAGCTGGATGCTGCGCTGAGAGACATTGCTGGATGGGGTGGAGGACAGCGGAGGTGAGGGTGTGGGTCCAGGCCGGGAGGCGCACGTGCCTGTGTCCTGAGAGGGGGGTTGGATCTGAGTCACTGATTGGGGTACAGGGGAAGAGGCAGTGGTGTAACCCGGAGGCGGTGAACGGCCTTTGTCCCACCTTGTGGGGTGCTTGGCCATCATATGCCTGCTCATGCTGGTGGTGGTGAGGCTGGTAGTGGTGGCTGATCTTGGTGCGACACAGGTTGCCCACCACTATTCGTCGGTCGTCCACGCTCTCACTGAAAAACATTCACACCTTTGAACACCTATGCCTCTGCACGGTGGCTTGGCGCGAGGGGGTGCTTTGGGAAACAGTTGGGGAATTCTTCGCTCTCTCCACTGCCTCTTCCAACCTGTCCTTCTGCTGCACTTGCCTCCCCCTCTGAAGACCTGTCCTCAGTTGGCTTAGCAAACCAGGGGGCGTCGGTCACCTCATCGTCCAGCTGCTCTTCTTCCGAATCCTTTGTGCGCTCCTCTCTCAGACTTACCACCCTTACTATTACCTCACTGATAGACAACTGAGTATCATCATCATTGTCCTCCTCACCCACTGAAAGCTCTTGAGACAGTTGCCGGAGGTCCCCAGCCTCATCACCTGGACCCCGGGAACTTTCCAAAGGTTGGGCATCGGTCACGACAAACTCCTCAGAGAGGAACCATTTTTTCCCAATCAAGGCAGGGACCCGAGAACAGTTCCTGGGAGTCTGCCTGCTCATCAGAATGTGTCATTTTCATGGAGCGAGGAGGCTGGGAGGAAGGAGGAGCAGCAGCCAGAGGATTCAGAGTTGCAGCAGTGGACTGTGTAGAAGACTGGGTGGTCGATTCATTGCTGGATGCATTTTCTGCCATCCACGACAGGACCTGCTCACACTGCTCTGTTTGTAATGAAGGTCTACCACGTGGACCCATAAATTGTGATACGAAGCTGGGGACCCTAGAAACTTGCCTCTCTCCTAATCCCTCAGCAGCCGGCTGTGATTCACTTGGACCAGGAACTCGGCCTGTGCCCACACCCTCACTTGGACCTCCGCGTCCTCGCCCGCGTCCACATCCTCGACCCCTACCCCTCAGCATGGTGGATTACGAATAGAGCAGACACAGAGCGGTGTAAATAATTATGGAATTATTTGCGTACACTTTCACTCTGAGAACGGTATTGTAACGCTAACTCCAGGCAGAAACAAAGAATACGGTAGGCTGCAAACAGGCCTAGTTGTGCAATAGGGATGCACTAAACCTCCCACCAGACACCCAGTAAAATGCAGACGGTCAGAGGTAGCCCAACGATGGAGTTCTTTTTGGAAAAAGAATACAGTCTATATAGTGTGTATATCACTTTTCCTCTATAAGTGGCTATGTTGGCTGTACGCTGTGCGTCAAATTCACTGCAGACACAGACCGGTTTAAGTAATTATGGAATTATTTGCATACACTTTCACGCTGAGAGCGGTATTGTAACGCAAACTCCAGCCAGAAAAAAATTGTAAGGAAGGCCGCAAAAAGGGCTAGCTGTGCAATAGTGATGCACTAAAACTCCCACCAGACACCCTGTTAATTGCAGACGGTCAGATGCAGCCCAACGAAGGAGCTTTTTTTTTTTTTTTGAAAAAGAATACAGGCTATATAGTGTGTATATGACATTCCCTCTATCAGTAGCTGTGGCCGTACGCTGTGCGTTAAGTTCACTGCAGACACAGACCGGAGTAAATAATTATGGAATTATTGGCGTACACTTTGAGGCTGAGAGTGGTATTGTAACGCAAACTCCAGCCAGAAAAAAATTATACGGAAGGCTGCAAAAAGGGCTAGCTGTGCAATAGTAATGCACTACAACTCCCACCAGACACCCTGTAAAATGAAGACGGTCAGAGGTAGCCCTAAGAAGGACCGTTGGGGTTCTTGTAGACAGGATCCTACACTACCACTGTCCCTATCTCAGCAGCACTTTCCCTATACTCTGTATTACAGACTGGAGAATTAGAACACTATAGCTGTATGGCCTGCACAGCCCGAGATAAAAAAAATGTTCAAAACTGCTTCCAGCCAGCCACACAGTTATGCACATGGCCCTAAGAAGGACCGTTTGGGTTCTTGTAGACTGGATCCTACACTAAGACTCTCCCTATAGCAGCAGCAGCACTTTCCCTATACTCTCCCAGTGTGTGTCTGAGGCGAGCCGCGGGCGGGACCGCTTTAAGTACTCGGCAGTCACTTGATCTTGACAGCCACTCACTGCACGGGGGTCGGATAGGGCTGGCACGTCACAGGAGGAAGTGGTAATGCCTTCCCTGCATGTCTATTGGCTAAAAAATTGCGCTAAACATGCAGGAAAGGAAATGGAATTGACTCGAGTACCGCGTGATGCTCGTCTCAAGTAACGAGCATCTCAAACACCCTAATGCTCGAACGAGCATCAAGCTCGGACGAGTGTGCTCGCTCATCTCTAATATAGATATATACCGAGATGAAGTAGCAAGAAATTGACTCTGCTATGGATTATAGAAAGATGTAAAAATAATAGTAAAGCTCATAAAGTAAAATAAAGAGCCTGCATGATTCATTCACAGATGTGTCTTCATTATATTATATTCGTACAGAATGGGGAATAAGAGGATATAATATGTGAAAGAGAATGAATGAGATTGCTATTGAATGCTCTTATGATCTTTAAAGAAACCCCCAAAGTTCACACATCCTACATACTATACAGTACTACCCTGATTTCATGCACTCTGCTGGGGATGTTTACTGTCCATGGCCAGTTCTAAGTAAGGCAATCTCCTAGGTCTAGATCAAGAAAGGGCAACTGATTTTATACAAAACAATTAAACAATAATTTTTCATTTAGACCTTTGGGATTTACCGACCGCAATCTATAAATTCACAAGGCTTCTTTCTGAAGATGCCTCTGGTTAATGTTACCTCTCCAGCCTTGTGTTCTAACAACTTCAATACCTTGGAACTTAATCTGATTTACATCCCCACTATGTTTCTGCCATATATGATTAGATATTGGTGTGTTATCTTTTCTTCTCACATTCCCAATGTGGGCTAAAATTCAATGTCAGAATTGTTGTGTCTAGTTTTGCCAATAAAATTAAGTGGACATGTGTGTGTAGCCACATATATGATATTTGCTATCTTGCAGTTTATGAATTTGCAATTTTGATAACTGACAGAAGTTGTGGCGCTAGAGAAAGATGTACTTTTAGTAATGAACTGGCATGCCTCGCACTTAGAACATGGATAGGTCCCCTTAAAATTGTGTTTATCCAGCCATGTCAGGTCTCCAAGTGGTTGCAAATGGCTCTTAACAAGTCTATCCCGTAGACTCCTCCCCTGTATGAATGTGATGGCGGTGTTGTCTGGTAAGATATCTGTCAGATCTTGATCATCTTTCAAGATGTTTCAAAATTGATTGAGAATCTTGCGCATCTGGGGAGCTCTAGTATCCTAAGTCACAATGATACGGATAACCTCCATTTGTTCCCTTTTCCATGGTATTAGGAGATTCATTCTTGGCTGAGCTGACAAGAAATCATACGCTAGCTTGATAACGTCACTTGGGTACCTTCACTCTATAAATCTATTAAATAGCTTGACACTTTCATTATGAAAATCTCTTGTAGAAGAGTAATACCTACGTACTCTCCGAAATTGCCCTTTTGGGATGCCTCTACGCAGAGGGTATGGATGGTAGCTATTCCAAGCCATTTGTGGCTGTACTTTTTCTAATTTTTTTTTTATAGACAGATTTATTACATAATATTGACAGAAGCGTCTCACACACTTTGGTAGGACTCTTGCTGTCAGTGGTATTTTCTCCAGCGGTCGTGCTTTATGTGATCGTACTCCCAGATGTAGCTCAAAACTACATACCCCACTAGCACCATGGCGATGCCTCCGATGCCGCCCTTCTTCACATTGATGTACTTGTTAAAATAGCGCCCATAACCTCTGCGGACGCGGCGGCGATCCAATTTGGAGTGAAGTTGCATGTGGAAAGCCAGTTAGGCAGCTGCCCAAGCTTCACATCCAGGAGACACTTCTCTGCAAGGTAAGCTATCTTATCCGCCATTTTGTCCTCCGGAATTTTTCTGATTTGTAAGTCCAAGAACGATATCATGATCAAATTACATTCGGAGGTAAACCTGAGGTTTAAATAGTTGGTATTGAGTCTATCGATGAAGGTCTGGAAGGATAGTTTATCTCCAGACCACAATAGCAGGATGTCATCAATATACCTTATCCAGAGTGTGATGTGTAGCTATCCACTCAGAATTTTCCTTGGTGAAGACATGTTGTTCCTTCCACCAGCCCAGAAGCAGATTGGCATAAGATGGGGCAAAGGGACTCCCCATAGCTCCTGGTAGGCAGTAGGTAATAAAGAGGGTGCTTACAATTACCCCACAGTGGAAGTAGCAACTTGGTACATCTTGGCATGACTTTGCATAAAGTCTGCTGTTGACATCATGAGGGTCATTTCGATTGACCACTCAGAATACACACATACAGGAGGCTGGACTTTGGCAAGGTATAAAAAAAGACAGAATGGCAGAGCTCAGTTGCACTGACAATCCACCATCGGGGTTGTTGGCTATTTATTTATTTTCTTTATTTTACTTATGTTTGATTATTTGTCATCTTGAGACATCCTTTTTAATGTTTTTGAGAGACAACCTCCTGTTGCTAAAAATCTTTCGAGACCAGTATCTCTGAAGGTAAGGTGTCTTACCTCTGTCTTAAAAAGTATGGTGGGACCAAAGATATAGAAGCCAGTTGGGATTGGTAGCTTGACTAGTTCACCCATATCTCGCCCAAATCCTGCTTGGGGTAGCTCAGTATTTGAATATCACTGGGGTCCTAGGTTCCTATCCTATAGTTTAGGAAGGGTAGGGCCTGTATAAAAATCTGTCTTGAAGGAATAGGTTTTTAGCAAGACCATCTATTCTGGTTGGGGTGGAAGGACTCCACTTATCTGTGGAGTGCCACCACCAAGATATTTTCCTAACACTATGGGTGGATACAGACAAGCGTGTTTATCTGCGTACAATTGTGCACACAAAACCACACATCTATTAAAACCTTTGGTTCCCTATGATGTGTACACATGTCCCTGTTTTACAGACATGCAAACACATGTACCTAGGGCGTGTTAATATTCCCCAGCAGGGAGTCCCTTTGTCACTGAACACTGTGACAGCACTGCCATAGTGTTCAGTACCAAGGGGACTCACCACGGGAAGTAAAGAATCCTCTGCCACAGCTGTGACAGCTGTAGCACAGGATAGTGATGTTCTCCTATTGCTTTCAATGGGACTGGCACTTCTGCAGTCCCATTGAAAGTAATGCGCTGCCGGCAAGCCTTGCAGGGATTTTCGGGAAAGGGCTTTAAATATAAGCCCTTCTCTGAAAATCATCCCTAGCATGTATTAAAAATAGAAAAAAATTATACCCACCTCTCCTCAGCTGCTGGGGCTCAGGCGCGTCTAGCCTGTCTTCTCCCTGCACTGCTCCGAAGCTCTTTCAGCAGGTGGGGAATTAAAATCCCCACCTGCTGAAAGGGCTGTATCTGATTGGCTGAGCGCACAGCTAATCACAGGCAGCACTCAGCTAATGACAACTGAGAGCTGCCTGTGATTGGTCACAGCACTCAACCAATTACAGGCAGCACTCAGCCATTCATTGAATTCGCATAAGCACACACTTGTGTGAATGCACCATATATGAGGTCATATAGGTCCCGGATGATCATACCTCTATTGAAACGCATTGGACCACTGGTGTTAGTAGCCAATTGGGGTCCTCTAGCCCAAAGGTTTGTGGGCAGAAATTGTAGACTTAACTGTCAAAAATGTTAAACCTACAATATACATTTTTAAGCAATCAGACTAAAAGTTCTCAGCTAGTTATCTTTCTCTTTTTATTAGAATCGATCAGCTTTATCGCTATATTGTGATTAGGGGTCAGTGTCTTTGACACTAGTCCTCTTTCTTTCGCTTTCTTTGTGTGCTTGTTGGTCCATGGATGGCTGGTTGTATATAAATCTCCACATGTGTGTTAGCGAGTATTCAATAAAATTTTATTTTAAGTTTCCAGTCAGTGATTTGATAGTTCTTGCAAGAAATTAGGCCGCTTCTGCCTCAGTGACGAGGTACAAATTTTGCAATTATTCTCTTTAAGTGTTCAATGAAGTATCTCAACTTCAGCTTATTAAAACAGGAAACTTCATCATGCTGAAGACACAAGGGAACATTTATGTACGATCGTTTTTACACGACGGTCTTATATATGAGTTGACAGTGTAAGATTTGCCAGACATAATAAGAGTTGCTAGCCTCTTATTAATTTTGATGCATTCCACGTCTGGCTGTGCGACACTTTCTGAAATCAGATAAAACTTGAAGTAAATTATAATGACTTCGACAAGCTGCGGCCGGCCACTCTGCCTCCTACCAAGCTGCATGTTCTTTTTACAAAAGTGGTCTAAAAAAGCCATGAAGTTACAACATTTTTGACCAACATGACTTGCTCAAAAATATACGACTTTTCTACACCAGAATTCTGACAGAAATATGTTTGGGAATTCCTTCCAAGAGTTCAGACCTAGACCATGTCCTTCCTCAGGTCTAAATCTGAGAAACAACTTGGTGAGAATCCAAAAAGCATCATTTTTAACTGGACAAAAACAAAAGTTTACTTTAAGGGAAATCCTCTAAAAATAAGTAAATATCTAATGGGATGGGCCAAGTCCTATGATCCCTGCTCAGTGGCAGAATCAGAATGGAATGCACATTAATTATTAAGCTGTACAGTGTATATTTTCCATTTCCAGTCTATGTAGCCTCCTTTGTTTATTTTATATGACCACTTTCAGAAATCCCTAAAGATAAACTAAATCAATACTAGTCAATAATTTGTTTCTCCAGCAAATGCATTGTTTAGAATTAAATGCACTTTTAAGGATGAACAAAAGAACTCTCATGATTTTTGCAAGAATGAGTTTTTTGTATTTGAAATTTTCTAAACAGCCTACAAGCGGTTGAATCCAAAAAACTAAATATTCTAAAACAAAAATTTCCTATTAGCTCTCGGCTTAATTTGTGAGCATATTTGCAGACTGGAATTAAGTTACTTTCAAAGTAACCCTGCAGTTTCAGGACAAGGTTCTGTCCCAGGACCAGAGGGTGTATATTACCTGTAGTTGATTTTGTCAGCTGTTGTTTGCTTCCACTTGTACAGGGTCTGGCTTTTGGGGAAACAGGATGGCAACTGCCATTTTCCAACGACATAATGCATTGCTCTGTGATTGGCCTGCACTGATCTGTGAGCAGTGCTGGCCAATCACAGAGCAGGTATTGTGGATTGATAGTACTAACACTACCAATACACTACTGGCGATTAGTCTAAAAATCATCTTGGTGAAAATGAGATGCCAAACAACAACAGACAAAATCAACTACACGTAATATACCCTCTCTATCCTCCGATCCCAAGACAAAGTTTTGTCCCAAAACCGGAGGTTTACTTTAAGGCAATATTGTTCTTATATACAGATTAAATATATTTATTTTAACCCAATTGAGGTTGTGAAAAGCATTGAGTGCTAATTGGAATATTTAGGTTGAGAGTGCCCAACCCAATTTTCAAAAAGTAATGGTGAATCAAGACAGCTCCAATTAAAGTCAATAGGAGTAAAAAATTGGGTGCATTAATTATCCCTCCAGAAGTCCTCTAGATGTGACTGAGTGCTTATCACAGTTCAGGTTGCAGTACTGGGGTCCTAGGTTCAAATCCCATCAAGGGCATCATCTGTATGAACCTTGAAAACCTACATCTAGAAGTTGTCCTTTGTCAGATTTGAACCTTGGATTCCAGCACTGAAAAGCAACATTGCTAGCAACTCAGCCACCACACTTGTTCTCTCAGCTCCATAATACTTAAGCTACCAGACTTTTTCTTTCACCTCCAGAGGAGGAAAAGAACAACAACAATAAGCACAAAGAAAACAAAAAAACATCTATCCAAATGTAGCCCTTTTGTCAGATTTGAACCTTGAACTCCAATGCTGAAATGCAATATCAGTAGCAACTAAGCCACCACCACACCACCAGGAGGAGAAGATGAAGAATGATAAACAAAGAGAACATAAAACCTCCATCCAGATGTTGCCCTTGGACAGATTTCACTTTAGAACTTCAGCAGCAGTATTAACAACTAATCCACCATGCTTGCTTTTCCTTCTTCTATGGAGGAGAATGAGAAATGCAAAGTGTACACACAAAGTTCATGCAGATGTTGTCCTTAGTCAGACTTGTGCTTATTCTTCTTGTTCTCCTCCTACTTTGGAGATGAGAGAAGAAGTGTGGTGGCTCAGTTATTAGTACTGCTTTTTTGCAGTGCTGATGTTCTAGGTTCAAATCTGGAAAGGGCAGCATCAAAATGCAGTTTTTCAAAGTCGATGTTGATGTTGTCCTTAATAGGATTTGAACCCAGGACCCCAGCACTGAAAGGTAGAAGCCCCTTTTTGTGATTTTTGTTAAAGATGGGTTTGGGATGACCCAATCCAATTTTGCAAAAATCAGCCTGATTTTATCGCCTGGCCAATCATCACAAGCAACACTAGCTTGCATAGATGAACCTACGGATGAGCAAATGTGTGTTTTAGCTGGATACATCTGAAATGCAAGTGTTCAGAATAAATTGATTAAAAATTGTGTCTCTATTGTTATTGTTTATGTTCTGATAAAGAATAGCATGTTTTAATCATAGAATGGTATCATTGGAAGGGACCTCCAGGGTCATCGGGTCTAACCCCTGTCAATGCAGGATCACTAAATCATCCCAGACATATTTCTGACCAGTCTCTGACATTTAATTGACTCCAAAATCATTATCAATTGAGTTGTCTTATTGTCCCTTGGGGTCCTGTAGCAGTATTCAGTGGATCATGACATTAACTCAATGGAAGAGTCTCTCTCGTGAGCCAGTCTTACCTTGCTTACATATGCGCTGAACCCCTGAAATTTGTATGGTCCAAGTTGTAGGATTTGCTTATTATTCTAAGCAATAGAACATCAATAGGGTACTTTTCCACTGGTGAGAGTAGAAGTCTGAAATAATGTTGCTGCTCCAAGATTCATGCATGAACAACAGTCTTGTGTTCCACTCTATATTAATTTTTTTTTAAATTGTGATAAAAGTTTAACTTTTTTTGAACACTGATACATGAGTGTTTGGAAGTCCAGTATGTTTAAATAAAAAGGGAGGAATCAAATCGTGCCAAAAATAATATGAACCAGAATGTTAAATGGAAAATGTAATACATAACATTGTGAATGAGAAGCTGTAAATGGATATTAGTGCTTAGATGCTGATTATTTATTTCAGTATGTAGAGCTATTAAAACAGTGATTCAGGTAATTATGATGTTTGCTAACCTTTTCGCTATTTGAGTGTACACTGCTTATGCACACATTTTTGTTCTGTTATTTGTTTCTGAAGAGAAGATTAGATTAAATATTCATTTCCTTGGTAAATAAGCTAGTATGATGTCTGGCATTTAAAAAAAAAACTTCTAATGATTTGGAAAAGTAGTAAATAGTTGATCATTATATACACAACATAAATATGCTTCATCGAGCTCTAAAATGTGCAACATCTTGGCTTATTTCTGTTAAAGTATTTAAAATTCTGTTTCCATAGTGCAGTAGGTAACAATTAGGTAACAACAAATGCTAACTAATTCTAGTGTTCATTCCGCAATGGTTAAGTAAAAGTCAGGGCAGCTATTTGGGAGGGGAAACGTGGCAACTGCACAGTGCCCCTATTCCCTAGGAGGCCCCCAAGAAATCAAGGCACTGACTAGACTTGCCAATGTGCAAGTGTACAGACATCTTGCAGCAGCCTTTTGAGTGTCGTCATAGGGTGTCATAGGTGTTGCAATTGTGGGGCGCATAAGCTTAAGGGCTTAGTCACACAGGCGTTTTTTCGCGCAATTTTTTGTGCGCAAAACTGATGTGCACAAAAAAAAACCGCGTGACCGAAGCCAGCGTCATGACTGAAAAAAACGCTGCTAGCAGCGTCTATCAGCCCGAAGGGCTCGGTCACACAGGCGTTTTACGCTAAAAAAGAGCGCTGCCCGCTATCCTCTGCCACAGCTGTGGCGGAGGAGAGCGATGTTCTCCCATTGAATTCAATGGAGCCGGCAACACAGCCGGCTCCATTGAAGGCAATGGGCTGCTGGCAATTGCTGTATTAATTTTCGGGGAAGTGCTTCAAATATAAGCCCTTCCCTGAAAAGCATTCTTAAAAAGTGTAAAAAAAAAATATATATATATACTCACCTTTTTGCAGCTGCCGGGGATCAGCCGCGTCCAGCCGGCTCTTTTCATGAACTGCTTTCTGTAGTATTCAGCAGGCGGGGATTTAAAATCCCCGCCTGCTGAATGGGCTGCCTCTGATTGGTCCCAGACCTCAGCCAATCAAAGGCAGCACTCACTCACCCATTCATGAATTCATGAATGGTTGAGTGAGTGCTGCCTCTGATTGGCTGAGCACTGTGACCAATCAGAGGCAGCTCTTAGCTATTGAATGACAGCTGTGGCAGAGGAGAACGATTTTTAGTATATGTTCTCAAAGGGGTCGGCGCTGCTGCCGCCGGCCCCATTGAGCGCACATACAAGAACACTGATTTGCCCAGAATGCAGTTACATGCGAATCGTTGTGTCATATAATTTTAAGCACATCCGCATAAAAACGGACATGTGACCGATCCCATTGCAAAGCATTGGGTGTATATAGATGCGGATCGCAAGCGCATCTGCAAATCGGGCAAAAAACGCCTGTGTGACTAAGCCCTGAAGAGCCCAACGACCCTTCTCACCACTGACATAAGCTTTAAAATGCTCGACTGCTGAACTGTCATCTGTTAAAAATTTCTCAGTGGACTGAGTGTATAATGTGCCCTTCTACTCACAGCCCTGCTATATGTGCCGCACATACCACAGGGCTCAGTGGCCATGGAGTGTTTATATTGCATAACCCTTAAATTCCAAGGGAAGTCTTCACTTTCCAGCTGTGAGAGGGCCACAGCCTGGAACTACAGCCCAACACATCTCCTTACAAGAATTAAATGGGTGTATTTATATTATTCTGATGCATATGCCTTTTTTACGGATCTACATCAGAAGATTGGCACAGAAGACCCGTGTATGCTGTAAACAAAAATAAAACCATCTTTACAAGAAAAAATCTAATAAAAAATTGATCAAAATTAGAGAGGAGCGAACGTCCTCGTCCGAGCTTGATACTCGTTCGAGTATTCGCGTGTTCGAGATGCTCGTTACTCGTAACGAGTGCCACGCGATGTTCGAGTTATTTTCAGTTTCCTCTCTGAGACGTTAGCGCACTTTTCTGGCCAATTGAAAGACAGGGAAGGCATTACAACTTCCCCCTGCGTCGTTCAAGCCCTATACCACCCCCCTGCTGTGAGTGGCTGGGGAGATCAGGTGTCACCCGAGTATAAAAATCGGCCCCTCCCACGGCTCGCCTCAGATGCGTTGTGAGATAGCTGAGGGACAGTGGTATCGTGCTGGAGCTGCTGTAGGGAGAGTGTTAGGAGTTAGTGTAGGCTTCAAGAACCCCAACGGTCCTTCTTAGGGCCACATCTAACCGTGTGCAGTAGTGTGGAGGCTGCTTTTAGCAGTGTTGCACATTTTTTTTTTTTTGCTATATCGGCCGTGCAGAGCATTGCGCCCTGCAGTAATACTACAGGGACAGAATTGTGTAGGCAGGGCCAGAAGAAATCTTATAGATTGAATATACGCAGTGGTCCTTGTGCAAAAAAAGATTAGAAATAAATCTATTTGTCCTGCCTGTCACTCTGCTCAGTGTTGTGGGTCCGTGTCTGCTGGGGGTAAAATTTCTCCAAATAAATACGCAGCCAGCTAAGTGTTACAGCAGGCTTGCGCAAAATTATTTCCTGTCTCTGAAATCACTGCTCTGTTGCACTTACTAACAGACAGTGCAACACTGCAGTTCCGTCACACACATCAGGGACAGAATTGCGTAAGCAGGGCCAGAAGACATATATAGATTGAATATACGCAGTGGTCCTTGTGCAAAAAAAGATTAGAAAAAAATCTATTTGGCCTGCCTGTCACTCTGCTCAGTGTTGTGGGTCCGTGTGTGCTGGGGGTAAAATTTCTCCAAATAAATACGCAGCCAGCTAAGTGTTACAGCAGGCTTGCGCAAAATTATTTCCTGGCGTTCCCTAAGCGAACTCAGCCTCAAACCACAGGCCAATAAGTGGCACATTTAATTACAGTGTTGTGTTTCTGCATTCCTGGTAATACAGCATGCTGAGGGGTAGGGGTAGGCCTAGAGGACGTGGGCGCGGCCGAGGACGCGGAGGCCCTAGTCTGGGTGTGGGCACCGGCCGAGCTCCTGATCCTGGTGTAGCGCAGCCGACTGCTGCAGGATTAGGAGAGAGGCACGTTTCTGGCGTCCCCACATTCATAGCACATTTAATGGGTCCACGCGGTAGACCCTTATTAGAAAATGAGCAGTGTGAGCAGGTCCTGTCATGGATGGCAGAAAGTGCTTCGAGCAACCTATCGTCCACCCAGAGTTCTGCACCGTCCACTGCTGCAACTCAGAATCCTCTGGCTGCTGCTCCTCCTTCCTCCCAGCCTCCTCACTCCATGAAAATGAGACATTCTGAGGAGCGGGCAGACTCCCAGGAACTGTTCTCGGGCCCCTGCTCAGATTGGGCAGCAGTGGTTCCTCTCCCACCAGAGGAGTTTATCGTGACTGATGCCCAAGCATTGCAAAGTTCCCGGGGTCCGGGGGATGAGGCTGGGGACTTCCGGCAACTGTCTCTAGACCTTTCAGTGGGTGAGGAGGCCGATGACGATGAGACACAGTTGTCTATCAGTGAGGTAGTAGTAAGGGCATTAAGTCCGAGGGAGGAGCGCACCGAGGATTCTGAGGAAGAGCAGCAGGACGATGAGGTGACTGACCCCACCTGGTTTGCTACGCCTACTGAGGACAGGTCTTCAGAGGGGGAGGCAAGGGCAGCAGCAGGGCAGGTTGCAAGAGGCAGTGCGGTGTCCAGGGGTAGAGGCAGGGCCAGACCGAATAATCCACCAACTGTTTCCCAAAGCGCCCCCTCGCGCCATGCCACCCTGCAGAGGCCGAGGTGCTCAAAGGTCTGGCAGTTTTTCACTGAGAGTGCAGACGACCGACGAACAGTGGTGTGCAACCTTTGTCGCGCCAAGATCAGCCGGGGAGCCACCACCACCAGCATGCGCAGACATATGATGGCCAAGCACCCCACAAGGTGGGACGAAGGCCGTTCACCGCCTCCGGTTTGCACCGCTGCCTCTCCCCCTGTGCCCCAACCTGCCACTGAGATCCAACCCCACTCTGAGGACACAGGCACTACCTTCTCCTGGCCTGCACCCACACCCTCACCTCCGCTGTCCTTGGCCCCATCCACCAATGTCTCTCAGCGCACCGTCCAGCCGTCGCTAGCGCAAGTGTTTGAGCGCAAGTACGCCGCCACGCACCCGCACGCTCAAGCGTTAAACGTGCACATAGCCAAATTTATCAGCCTGGAGATGCTGCCGTATAGGGTTGTGGAAACGGAGGCTTTCAAAAGTATGATGGCGGCGGCCCCGCGCTACTCAGTTCCCAGTCGCCACTACTTTTCCCGATGTGCCGTCCCAGCCCTGCACGACCACGTCTCCCGCAATATTGTACGCGCCCTCACCAACGCGGTTACTGCCAAGGTCCACTTAACAATGGACACGTGGACAAGCACAGGCGGGCGGGGCCACTATATCTCCCTGACGGCACATTGGGTGAATTTAGTGGAGGCTGGGACCGAGTCAGAGCCTGGGACCGCTGACGTCCTACCCACCCCCAGAATTGCGGGCCCCAGCTCGGTGCTGGTATCTGCGGCGGTGTATGCTTCCTCCACTAAACCTCCGCAACCTCTGTCTCGCAATCAAGATGTGTCAGCAGCAGCACGTCGCCAGCAGTCGGTGTTGCGCGGCGTGGCAGCACAGCGGTGGGCAAGCGTCAGCAGGCCGTGCTGAAACTACTCAGCTTAGGAGATAAGAGGCACACGGCCCACGAACTGCTGCAGGGTCTGAAAGAGCAGACCGACCGCTGGCTTGCGCCGCTGAGCCTCCAACCGGGCATGGTCGTGTGTGACAATGGCCGTAACCTGGTGGCGGCTCTGCAGCTCGGCAGCCTCACGCACGTGCCATGCCTGGCCCACGTCTTTAATTTGGTGGTTCAGCGCTTTCTGAAAAGCTACCCACGCTTGTCAGACCTGCTCGGAAAGGTGCGCCGGCTCTGTGCACATTTCCGCAAGTCCCACATGGACGCTGCCACCCTGCGCACCCTGCAACATCGGTTTAATCTGCCAGTGCACCGACTGCTGTGCGACGTGCCCACACGGTGGAACTCTACGCTCCACATGTTGGCCAGGCTCTATGAGCAGCGTAGAGCTACAGTGGAATACCAACTCCAACATGGGCGGCGCAGTGGGAGTCAGCCTCCTCAATTATTTTCAGAAGAGTGGGCCTGGTTGGCAGACATCTGCCAGGTCCTTGGAAACTTTGAGGAGTCTACCCAGGTGGTGAGTGGCGATGCTGCAATCATTAGCGTCACCATTCCTCTGCTATGCCTCTTGAAAAGTTCCCTGCAAAGCATAAAGGCAGACGCTTTGCACTCGGAAACAGAGCCGGGGGAAGACAGTATGTCGCTGGATAGTCAGAGCACCCGCCTGTCTATATCTCAGCGCGGTGAGGAGGAGGAGGAGGAGGAGGAGGAGAAAGATGAGGAGGAGGGGGAAGACACAGCTTGGCCCACTGGTGAGGGTAGACATGCTGGTGGCCTGTCATCCTTTCAGCGTGTATGGCCTGAGGAGGAGGAGGAGGAGGAGGAGGAGGAGGATCCTGAAAGTGATCTTCCTAGTGAGGACAGCCATGTGTTGCGTACAGGTACCCTGGCACACATGGCTGACTTCATGTTAGAATGCCTTTCTCGTGACCCTCGCGTTACACGCATTCTGGCCACTACGGATTACTGGGTGTACACACTGCTCGACCCACGGTATAAGGAGAACCTTTCCACTCTCATACCCGAAGAAGAAAGGGGTTCGAGAGTGTTGCTATACCACAGGACCCTGGCGGACAAACTGATGGTAAAATTCCCATATGACAGCAGTAGTGGCCGAAGGCGCATTTCCGAGGGCCAGGTAGCAGGGGAGGCGCGGAGATCAGGCAGGATGTACAGCACAGGCAGGCCAACACTCTTTAAGGCCCTTGACAGCTTTATGGCTCCCCAGCAAGACTGTGTCACTGCTCCCCAGTCACGGCTGAGTCGGCGGGAGCACTGTAAAAGGATGGTGAGGGAGTACGTAGCCGATCGCACGACCGTCCTCCGTGACGCCTCTGCCCCCTACAACTACTGGGTGTCGAAGCTGGACACGTGGCCTGAACTCGCGCTGTATGCCCTGGAGGTGCTTGCTTGTCTTGCGGCTAGCGTCTTGTCAGAGAGGGTGTTTAGTGCGGCTGGGGGAATCATCATAGATAAGCGTACCCGCCTGTCAACCAACAGTGCCGACAGGCTAACACTCATCAAGATGAACAAAGCCTGGATTTCCCCAGACTTTTCTTCTCCACCAGCGGACAGCAGCGATACCTAAGCAATACGTAGGCTGCACCCGCGGATGGAAGCATCGTTCTGTATCCCCATCAAAAACGGGGACCTTTTTGCTTCATCAATCTGTGTATAATATTCCTCCTCCTCCTCCTGCTCCTCCTCCTGAAACCTCACATAATCACGCCGAACGGGCAATTTTTCTTAGGCCCACAAGGCTCAGTCATATAATTTTTCTAAACAATTTTTATACGTTTCAATGCTCATTAAAGCGTTGAAACTTTCACCTCCCACAATTTTTATTTTAACTGGGCTGCCTCCAGGCCTAGTTACCAATTAAGCCACATTAACCAAAGCGATTAATGGGTTTCACCTGCCCTCTTGGTTGGCCATGGCCAATTTTTCTGATGTACATTAGTACTGTTGATACAGCAATTTTTGTGCGCCCTCGCCTACAGTGTAATCAAATTAATTTTTAGCCCACCTGCATTACAGCTGACGTAACATCAGCTGTGTTGGGCAATACAATGGGATATTTTTATGTACCGCCGGTGGGTTCCAGGGAGCCACCCATGCTGTCGGTCCACAGGGAGTTGTAAATGCATCTGTTTCCACTTCTAAAGAACCCCAGTCTGACTGGGGCATGCAGTGTGGGCCGAAGCCCACCTGCATTGAGCACGACATTACTACCTCAGCTGTGTTGGGCAATGCAATGGGATATTTTTATGTACCGCCGGTGGCTTCCTGGCACCCACCCATGCTGTCGGTCCACAGGGAGTTGTAAATGCATCTGTTTCCACTTCTAAAGAACCCCAGTCTGACTGGGGCATGCAGTGTGGGCCGAAGCCCACCTGCATTAAGCACGACATTACTACCTCAGCTGTGTTGGGCAATGCAATGGGATATTTTTATGTACCGCCGGTGGCTTCCTGGCACCCACCCATGCTGTCGGTCCACAGGGAGTTGTAAGTGCATCTGTTTCCACTTCTAAAGAACCCCAGTCTGACTGGGGCATGCAGTGTGGGCCGAAGCCCACCTGCATTAAGCACGACATTACTACCTCAGCTGTGTTGGGCAATGCAATGGGATATTTTTATGTACCGCCGGTGGGTTCCAGGGAGCCACTCATGCTGTGGGTGCACACGGAATTCCCATTGCGGAGTTGTACCTGCCTGTGACTATTTATAAAAAAACGCGGTCTGACTGGGGCGTGCAGACACCTTGACAGAATGAATAGTGTGTGGCACATAGGTTCCCCATTGCTATGCCCACGTGTGCAGCTCCAGATGGAGGTGGCACAGGATTGGATTTCTCATTGCTTCTGTACAGCATTGTGGACTATCGCCCCGCCCCTTTTAAAGAGGGTCGCTGCCTAGCCGTGCCAACCCTCTGCAGTGTGTGCCTGCGGTTCCTCTGGCAGACGCACTTATAAATAGACATGAGTGTGGCGTGGCATGAGGGCAGCTGAAGGCTGCGCAGGGACAGTTTGGTGTGCGCTGTGGACACTGGGTCGTGGGGGGGGGGGGGAATTGGCAGCATGTAACCCAGGAGAATTGGCAGCGGAGTGTCATGCAGGCAGTGATTGTGCTTTGTTGGAGGTAGTGTGGTGCTTAGCTAAGGTATCCATTGCTAATGAGGGCTTTTCAGAAGTAAAAGTTGTTGGGAGGGGGGGGGGGCCCACTCTTGCCGCTATTGTGGCTTAATAATGGGACCTGGGAACTTGAGATGCAGCCCAACATGTAGCCCCTCGCCTGCCCTATACGTTGCTGTGTCGTTCCCATCACTTTGTAGAATTGCCCAGATTTTCACAAATGAAAACCTTAGCGAGCATCGGCGATATACAAAAATGCTCGGGTCGCCCATTGACTTCAATGGGGTTCGTTACTCGAAACGAACCCTCGAGCATCGCGAAAAATTCGTCTCGAGTAACGAGCACCCGAGCATTTTGGTGCTCGCTCATCTCTAATCAAAATGCTACGTTTCCAAAAATGGGGTAACTGAAGAGTAGAGCACAGCCTGCAAAAAGCAAGCCCCCGTAGAGCTTCGTTGATGGAAAAATAAAAATGGTATGGCTCTTGGAATGCAGAGATGCAAATGAAAATCTAAGAAAAAAAGTTTATTTAGTGTGCAAAAATAGAAAAACATAAAAACATTGTAAAAATATAATATTAGGGCTCCCACACACTTGCGTCTTTTTAACACTGCGTTCTTTTAGCGCAATGTCAGTGGGACTTTATAATGTTAAAAACGCATCGCAAGATTAAAAAAAATACAGCGTTAAAAAAAAGGCAAGTGTATGGGAGCCCTTAACGGAATTGTGCTCACCCAGAGAGTAATGTTATCACATTACTCTGGGGAACACAATTTTTGGTGACTGAGATGTTAGAACCTTATTGGGGTATTTTGGGGTCATAGATTCTGAAAAGGACATTAGCTTTCCTCCATCAGGTCTGCTTATCAAGATACGACATATGTCCATATAAATGTATACATGTACACATTGTATTATACATGTAATGACTGCCAATCAAAAACTGAAGGTGCAAAGATAAATCCCAAGGACCTAGAAATCGAATACAACAATAATTTCTTCATTGAGATGTCGCTGAAACTACATTTCTGTGAGTTCCTGTAGTGAGATATTTCTGGACATTCATGTATCCCATCGTCCGCAGTCCTGTTCTTCCACGCTCCTTATTTCCTGGTGAGATCGCTCGCCTGGTTCATCACTTACATCAATCAGGAAATCGATTCACATTGAACGCAGATCATGTGATTTGATGCCTGTACTACAACTAAGGGTGGCTTCACACGGGCGTGTTATTGTGCATGCATACGCACGCACAAAAACACACTTCTATTGGAACCAATGCATTCCCTATGGTGTGTTCACATGTCTGTTTTTTACAGGTGTATGCCTGCAAAGATAAAACATGCATACACCACATGGAATGCACGCATAGTCTTCAATGGAGCCGCGGCTGCTGCCCGCTGCTCCATGGAAGACAATGGTCTGCCGGCACTCTTGAATTGTTTTTCAGGGAAGGGCTTTACATATAAGCTCTTCCTTGAAAAACAAGAATTTTAGTGTAAAAAGAAAAAAAAATACTTACCTGTCTACCGTTGAAAAAATTCAGGGGTGCCGGCAGACCATTGTCTTCAATGGAGCCACCGGAAACCGCGGCTCCATTGAAGACAATGCAACAACCTTCATACACTCGTGTTTTTGCACGTACAGGGGTGCGCACCTAGGTACGTGCAAAAACACGATCATGTGAAGCCACCCTAAGTGTTCAAAACCAGAAGTAAGTGTATTCTGCACCTTACAGTTGTCAAGGAAATGCTTTACAATCATCCAAACAAAGAACATGCACGTACCTCAAAGTTCTCCACTGAATCTTGGAAACGTTGGTCTTTCATGAGTTACTAGATTTGTGGCCCATTGAATTTACCTGCTTATAACTTCTCCACGCTCATCACATTTTCTACATTCGTAGCTGAAACACCTTTCATTTCTTTTCAATGTCTTTACACATTGTTTCATTAAACCAAGTGTGATGTGCAGTGGTAGTAATATGTATCATATGTACTAATAGTAAGCAGATGCTTGTTTTTTGAGTACCACATTGGGGCACATTTGGCATTTTAAATCACTTTTATTGGGAGGCAAAATAACAAAATAAGCATTTTGCCTTAGTTTTTTAGGGTTTCTTTTTTTAAACTTTTTGCCCTGCAGGATAAAAAGTGTGTTCAATTTATTGTACAAGTCATTACGGATACGATGATACCAAATATGTGGTATTTTAATTTTTACAATTTTTTTTATACTAATAGGGGAAAAAGCACAAAAAAGGGTTTTTTAAAACCCTTTTTTAAATATTCTTTGTACACTATTTTTATTTTTTTTTTACACTTTTTATATCCCTGGAGGGGACTTGTACCATAGCAGCAATGGCAAAGCAGGAAGCCTGTATCTGGCATCCTGTTAGCATAGCAACCCATCGTCCCTCTGCAATTACATTGCAGGGGTCTGATGATGTCACAAAGGGAGCGCGCACCCTCTGTGAACCCTTTACATGCGCAATCTACATGGATCACAGCAAATAAGGGGTAATCAGCGAAGGGCGATGTCCTTATGCACCCCCCACTATTGCAGTGGGAGACCAGTTATCGGTAACAGCTGGCTCCCGCTGCCGGATGGCGCGGAATCTCTTCTGACCTCGTGCTATCCACAGGGCATAAGTGTCCTGTTGCATTAAGTGCCCCACAGCCAGGACATACACTTATGCCCTGTGACGTTAAGGGGTTAAAGTTAATTTGAGTAAACATAAGGTTCACTAATTTGGCATAAAATCATAAAAAAGAACGTTGCGCAAAAAACTAATCATAAAACTGTACACAACAAAAACAAATGAGGATGTATATGAGATAAAAAAACAACACCTCAACTAGTAATTCCGAAGGATCCAAATCAGTAAAACACTCACCATAAATACCAGGGAACCTGTTAGTCAGCAGAGGTATACCTTTCAAAGAAATCCTGTATAGTGGTGTTGTCCTGATTTACATCCCCTGAAGAGAAGTCTGGTGTGAACTACTCACAAACTTTGTTTGGGGGTGGTTATCACTGCAGGCTGAATGTAAAAAGTCAATGCACACTGGCACTAACTTGCAAAAGCACTCGCAGCTCTGGCCGGAAGCGGTGGTGTGAGAGGAGACCGAGGGCTAAATTGTGATGTCACACTGGCACCAAGGCAGGCAAGCACCTCTAAAGCATGTGGTGCAAGCTCTGTGCAGAAGTTCCATCGCAGATCCGGCACAAAATACTAGAAGAAAAAGCTTTTTCATCCGGTAAAATGCTGGACAGCTGACCAGAAACCAAATTGGCCCTATTACAGTCAATGGGGTCCATTCGGCGGTGTTCGGTTCCATTATAAGACGGATCCGTTCAGCCAGGGGATGCCCATTTCCTACTCCAGTAACGGAGCAGGAAAACAGAACCCCCGAGTGCAGATGTGAAAGCAGCCTAACTCTGGTATGCAGAAATGCTTATTCACAAAGCATGTTCTCCAGATTTAGGGAGTAAAACCTGATATCTAACACAAACTGCATCATTATGTCGCCTTCATGAATATTACATTCTAAGAGAGAAGTACTGTATCATGTTAGGCTAAAATAATACTTACTAATAATACACTTGCTTCATGTTAAACAGCAAATGTCCTTCCGAGAAGCAGCAGCTAGGACACATTCTCAGAATGATTATCCATGGCAACTGTAGGCTTGTCTGGATCATATCAGGTATTCGTTTCGTACAGATGGTTCATGCAGCAAATAAGTTCATTGAGTGCAATAATGAATTAATACAATTATTTCAAGCTGCTGGAGATGGTAATATTTTGAAAAATGTTCTCTCTTTAAAGTGTGAATCTATTTCTAAAGTCATTTCAAAAGTATGAAAACGGCTTTGTAGAACGAAACAGAAAAAGTTTCCCTTTTGTGCTGTATTTTAATGTAGATGTTACTATTGATAAAGATGGTAGAATAGAGGTGATGACCCCAAAAAACAGTTATTTGAAGCATTACAATTGTAGCAACATAAAAACAAACTTAAATCTAAAATGAGCCATCCCACCTTATTTAAGAACCAAACATAAAATTTGGGGTACTTATACTGTCCATGAACATGGCAGGTGATTTTATACAATTTAGCAAAAATACATTATACTTAATAACTCCTATGGCATGTTCTTCAAAATCTAATACATACACATCTTAGCCTGATGTGGTGTAGTTTGTTATCACAACAATTTTGCCCTAATGTTTTTGCATTATGTAACTACACACTATGCCTCACGCTCACTCATCATCACCATAGCATCTACAGGGTGGGGCATGGAAAAGTAGGTCACCACCACACTCCTATGAAAACTGTCTAAAAGAAAATCAGACTTTGTTGCCCATAACAACCAATCACGGTGCAGATTTCATTTTTTATACTGCTGAGATAAAATAAAAGCTGTAATTGGTTGCTATGGGCAACAAAGTCCGATTTTTCTTTCAGGTGTCTTTCATGAGAGTGTGTTGCCAGGCCAATTTTTCGTGTCCCATGGGGCAACACACAAAGGGACCTCCTCGTTGGTTTGTCCTAAGTATTTTGTATATTCGAAATAGCTGACACCTTTGCATTATAACTATTGTTCCTAATTCCACTGAATAATTTTCCTGTGTATGGATATTTATATATATAGATTACACTCATTGTCCTGGGACAGGCTTTCTACCAGTTATATATAATTATTGCCAATGCACAATGCTTGATCTACATAAGGATGGTAGTGGTGTCCGTTCGAGCCTCGGACTCTCTCCTTAACCCCTTAATGACCAGCCTATAGTGTTTTTACGTCCTCCCGAAGTGGGCTTTATTCTCTGAGGACGTAAAAACATGTGTCCTGCAGAGAATAAAGCCCCTCGGGCTCTGGACGTGACAGCACCATGCTGTCGGTGTCCGCAGGTAGCCGACAGCATGGAGCTGTCATCCCGGGCTGTTCGGACCCCCTTCCCCCAGCATTGCGATCGGCGCTATCCAATGGATAGCGCCGATCGCAAAAATGTAAAAAAAAATGTAAAAAAAGTTAAAGATTCAGCTGCCCTGATGGATCGGATCCCCGCTGTCCCGATGCTCCGGGCGCCTTAGCCGTCCTTCTGCGCATGCGTGCCAGGCGGCATTACGTCAGCCGCATGCGCAGAAGGCCCGGCGGCGTGGGAGACTTAAAATCTCCTGGCTCCCGACTCCTGTAGGTAGCCGGGAGGCAGGAGATGTCAGCGGGGACCGCGGTGAGCGGTCCCCGGTACCGCAATCGTCGTTATCCAATGAAGAACATGAAAAGTGAAAAAAAGTGTAAAAAAGGAAAAGTTTCACCTCCCCTCATGGATCGGATCCATGAGGGGAGGTGAAAATACTCACCTCAGGTCCGCCGATGTCCTCCGGCCGGTGTCGGGACCCCCGCTGGCTTCTGCGCTTGCGCCGATGTGGCGCAAATGCGCAGAAGGCTGGCGAGCCTGGCAAATTCAGAATCTCCCTGCACCCGGCTGTCACACATAGCCGAGTGCAGGGAGATATGACTGGGGACCGCTGTATGCGGTTTCCAGTCATATGATCACCGTTATCCATCGGATAACGGTGCTCATATAAAGTTAAAAAGTAAAAAAAAAAAAAAAGTTAAAAGTTAAAAAAAAGTTAAAAAAGTTTAAGTTTCATCTCCCCTTACGGATCGTATCCGTAAGGGAGGATGAAATTACGTACCCAAGTTCCTGGATTTGTTCCCTGATGGGATGTTGATCCGCGGACCTTACCCCAGCTTCGGCGCATGCACCCGTCAGCATGATGGCGGACGCATGCGCAAAAGTGAAATATTGCCCAAGAAATGTAAAATCTCCCTGCTGCTGGCTACCAAAGGTAGCCAAGAGCCTGGAGATGTCACGGGGAGCCTCGGTATGCCGTTACTGGTCACGTGATCGCCGTTATACAATGCATAATGGCGATCACGTAAAAGTTCTTTAAAAAGTGGCAGTTTCATCTCCCCTCACCGATGCGATCGGTGGGGGGAGATGAAACATCTTCTCGGAGGCTTCCGCATTTGAATCCAGATGCGATTATCCTTCATTAACCCTTCCGGCTGCTGCACATGCACCCGCCGGCAAAATGCCGGACACATGCGCAAGAGCCGGGGAGCCCAGGAAATTTTAAATCTCCTTGCTCCCAGCGACCAACTGAGTCGCTGAGTGCTTGGAGCAGTGACCGGTGGCCTCGCTGAGTGGTCCCCGGTCACGTGATAAAGTAGCGATCTAACATTAGGCCGGTCACGCATGACCGGAGAGGAATTACGGGTTCTGCATGCGCTTGATCAGCGGTAATCCACTGATCAATCTCATGCATTGGATTATACAATTCCCCCCAATTAGCGGGTCGGAATTACGGAATCCACTCGCAGAAACAGAACACAGCATGCTATATTTTACCGCGAATATCTGCGACCTAGAGCCCATTGTGCTCTATGACCGCTGATATACTCGCAGCCCATATGCAAATACATTGTGTACGGGCTGCGGGTACTCGGGTCATCTCTAAGCGGCGGCGCGGGAAATGCAAACAAAAAAAAAAGTACTGCGCATGACTGCCTGTGTGAGTAGGCTGTTATGCGCAGTACATTACGCGGCCGTACGCAGGGTCACAGCCGGGCTCACAGATGAGATCCGCTGCGGGCCTCCGCAAGCGGATTCTGCATACGTCCGTGTGAGCCCGGCATTATTCAGACCGCTACCTGTAATACGTAATTTACAAGAAGCCCTGGGAACACTCGCCTTCATGCAGTTCCAGGAGCAGCTTGTTGAGCGCCTTCTCTGTGAGACCGCTGCACCGCAGCAAAATTACAAAGCCTCACAGCGCCACATTTTACACCCCATCCCCGCTGCTGAGGTCATGAAATACCCCCCAAAATACATGAGAGGAGGGGGGACACCCGGTTTTCTTGCCCCATGTGCCCAACCCAACCAGCCTCTGTAATTACCCCTGTCTTCGGACATAAAACACAGTTTATATTATTACCTTTATCTAATATTCAGGGAATGCCAAAAAATGGGGATGGCGGTGGGGTGGGGGATTATTTTTAGGAAGTCAAGTTTTTCTCCGTATAGGTAGGCAATGGGGCCTGGAATTTATTCAGTTGTACCCTGAAATCCAGTGGGCATTCCCTCCATTATGGGCCTAGACATGTGTCCTGTAAGTAGATTAGGGCCACAAGGGGTATGTTTCTGAACACGGGACAAACGGGGGGATCCATTTTGGGGTGAAAGTCTTCATTCCTATGTACACTGTACAAAAAAAACAGTTTTTAAATTGACAAAATTGCCAAAAAAAATGAAAATCGTAATTTTTTCCTTTTGCTTTGCTTAGATTCATTCAAATACTGTGGGGTCAAAATATGCAGTATACCCCTAGGTGAATTTGTTAAGGGGTCTAGTTTTCAAAATGGGGTCATTTGTGGGGGTTCTCTATCGTTTTGGCCGCTCAATGGCTCTACAAGTGGGCAATGGGGACTGGAATTTATTTCGTTGTACCCTGAAATCCAACAGGTGCTCCTTCCATTATAGGCCTACCTATGTTTCCTTTAAGTAGATTAGGGCCAGAATGGGTATGTTTCTGAACACGGGACAAATGGGGGTATCCATTTTGGGGTGAACGTCTTCATTCCTATGTACACTGTACAAAAAAACCCTGTTTTTAAATTGACACAATTGCCCAAAAAATTAAAATCATAATTTTTTCCTTCTGCTTGGCTTAGATTCATTCAAAAACTGTGAAGTGAAAAAAGTCATCGTACCCCTAGATAAATTCGTTAAGGGGTCTACTTTTGAAAATGGGGTCACTTGTGGGGGTTCTCCATCGTTTTGGTCACTCAATGGCTCTACAAGTGGGCAATGGGGACTAAATCTCCTTCAAGCAAAATTTCTGTTCCGAAAGCCACCGGTTGCTCCTTTCATTTTGGGCCCCATTGTGCATCCAGACGTAAGATTAGGGCCACAATGGGTATGTTTCTGAGCACGGGACAAACAGGGGTATCCATTTTGGGGTGCAAGTCTTCATTCATATATGTGCGGTACAAAAAAAAACTGCTTTTGAAATGACAGAATTACCAAAAAAATGAAAATCGTAATTTTTTTCCTTTGGCTTGGCTTAGATTCATTCAAAAACTGTGAAGGCAAAAAAGTCATCGTACCCCTGGATAAATTCGTTAAGGGGTCTACTTTTCAAAATGGGGTCACTTGTGGGCGTTCACCATCGTTTTGGTCACTCAGTGGCTCTATAAGTGTGCAATAGGGCCTAAATCTCCTTCAAGCAAAATTTCGATAAAAGCGGGCAACGCGTTTCTGTGCCCACAGGCACCTTTCTCAAGCCATCATACCCCCCTCCTCCCGAGTAAGTTTAACTCCTATGTATTTTTGACAACCACCATTTGTGGAAACGAACAATTCTTTGAGTGCAGAAAAGTTTTTTTTTTTTGCTAACAGCCACTTTCTATTGTATTTCTTTGGGATCACTCTCTTACGAGAGACCACAACTTTTTTCTGCAGCTCTCCCCCCTCTGGAGGATCAGAATTGTTTCGTTTTACATAGCTGAATGACGATCCTGAGGTGCTATCTGGGTATACTTTTTTTGTGCTGTCTTTAAAATGACATATTTGCAAAAATATGAAATTTTAGTTTTTCTCTTCTAAATTGCATTGACTCCTAAAAAAAAACTGTGGGGTTAAAATACTCATGACACCCCTCAGTGAATACGTTAAGGGGTGTAGTTTTTAAAATGGGGTCACTTGTGGGGGTATCTATCATTTTGATTCCTATGAGCCTTTCCAATCTTGGTTTGGTGTAGGAAAACAAAGTGTTTCTCAAAATGCTGAAAAGTAATGTTAAATTTGTACGTCTCCTAAATGGTTAAAAAAACCCGAAGGTTTTTCCAATGTGTGCCCAAAATAAAGTAAACGGATGGAAATATATATCTTAGCAAAAATTTCTATATTATGTTTGCACATATTTGAGATATTGCAGTTGGAAATGGGAAAAAATTACGATTTTTTCAAAATTTTCCCAATTTTGGCGCTTTTAATAAATAAACACAAATTCTATCGGTCTTTTTTTTCTGCCTAGATGAAGTACAGCATGTGGCGAAAAAACAATGTCAGAATTGCTTGGATATGCAAAACCTTTCTGGTGTTTTTCCATGGCAAAGTGACACGTGTCAGATTTGCAAAATTTGGCCTGGTCATTAAGGCGCAAACAGGCTTGGTCACTAAGGGGTTAAAAGCGGGTCTTCAGAAATAGGTATGTTGTCCACAGCAAGGGTGCAGTTATGACCAGGCTCCGGCAATTGCTTCTCTCATGGAAATGGTATCCTGCTCAACTCTATAGGGGTCAAGTCCACCCTGCAGAGCAGTCACTGGAGATATCAATCCCTTAGATGTCCAGTGGGTGCATGTTAGGGCTACTCTTTCCCTAGCAGGACAATACGGCCCAAGATGGCACCCATACCTGCTGTGTTCAGCTTGAGGTGTTCAACGTTAAAAGGTAGGTCCAACGAATCCAATTGGAGCTTAGGTAGGGGTTCCTGCTGATCTTCTGACACCTCCTGCTCTTGATTACATTGACTTGAAGTGGAGACCTGGGCTTCCCTATGCAAATATTGTTATAGTCAGGAAGCTCTGGGAGTCCCGCAGGGGCAGGCCGCACCAGGTCAAATTCTAAGATACCAATTGTGATGATGACACATTTGTAGAAACATTTTACCTGTGCTATACATTTTGCATGCCTACAACAATTGGGGTGCATCGGGACAGCAACCCCCACTGTTAACCCCTTCTCTGCCTTGGCAATTTACCTTCATACATTGGCGAGGCATATTTCCACCTTTAACAAGATTGTACTTTAAATTAACATAACATTAATTAATGCATTAATTCATTTCACAAACATTTTGCTTTAGTTGTTCTGTACTGATTTCCAGTTAAATGATGTTTTGTTTCCTTCCATTCAAACTCAAGGTTCAATTAGGAGTTCTGCTGGTTTTATGTTACCAGAACCCAGCTCAGTATTGAAGCTCATATGACAGCCACATAATCAGAGCCAAGCTGTTCACTCGTGTTTCTGTCTCATTCTGAAGGGCAACTTGCTATAGATATAAATAAGTATAAAGACAGAATGCAACTGAAAACATGCAGAAGTGGCAAGCAAAATGTTACTCAACAGACACAATACCCATTACCGATTATTGCCACCTTAAGGCCAGATTCACACGGCTAATGAATGCTGCATCAGAGGCTCTCAAGTGCAACATATACTGGACAGAACACATACACCTGTCCATGATATGGATGAGAATAGAACATGATACCTTTTTTTTTATATGGACTGCTGATCCATGAAGAAAATCGTATATATGAAGGCCCATTGAAGTCAAACACAGGAGTTGGGAGAGAGGGGGCAACAAATCTGGACTGCACACAGACATAAAAATCGGAAATGTAAATAAGCCCTAAGTTGTACACAGCCTTATTTATAAAGAGGGTTCCACCTTCAGATCAAAATGCTAACGACCACTTGTCCATCCGTGCGTGAGTTACATGCTCCGCCACTGATCACATGACAGTAATGTCATCACAGGTCCTATTCCATAGCAACTGAGGCTGTGGGGGTTTGTAGGGGATGCATAACTCACTCGGGATGACCTCCGGATGAAGGACCTGTGATTACATCACTATCATGTAATTAGGGGCGGAGCATATAACTTACTCACTCCAGATAATCAGGGGTGGAGCAAGAGTGAGTGAGTTACATGTTCCACCCCTGAGCACATGACAGTGATGTCATTAAGGGTTCTTCATTCCAAGTGAGTGAGTTACATGCTCTGCCCTCGATTACATGACAGTGACATCATCAAAGGTCCTGTAAGCACACGGCTGCTGTCCAGCTAGGTGTTCATTAGTATTCCAAAGCAACTGAGGACGCAGAGGAGTTGTAGGGGATGGAATAATAATGAACACTTACAGAAACTGTGTACTTACAGGACCTGTGATGATTTCACCGTCATGTGATCAGTCACCTGTGTGGAAAGAGTCTGGGGTCACATGACCAAGGGGTGGTCAGTGTGTGCAGGAATCTGCTGTGCTGCTTTTCATCCCTGTTCTATGCAGAATGTATATAGCAGAGCTGTATGTGATGTACATGTAGCAGTGCTGTGTGTGTGGGACGTGCATGCAGCAGAGCTGTGTGTGTGATGTGCATGTAGCAGAGCTGTGTGGTGCATTGTGCCACCAAAAACACTAGTACTATATAATTTCTTAATAATTACTAGTGTTTGCTGGCTTATTACTTTTACCATTTAGTAAAGAAGACTTAATCCTTCACTTCATGTCTAAACATCCTCATACTTTGGAAGGTAGCACTGTGTGCAGATATTTTCTCACTCTTATTGTCTCTGAATACTGAAGAAGCACTCAGTGGCCAGATCACACCAGTCTGATGATGCACTCAGGTAATACCACTTCAGGAGCATCCTACCCAGGCAAACATGTCAACTCACCGGGGTCTGATATAAGTATAGGGAGTCTAAGCTCAAAATATATTTAGCGGGTCTTTTTGGGGGTCTGATATTAATATAAGGGGTCTGATCTGGGGTCTGAAAATATAAGGGATCTAAATATATTTAGGAGGTTTAAATATATTCCTTAGAAATGTCACTTTCATTTTTTTAAACAACCTGCTGTTCTAGTTTAAAGGGGTTGTCCCGCGGCAGCAAGTGGGTCTATACACTTCTGTATGGCCATATTAATGCACTTTGTAATGTACATTGTGCATTAATTATGAGCCATACAGAAGTTTTAAAAGTTATTCACTTACCTGTTCCGTTGCTGGCGTCCTCGTCTCCATGGTTGCCGTCTAATTTTCGCCATCTAATGGCCAAATTAGACGCGCTTGCGCAGTCCGGGTCTTCTGCTGTCTTCAATGGGGCCGCCGTGTAGCTCCGCCCCGTCACGTGCCGATTCCAGCCAATCAGGAGGCTGGAATCGGCAATGGACCGCACAGAAGCCCTGTGGTCCACAGAGAGAGAGGATCCCGGCGGCCATCTTCAGCAGGTGAGTATGAAGACGCCGGACCGCCGGGATTCGGGTAAGTACTACCCGGTTTGTTTTTTTAACCCCTGCATCGGGGTTGTCTCGCGCCGAGCGGGGGGGGGGGTTAAAAAAAAAAAAAAAAAAACGTTTCGGCGCGGGACAACACCTTTAACCCTGTGAAGTGCTCTCCAGGGCTTACACTACTGGTAAAAAAAAGTGTTAGAATGCCTCAATTTTTCCAGTTATTTGTGACATTAAGGCCTTAGTCACACGGGCGTTTTTTCCCATGATTTGCGGATCGCATGACGGATGCGCATCCGCAAATCGCGTGACCGGGGCCGAAAAATCGCCCAAAAATACTGCTCCTAGCCGCGTTTCAATAGAAACAGGCCGGAGCTGTCCAGCGCATTGAATTCAATGGAGCCGGCAATACAGCCGGCTCCATTGAAAGCAATGCGCTGCGGGCGATCGCGGGATGAATTTTCGGGAAGGGCTTAAATATATAAGCTCTTCCCTGAAATTCATCCAGAAATGTGTAAAAAAAAAAATATATATATACTCCCCTTGTCCCGGCAGACGGAGTTCAGCCGCGGCCGGCGGCAGTTCTCCTGAACTGCTCAGAGAATGAGCTGCCTATGATTGGTCACAGCCTGACCAATCAGAGGCAGCTCTCACTCACACCCATTCATGAATTCATGAATGGGTGTGAGTGAGAGCTGCCCCTAATTGGTCCCTGCGCTGAGCCAATCAGAGGCAGCACTCCCTCACCCATTCATGAATTCATGAATGGGTGTGAGTGAGAGCTGCCTCTGATTGCTGAATACTACTCTGAGCAGTTCAGGAGAACTGCTGCCGGCCGCGGCTGAACTCCGTCTGCCGGGACAAGATGAGTATATATATATATATTTTTGTTTTTACACATTTCTGGATGAATTTCAGGGAAGGGCTTGTATATTTAAGCCCTTCCCGAAAATTCATCCCGCGATCGCGGGCAGCCCATTGCTTTCAATGGAGCCGGCTGTATTGCCGGCTCCATTGAATTCAATGGGCAAACATCATTCTTCTCTGCCACAGCTGTTACAGCTGTGGCAGAGGAGAATGATTTGTCTACTATATGTTCTCAATGGGGTCGGCGCTGCTGCCGCCGGCCCCATTGAGCACATATAGAGAAGAGAACAGGAATTGCAGATCGCAGATAGGTGCGATTTCTGTTCCATAATTTATCGGACAAGCGCATAAAAAGCGCTCATGTGTCCGATACCATTGCAAAGCAATGGTTTTATAAAATCGCCGAACGCATGCGCAAATAGCGCAAAAAAACGCCCCGTCTGACTGAGCCCTAACACAGCTCACGTCCAGCAAATAATGTAAAATGGTTCAAAAGTTCAAAAGTAAGTTAAAAATATTCTGAAATTTTGACCTGAAATGCAATAGACTGAATTTATGATTTTAACCAATGCGCTTTTTTCAGGGAACATATCAAGAACAGCTGCTCTGCAGCACAGAAAACTGGTTTGAAATTGGATGCAAACTATTCCCACAGGTGTCTCAACTTTTGTACACTACTTTCAAACCCTCTGATTCTATCTAACCAGTGCTGGCACAGACAGCATTACAATACCCTTTAAGACAGGATTTGGACAGTTTTGCTCTGCAGGACAGAGCACATTAGCATCATAATGGCAAGTAAAAGAAAATGAATCAAAGCAGACAGACAGACAGAAATTATAACCCTTAGGAAGCTGCAGGCATTGAACGAGTCAGTCATCCCATTTGGGGAGGTGAGCAATACCAAAAATTACTTAATAGAGAAACATACTGGATTTTTTGTTTGAAAACTACCATTCCCTTTGGTTTAAACAAGAGTTCTGACCTGATTTTGCACTTCTAAGTGTTAATTGTAGAGATAAGCGAGTATACTCGCTAAGGCACATTACTCGAGCGAGTAGTGCCTTAGCCGAGTATCTCCCCGCTCATCTCTAAAGATTCGGGGGCCGGCGCCGGTGACAGGTGAGTTGCAGCGGGGAGCGGGGGGGAGAGAGAGATCTCCCCTCCGTTCCTCCTCGCTCTCCCCCGCCGCTCCCCGCCCCCGCCGGCCCCCGAATCTTTACAGACGAGCGGGAGGATACTCAGCTAAGGTACTACTCGCTCGAGTAGTTAGCCTTAGTGAGTATACTCGCTCATCTCTAGTTAATTGCCAGATGTTCTATCTCCCTTCTCCCTCAGTTTTTTCTGCTCAGTCACGATTACTTTTCTATTTGTCTATTGGTTCTATGTTTCTTCTTAAACTGAGCAGGTGCGCCATATTCCTATGCTATGACTAAGAGCTGCTGTAACAGATTGAAATTGATTAGGTGTCGCTCCGTTGTATGTCCTTCCTGTTGGAATTTTTAATATGCCACAATAAAGCCGTAATTTTATGGATGATGGATCCTTTTTCTTGCCGTCTTCTGCAATTAATTCCAGTCAAGTCTGTGCATTCTGCTCATGAGCTGGTTCATTTTCTCCGTACCATCAATGGTAATGGTATCTGTCCAACTTACTCTGTCCTGGTATTCCAATCAGCATCTTCTCAGACAAAATAGTTCAGCTTGCTCACGGAACCTCCTATGTAGATGTCAACTTGGCTTAATGGGGTCACTGTGCAGAACTGTATTTACAGCTTATACTGCTGTAGATACTGAGGCTGAATAATATATTGTTTCTTTTTTAAAACTATGTGGAATAATGATGTTATACATAAATAATTATGCCATAAAATGCTGAACTTGGAGTTCTGCACATTGCCCACATATCAGCACCTTCCATTGTTTATGGGAGCATTAGGTTGGCATTTGTAGGAGGGGTCACTCTACTAGTATTTTTTTCACGGAACACAGGGAACTTATGTAAATACACATACTCTTATTACATACATACATAGACACTTACTACATATATAAATATAAATGCTTACATACACAGGGGTGTTTTACAGTATTTCTGACTCTTTGGTGGAAGAAAGGCAGGGGAGCCTTCGACAATTGTTTTATTATGCTCAGGCTTGGAGCATCTAGATTACATGCCATAAATAAAGTTGCTGCTTGTTTCTTCTTATTCTCTGCACTGCTTATTTATAATCCTGCTGCTGCGGGTCTGTATACAATGAGACTGCTTCTGCCTAGCAGCTCGCCCCCTTCCCCTGCTTTAATAGATGATATTCTGGTAAACTAAAATAAAAAAAAAAAGTATGTGTGCCGTAAAGTGCCACGCTCCAAACAGTGCTTAGCAGTCAAGAAGATCCTGCCACTGTATCTGACAGGTATGGGGATCTGTGGCTGATTACAATGTTCATAGTGAAGTAAACATTACATTTGAAGTTTGTTCTTTGTCTCAGTATGTGATGCAAAATGTATATAGTTGCTTAAAGTTCTTAATTTTTTAAAAAGTAAATAAGTTATTTTTTCTCAAAGAAAAATTGCTCGCCATTACCATACTATGAGAACCAAAACTTTTTCTGTTTTAATCGATTGGGCTGTGTGAGGGCTCATCTTTTGCAGGGTAAGCTGTAATTTTTATTAGTTGTACTTTGGGCAACTTTTTGATCACTTTTTATTCAAATTTTATAGGAGCCAAGATACTAAAAGAAATCGCTATTTTGGCATTCCGTTCTTTTTTTTTTGTTATGGCCTTCACCCTGGGGACGAATATTGGAATATTTTAATGGATTGAACTTTTATGTACACAGGGATACCAAATGCAGGCCTTAAATTACATGCGATTATAAATAGAGATGAGCGAGCATGCTCATCCGTGCTTGATGCTTGTTCGAGCATTAACTTGCTCGATGTACTCGTTACTCGAGCCGAGCACCACGTGGTGCTCGAAAAAATTTCACCCTCCCCTCCGCACATGTTTTCAATGGAACCATGGCTGCTGCCGCTGGCTCCATTGAAAACAATTGTCTGCCGGCACCCCTGAATCGTTTTTCATGGAAGGGCTTTAAACATAAGCCCTTCCCTAAAAAACAATCATTGTAGTGTAAAAAAACTAAAATAAAAAAATAAACTTACCTCTCCGCCACTGCCGTGTCCCCCGTGGGGATATAGAACACATCTACCGCATGCGGAGGATGTTTCCTTCATCCCCACTAGTAAAAATAATTCCCTGCTGCTACATCTGCCACATCTGTGACAGATGCAGCAGAGGAATTCTTCAATTCCCCACTGCAGCTTTCACACATGACACATATCTGTGGTAGAGAATCCTGCTGCTGGCACCCGGTAATTGTTTTTTTTAAGGGAAGGGCTTTAAACATAAGCCCTTCCCTGAAAAACAATAATTTTAGTGTAAGAAAAACAAAAAAAAAACTTACCTGTCCGCTGCTGCTATGTCCATGCGGGGATGGAGAACACATCTGCCGCATGTGGCAGATGTTTCCTTCATCCCCACAAGGAAAAATAATTCCCTGCTGCACCTGCCACATCTGTGACAGATGCAGCAAAGGAATTATTTATCCCTGTGGGGAATAAAGAATTCCCTACCTCAGCTGTCAGAGATGACAGCTGTGGTAGGGGATCCAGCTGCCGGCATCCTGAAATAGTTTTTTAGGGAAGGGCTTTAAATATAAGCACTTCCCTGAAAAACAAGAAGAAATGGTGAATAAAAAAAAAAAAAAAAAGAATACTCACCTTTCTTCAGCTTATATGTAAAGCCCTTCCCTGAAAAACAATTCAGGGATGCGGGCAGACCATTGTTTTCAATGGAGCCACGGCAGCAGCCCTGGCTCCATTAAAAACAATGCAGAGTATGGGTCCCCCTGAAAAATGCTCGAGTCTCCCATTGACTTCAATGGGGTTCGTTACTCGAAACGAGCTCTTGAGCACTACAAAAAGCTCGGCTTGAGTAACGAGCACCCGAGCACTTTGATGCTTGCTTATCTCTAATTATAAATCATATTTCAATAAGACATGTAGAGACCGATTCAAAGTAGAGGTAATATGACAGAGATGCTGTCGGTCAGAAGTGAACATCTGGCTGAACAACAAAGTTCCATTGGTCAGGGGTTTCAGCCACTCGGCTCCTGTTACCAGCTGGCTCCCTAAACTACCCAGGATAATTTAAAAAACAATAATTTGGCGGGAAGCTCTCAGCCAAGCAGGGGTCAAAAGAGCAACTCAGTGCTAATGATAAAAATCCCATGAATTTCGTATGGTGTTTCCATATTTTTTGGGGGAAACTGGAAAAAAGTTTGTTTTTTTACTTTTAACATTATTTTTTTTTTACTGCTAAAAAAAACTTTATACAATTTTTTTTTCCACCTTTTTTTAGTCCCCACAGCGAACTTGAACTTGCAATCATTTGATTGCTCATACTATATACTGCAATACTTTTAGTGATTAAGTGATTTTTAATGTTGCTTATGAAGCCCTAATATGGGCAGGGCTTGATAGGCGCCTGTGCATAGCAGCCCTGAAAGCCTTTAGTAGGCTGCCATGTTAGCTTATCTTCATGCCCTGATCGTATTGTAGGGGCTGTTGATGGGGCATTGGAAGGTGTTTAGACATCTAAACAGTTAACTGCCTCGATCAGAGCTAACTCTGCTTGTAGTAGTTACCAGTGGCTATCAGCTGTCAAAAATCAGTATGCAGCTGATTTGGCTCCTGAGCCCGCTCCATACACCCTTCATGACCGCATAACACCAATCTACTTTAAGCAGTCATGAAGTGGTTACCCTCACCAATTGTTGATTTTCACATTAGAGACGGCTAAGATATTTCACCAGGAGTAGTCTTGGTGTTATAGAAGCTGATGCAAACTAGTTAGTGTCACCATGGAGTAGTACAGGAAGAGTACATAGGGACAAGATCAAGATACAAAGTAGGTCAGGACAAGCGGAGCTCTCGTGTAAATAGCCAAGGATCAGGTTGGGCACCAGATAGTTATAGTGTTGTCCAGAAATCAGGCAAAGTCAATTTTGATAGACTTAGTCCATCCCTGTAATTTAAAGTCAGAAAGCAAATTTACATACAGACAAAACCAATTGCTCCGGTACCCTCCAGTGGTAGAGGATGCCTTTAAATAGCCAAAGACATGTATGGATTGGCCGGGGGTGCAAATCTGGGTACATGTGTTTACCCTTTAAGAGGTGAACCTGCTGTGCTTGGACCCTATGGGAGGCAGAGAACTGACAGTTAGTATGGCATCTGCCACAGAGAATACTGGGAGTATGGGGCTGGCACCGATGGCAGGAGGAGGTAGAAAACACTGTAGGTGGCATGTTATTTTATAATGACACATACCCTTTAAGGGCCCAATTCTATACTATTAGAAACCAATAAAATGATTACTACGATGAGTAGGAGTTTACTTAGACCAACTTCACAGTTTCTTTTATCTCTGCACAGGCTTTTATAGACATCCTCCATGTCTTTCCCTATCATTATTAACTGGTATAAGGTATTACTTATGGTCCAAATATATACACTTTAAGGATGTGATTTAGTTACTGGCATCGCTATGGTGCATTCATATTACAATTTTGGAGTTCTTGCTGTCATAAGTACCATAAAAGTATTGAGAAGTTAGGTCGAATTACCCTATGGAAATGTAATTACTTCACAGATGGGGCAGTAAAACTTACATGAGTAAGGATAATAAGATTAAAACTCCTTTAATATCTACTTAATATGTTCTGTTTCTCTGGTAAAATTAGCCTCGAAGGGAACGTGTTCTCTGGCAGCCTGCTGGCTATATAAAGCTGTAGTGCATGAGAACACCTGCAGCTTTTGGAAATACCATGATAGTTCTGAAATGATTTTTCTTGTCCTGTAGGATTTCATTGCTAACTTAATATGACAGTCTAAGTACAACTGTGAGAAGCTTCTGGTTTTCAGCACATTTGTAGATAAATTCCTTTCAGACTTAACCAATAAACACATTGGCATAAAGTGCAGTATTTACTATGTTTAACCCCTTCCCACCCCATGGCATACATATACATCATGCATGGAAAAGGGATATTCGTAAAATGTCATACATTTACTGCATGTAGATAGTACGCGCTCAGCTTCTGAACCTGCACCCTCAACACACCAATCCCCACTTTTAACCCCTTGCATGCCATGATCAATGTTGTTGACATCATACACAGAGTTAACAGATGGAGAGAGCTCCCTCGAGGATGTCATTGACCATCTGGCATCTAATCGTGGAAGGTTGATGGGTTGCTATGGCAATTGGAGGCATAGCAGTGGTCTGTAGGTCTGCCATAGCAAGTACTTGCAAGTAAACCAGATAATACACTGCAGTACAGAAGTACTGCAGTGTAATATAGCATCTAAGTGGTAAGAGGATTGCAGGTTCAATTCCATTACAGGTACATAAAAAAGGTTCAATAAATAAAATAAATAAATATACATGTAAATAAATATATATATATATATATATATAACTCGTTTTATTGAAGAATAAGATAATCAACTAATACAAACAACTGAAGTTACAATGTATCAAGTTTACATCAAGTATAATAGGTGTAATAGATTTACAATTATTAAGTATGAAATTGCAATAACTACAGTCTCAAAATACATAGAAATTTGGTATGGATGTCGATAATTCTTAGGAGAAGGGAGCAAAAATTAAAAGATAAAAGGTCAGAGGTCAGGAAAACATGTTAATATGGGAAAATGGTATATAGCAATTTAAATATTGGTTTGACAAAAAAAAACACAAGTTAGGTTATAGAACAATTTAAAAAATATTATGAAGTTGCTAGATGATTTAGTATGTATTGGAGAGAGTTTTGAGTGAAGACTGTATTCAGAAAGTTACACCATATACCCCAGATCTTATGGAATAATTCACTAAATTTGTCACTTCATTCCAGAAAAATTGAATCTCATTACAGTTTCATATTAAGTGAAAGAAATCAGCATCAGTGGTTAAACATCTATGGCATTGAGAGGTTGGTCTGCTCTCCCTGTGATGTCATTTATGAGGAGTTAATTTGCATTGATATATTATGTAAGGTTGAAAAAGCTTATTAGCAGGTGGAGAAACCATCAAATGGTATTTCATAGCGTTAGATCAATCTTCTTTGATAAGATTGGATATAAAGGATCTCTATTAGAGATGAGCGAACGTACTCGGTAAGGCCGATTTCGCAATCGAGCACCGCGATTTTCGAGTACTTCACTACTCGGGTGAAAAGTACTCGGGGGCGCTGTGGGTGAGCGGGGGGTTGCAGAGGGGAGTGGGGGGGGGGGGGAGAGGGAGAGAGAGAGAGCTCCCCCCTGTTCCGCGCTGCTACCCCCCGCTCCACCACGCCATGCCCCGCCCCACAACACCCCCGAGTACTTTTCACCCGAGTAGTGAAGTACTCGAAAATCATGGTGCTCGATTGCGAAATCGGCCTTACCGAGTACGTTCGCTCATCTCTAATCTCTATATATGTTCTGTTTTGAGTTGCTTAGTTGAGAGTCTAGATCTTTTCAGAAAAGCGTATAAATGGGATATCAGTCCTTTAGGGCTTTGTGTACGTTACATCCCGATTACGAGAAGATGGATGGACAAGATTCTGGAAATAGAGAACATACATCATGTCATAATTGAAGGAACTTGCGGAAGTCCGATCTTGGTATATCATACATTTGTTGTATCTGTTAAAAGGCTACAGAGGGGCCTTGAATAAATAAATGTGATAATGATCTAATTCCATGTCCGGACCAATATACGAAGTCAGAAAATGTAAAAAGGTGTGGGAGAGTTTCATTATTTCACAAAGGAGTTTCAGATGGAAGTTCTTGATATCCTGTCACTTTTTCGGTGACATCCCATGTTCGAATTGCAAGCGTACGCATGGGTAGAAGGTGTTTAGTGTATAATTTTTGATTTTCTCACCTTATCCATGGTATAGTGGAGGAAGAGTAATGTATCAAGTGTTCGGCATTAGTAAAGGGTTCGTTTGATAGCCAATATCTTAAACATCATAATTATCCTGCTATGTAATATAATTTAAAGTCAGGTAAGGCTATTCCTGCTAAATCTATAGGTGTTTGTAATATTTTTAATTCTATGTCTAGAGTTTCCCCATATAACATATGTTAATAAACAATTTATTGCATTGAAGAATTCTTTTGGTATTATAATCAGTATGTTCTATGCTGCATAGAGGTATTAGTAGAATTATCATTTTAATGAGAATTATTCTCCCGGCCGGAGATAGGTGTAGTGAATTCCATGTTTTAAATGTATCTTTGAAGAAAGGAAGTAGGAGGTAACATTAAGATTATATGAATATTGGCAGTCTTTGGGGATATATATTTCTAGGCTTTTAAATTGGGCAATTTTGAGATGACATATTTCTCTCATTATCCCTCCATTTTTATTGAGGGGCATAAACATAGATTTATGTCAATTAATGAGTAAGCCTGAGAAGCTTCCAAATTTGTCTACGATTGATATAGCATAGGGTAAGGCTTACCTTGGGTTAGAGAGAAAATCAATCATATCATCAGCATATCATTTTATACCGTCTTCCCTAGAACCAATTGTTGTACCTTGAAAATTTGGATCTTGTCTAATTAGTAGTGCTAAGCGTTTAACGCCAATGGCAGAATTAAAGAGGTGACAAAGGGCATCCTTGACGTGCTCCTCTTTTAAGATTAAGGCCGCCTGCAGACGAGCGGGTCGGATCCGGCAGCGAGAAATCTCGCCGCGCGATCCGACCCCAGAGCCTGCAGGGACGACCGTGTACTCACCCGCGCCTGGCGGCCCCGGCTCTTTGATGTGCCGGCTGCCGCGCAGCCGGCGCATGCGCAGACCGGAGCCGGCGGCCAGGTGAGTGCGTGCCCCGCAGGAAATTAGAACATGCCGCGGTTTGTTTGCCGCGCGAGATTTCGCGCGGCCAAACCGCGGCCGTCTGCATAGGAGTGCGTATTGTAATGCACTCCTATGCAGACTTTCAGCGGCGGAAATCCCGCGGGAAATCCCGCGGCGGGATTTCCGCTCGTCTGCAGGCAGCCTAAAGGAGGCAAAAAATAATCCATTCAAGAGGACTTTATTAGCATTAGGTATTTTATATATGATGGAAATCCATTCCATAAAATAGTCACTAAATCAGAAACACTGTAAAACTTCTGTTAGATAGAGCTATTTGATTTAGTAGAGGCTTTTGTGGCATCTAAGGATGCTAGAGCCCAGTTTTGTCATTGTTTCTATCCTATTTGGGTCACCCCCTGGACATGTCTGATGTTATTTGATGTTGATTTATCTGGTTTGCATCCTGATTGAGCAGAATGGATGATATCATGAATATCCAGATTCAGTTCATTAGCTAAAATTTAGTGATAATTTTATAGCAAGTATTTAGGAGAGATATGGGTCTATAAGATCCCCATTCTTCAGGATTTTTATCCGATTTTAGTAGAATTACAATAGTTGCCTCAATCATCAATTCTTGAAATCTACCCTATTTCAAGATTTTCTAGGAAAGATGCAGCAAGCGTGAAATTAATATTTCATTATATTGTAAATAAACTTCAATTGGAAGACCATTTGGGCCAGGTGACTTATTCTTGGTCATGGATGCTATAGTTTCTGCTATGTCCTAATGAATGATAGGCGAATCTAGAGAGGAAGCACATTCTGTAGAAAGTGTATCTTATTCAGGTATGTTTGAAGATCTTTAGCTGTATATGTGACTTGGGACTGATATAATTCTTGGTAAAATTGAGTTAATCTGTTCAGAATGCTGGTTGAGTTAGTAAATATTTCAGAAGAGCAGATTTTCAGTATTGGGGCCGAGAAAGAATTTTGACAAACCATATTGGATATTAGTTTACTTAATTGATTGCCAAATTCAAACATTGACTGTTTGGTAAAAAATAGTTTACAGCTTGCTCTTTCCTTTAGGATTCATATCCACTGATGTGTTTTTACTGCATACTTACAATGCACTGCCATGTGATACACGGTGAATGGAGTCAATGAAAGTCAATGGACTTTCATTAATTCCCGCACATGTGCGTGTAGACACTGTGTATCGATATGCATGAGAAATAGATTGCAGCATGCTCTATTTATCTGCGTACCACGCAGCGTGAGTCATATAAATTTGCATAGGCTGCGTATAAAATGCTGTCCATAGGCAATACATTGCGTATGGGCAGCATTTTTATATGCATCCCTGTTCTGAAAAAGAGCAGAGAATTAAAAAAAAAGTTTCTATGAATACCATTTTGAGGTACATGTGACTTTTGGATTGCTTTCTATTATGTTTTTTGGGAGGCGAACAAAATAAGAATAACAATTCTGGCATTACTTTTTAAAATTATTTTACGACGTTCACCATATTCGATAAATAACTAAATATTTTCATTGCTTGGGTTGTTACGAATACAGTAATACCTATTAGGTCTTGATTTTAAAAAAATGGTATTTTATCAATTTAAAATGAGTTTTGTGAGGAAAAATAAGTATTTTTTTTCTTTACATTACTCTTTTTTTGTGCTAATCTTTAGTTCCTCAACGAGACTTGAAGATGCAATCTTTTGATTGCTAGGACAGTGCACTTCATTACTTATGTAATGCATTCTACTAAGCATAAGACATTAGCCTAGGTTGTACATTTATGTCCTGAATGTTCAGGGGCTTGTATGGAGGGCACTGGCATAACTATAGAGAATGCAGGGGATGCGGTTCTTCCTGTGCCAGGGGCCTTAAGGGATGCAGGTACTATATAGGGTGCCCAGTACTATGAATTAAGCATTGTAGGTGGGGGCCCTGTTATTGGTTTTGCATTGGGGCCCAGAAGCTTCATGTTACGTCTTTGATGGAGGGGGATGTGAGTGCCGTCTGTTTCTTACAGCTGACACCCGCCTACAACAACTCTAATCAGCAGCGCTACTGATCAGAGCTGTTAACCCTTTGAATTCCAATTCTAACAGCTGCATTTAAATGTTCTCTCAGTTCTTTCTCCTTTCACAGATCTGTCTATTCTGTGGGAGCTGTCCTTCAGCACCACACACTTACTATTATCCTGTTACAGATATATTCTTCCATTTGGAGCGCTAGCCACATCCCCTATGCTTTTTTTAAAATTAAAAATAGAAGAAAAAAAACATTTGGTATTGCCTTGTCCATAACAACCTGTACAATCAATTGAATAGACTTTTAATCCCGCACACCAAACGCTATTAAAAAAAGGAAAAAATTAAGCTAAAATTCATCCAGCCCCCCATTCACCACTGAAATAGAAAAAAAACAAAACATTTATATATTAAATGTACCCAAAAATGATACCGATAAAAATTATAACTTGCCACATAATACACAAGTTCTCATATAGCTATGTTGGTGGGAAAACAGAAAAATGATGGTCTTTGAAATGTGAAAATGAAAATCCCAAAGGTCCTTAAGGATTTAAAGGGGCAGTTCTTACTCCCATAGTGGAAATAATGCAATTCTAAGTCAAAGACTATGTCATGTGTTCCACTAACTTTCTTTCTCTCAAATATTATATTTTGTGTAAGAATCATAAAAAAGAGTTGGGAAAGTTAAACAAAATAAGGAACATTTAGAAATGTAATGTTTCTCAGCACTGCATGTTCTATTTTATTTTTAGTCTCTACTTCAACTTTTGCAAAAGCACTTAGAATTCCATAGAGGAAGAGATGTTCACAGTGGCTGTAGTGTTTGACTAAAGTCAGGCTGAGAATTTTACTGCTCAAGTGTAAGAAAGCTGAAAGATACATCTCAAGCCTCTTAATGTAGATGCTTGCGGAAGAAGATTGTTAAAATAACAGTAGTGGACCAGGCATGAGGCAGTTCAATGCACTTGGACTCAAATGCATCAGTGTATAACAACCCCCCCCCCTCCCAATGCCTTATTATCAATGGAGCATTGAATGGAAAAAGTAGGGAAAAAACCCACAGCTCTGCCAGAGTACACTGTCATACAAGAATAATGTATGTGTACTGCATAGTTTTAAGAATATTTGAAGGTACCAATGACCTCTAATGCTTTCATAATGGAAGAACAGGCTCTGCATTATTTCCCTTAGTAATCAAATCAATATTACAATCATCTTTAAATCAGTCCTTGGTGCTGCAGTAGCATACTAAAATTATATCGATAATTCATAACATATATGATATTATAATGTAATTGTGTAAAACAGTTTATACTCGATCAAACATTTATACGAAAACTCGTGAAAATTGCAAACTTTTTTCATAATAGAGATGGTAAAAAAATGCAGTTTTGTGGCAGTTTTTGAAGCAGGTTTTTGAGCCCAAACCAGAAGTAGTTTCAAAAGGAATAGGAAATATAAAGGAAGGATTTATACTTCTCCTTCCTATTGGATTCACTTCTGGCATTGGCTCAAAAAAAGTGCATCAAAAACGTCCACATAACCTATGTGTGAAACCACTGTGAAGGTGACATGGTTCGTCATTCAATCAATGGCAATGACTGTTTTCTTTCTCTCACAGCTCAGATATCAGTCTATAAATACTTTACCTGTTGGAATCTCCCTGTGTAGGATAGACATTCAGGACAATAAAACTTTGACTTAATATACATAAAAAGTAGAACATTTGGTAAAAGAAAAATAATATGGAGTCCGGGGCCATAGTAACTTTTGAATAAATCATTAATGTAACCACAGTTGCTTGGCTCGAAATAGAGAAAGGGCAGGAAATTAATGGTCTACTGTCACGTTCTTGATGACTTAGGAGATAAAGTAGCAGGAAGCTCCTGCAAATGATTGAGGATCAACACATTAAATACAATCAAAAGGATTTTCCAAGTTCTTATTAATTTTTTTTTTTTAACCAGCAGGGGATTTGAAAAATCGTAAATGCCAGATAAAGATACACAATTGATGAGATGGAAGCCCAGATATGGACTTGTGCCTCCAAAAGATATCTCCTTAGGTGGGTTATGTTATGACAATACTCAGTTTGGCTAGTAGCTGGATTACCCACCCTAGGTATCCACCAAGAATCTGGAGAAATCTAGTAGAGTGACCTTTAGAAGATACAAAATCTGATATCTCTACTGTCATAATAGATTTTCTACTACTGTTTCACCTTAATTGAGTTTCTCTTGGAATGGTACCCCTGAGGCGACACCATTTTTGGTGACTGCCTTTCGCTGAACGGGTCTCTGTGAAGTGTAAGAATCCCTGCTTTAAGGAGATATCTTTTGGAGGGACGAGTGCATATCTGGGCTCCCATCTCGTCAATTTTGTATCTTTATCTGACATTTATTGTCAAATTGCTCTGGTTTTAATCAACGTCAATAAAGAGTATTTTTTAAACCTATTCTGTTTAGAAATTTTGGAGGTAATTAGGATTTTTCTGCCATCTGTGATCCTTGGGAAAAATAATAAAATAACATATACTCACCCATCCCAGATCCTGGAGTTCCAGTGCTCCTGTTCTCCCTGCTATAAGCTGATTTCCCCAGTTTATTGCTTAATTGCGCGTGGATCTGATGCATATTGGCGCACCCTTATAGACTCCTATGGCATCTTTGTCGCACAAAATAGAGCATGTTGTATTTTTCTTCTGTGCAACAGTGAGAATGAACCCACTGAAAACAATGGGGTCTATTCTCTGCACCCTGCGGGCGCAAATGCGCTCATAGGAGTATGCTCTAAGTCTGTGAATATGTGTAGTTTGTTGTTTGTGATGATGACATACACTTAGTTGCTATTATACTGAACAGGGATGGTGTTAAGTTAGATGGCACAGTGTGGAAATTTTTTTTTGCTCCCAGTTTGTGCTGATTGTCCGTATGATCTTGCACAGCAGTTTCCCCACTCCTCAGAGTACAGTGACTTCAGGTTAGTGGTGAGGGGAGGAGTGAAGATCTGCTATGCAAGATACTATGGACAATTAGCATGTCAGACTTGGAGCAGAGGGCAGAGCATGTGAGTGTTTATTACTGAAGTTAACCCCTTCCACCCGCCACAGTTTTGGCAGTGGAGCCCCATGGCGCCCCCTTCACCTTATTGGAGTGATGTGCCCTGTGCAGTTGCACAAGTTGCACACCCCAAACACCGTCCCTGATACTGATTGTGGTGTGACAAGACTTGTTGTGGTGGGAATTATGATTTCTGCTTTTCACTATTACATAGGAAGTTCAGACTAGCAGTGACTGGGTGCCTCCTGTAGCACCCCTGTCCGATTTATGCTCTGATTTATGCCCCATTCTACAACAGTGCCATCTGAATACAATTCAAGCAAAACAGGTGCTGTAATTTCTTTGTCATCCTTTGTATGACTTTCTTTTACAGATGATGAACGTATCAACTTGACTCTCTATTTTCCAAGATTTTATCACATTGAATTATGCATGCAATACTGCAGAATTGTAACAGATGTGCTAAATATGATCCATAGCCAAGTAACATAATACAAAACAGCGCAGACTACAATGTAAATCATGTTGTGGTGGAATTCATTTCTTGAATTATGTTTATGTTAATATTGCCCTTTTTAGTGTAATATTTCTTCATAGTCCTGCATCAAGAAAAGTCCCACAAAGAACCAAATATAACACATCATTCAGTAATGATTCCTTCTTAAGTCTTAATGCAGAAGCTTCATGTTATTACAGAATGAAATGAATTAAATACTATCAGTAACACAGGTAAAGGCTAGTTTACATGGCTCGATGATCGCTTAAACGACAGTTTGAGTGACAGCTTTGAGCGATCGTTTTGCATAAACTATTAAGTAGCTACTCAGTTACTTAGTAGCAATTAAGTGTGCATATGAAGCCTTAGCTGAAAGCAGTTAATAGCCCGAGGGCTTTTATCTGCATTCAGATCCTTTGTTCTCCAGAGGGAAGCAATGCTATCAGCACTCCCGGTGGAGAACTGCTGATAAGTCTGACTAACGATTTTAATGTTGCACTGAATTTAACTATCAGCTAGCAGTGCACGAAAAGTGCACGATGGGCGCACATTTAGACGCAATGATTATCGCTAAAACAATCGCCTTTACACGAGATAATTATCATTCGTATAATTGTTTGAAAGGGCGAATGCAAACTACAGTCGTTACCTATAAATATGGCTACCAACAGAACTATGAAGGGATTGGCTCACTAATTGCTAGTCAGTTCTTTTCTTTTTCTTAATGATTACGTTATTGAAATTTATATAGAACTAGCTTACCCGTTGCGCGTTGCTGCGAAGACAGACAGACATACATTCGTTTTTATATATCTAGATAACAACCAATCACAGCGCAGCTTTCATGTTACCTCAGTGGTATAATATATAACAACCAATCACAGCGCAGCTTTCATGTTACCTTAGCAGTATAAAATATAACAACCAATCACAGCGCAGCTTTCATGTTACTTCAGCAGTAAGAGAAATAACAACCAATCACAGCGCAACTTTTATTCTGCCTCAGCAATATAAAAAATAGCAACCAATCACAGCGCAGCTTTCATGTTACCTCTGCGGTATTATATATAGCAACCAATCGCAGCACAGCTTTCATGTTACCTCAGTGCTATAATATAAAACAACGAATCACAGCACAGCTTTCATGCAACCTCAGTAGTATAAGAAGTAGCCACCAATCACAGCGCAGCTTTCATGTTACCTCAGCAGTATAAGAAATAGCAACCAATCACAGCACAGCTTTCATTTTACCTCAGCATTCTCAATATCCAGCAATTGTCTTGCGAAACGTTCGGCGGTGCATCATTTTGTAGTTGAACACTCATCCCGTTGCTCGTAATGCCTTTTGCTTTCGTGCTTGAGATGGAAATCTAACGATCTTTGTCTGGGGGGGCATAACTGTCGACGATGCTCGTTTCCTATTTGTGACATATTCAATGCCCGTGCCAAATTTCAAGTTTCTATGTGAGAAAATTACATTCCGTACGCAAAATTTGGACGATAACTCTTTTGCGCATAGAATTGAATAATCGAGTTGGGACCCATTAACTTTTCCTATTTATGACATAATCAATGCTCGTGCCAAAATCTAAGTTTCTATGACATTGGGAAACGAGAAAATTAGATTCCGTACGTAAAATTTGGACGCTAATTCTTTGGGGCATAGAATTGAATAATGGAGTTGGGACCCATTAGCTTTTCCTATTTATGACATAATCAATGCTCCTGCCAAATTTCACGTTTCTATTACATTGGGAAGCGAGAGAATTCGATTCCGTACGTAAAATTTGGATGCTAATTCTTTGCGCATAGAATTGAATAATCGAGTTGGGACCGATTAGCGTTTCCTATTTATGACATATGCAATGCCCGTGCCAAATTTCACGTTTCTATGACATTGGGAAGCAAGAAAATTAGATTCCGTACGTAAAATTTGGACGCTAATTCTTTGGTGCTTAGAATTGAATAATCGAGTTGGGACCGATAAGTGTTTCCTATTTATGACATATTCAATGCCCGTGCCAAATTTCACGTTTCTATGACATTGGCAAGCGAGAAAATTAGATTCCGTACGTAAAATTTGGACGCTAATTCTTTGGCGCTTACAATTGAATAATTGAGTTGGGACCCATTAGCTTTTCCTATTTTTGACATAATCAATGCTTGTGCCAAATTTCAGGTTTCTATGACATTGGGAAGCGAGAAAATTAGATTCCGTACGTAAAATTTGGACGCTAATTCTTTGGCGCTTAGAATTGAATAATCGAGTTGGGACCCATTAGCTTTTCCTATATATGACATAATCAATACTCGTGCCAAATTTCATGTTTCTACGACATTGGGAAGTGAGAGAATTAGTGGCAGTGATGGAAATCGAACGATCTACGTGGGGGGGGGGGGTGTAACTGTCGACTACGCTCGCACGCGCGCCATTTATCGTAGGATAGTTGTACTATGCCTATAATCTTCCCAGGAGTGTACTCAACAACTTCCCAAAGTTTCATGGCGATCGGATGAATGGTGTAGTAGCGCATAAAGGACAAACATACAGACAGACAGACAGACACGCATACATTCAATTTTATATATATAGATAATCACAGGTTACATCATTTGCATTCTATAACACAGAGAATATCACAAAGCTCCTGTAACAGACATGTAAACCTGGGTTAGGAGTTACGGTGTCAGATTAGTATTATCAGTATTTTCATTCTTCTCATTTTTTATTATTGTTATTATAATATACATTACATTCCGTACGCAAAATTTGGACGATAACTCTTTTGCGCATAGAATTGAATAATCGAGTTGGGACCCATTAACTTTTCCTATTTATGACATAATCAATGCTCGTGCCAAAATCTAAGTTTCTATGACATTGGGAAACGAGAAAATTAGATTCCGTACGTAAAATTTGGACGCTAATTCTTTGGGGCATAGAATTGAATAATGGAGTTGGGACCCATTAGCTTTTCCTATTTATGACATAATCAATGCTCCTGCCAAATTTCACGTTTCTATTACATTGGGAAGCGAGAGAATTCGATTCCGTACGTAAAATTTGGATGCTAATTCTTTGCGCATAGAATTGAATAATCGAGTTGGGACCGATTAGCGTTTCCTATTTATGACATATGCAATGCCCGTGCCAAATTTCACGTTTCTATGACATTGGGAAGCAAGAAAATTAGATTCCGTACGTAAAATTTGGACGCTAATTCTTTGGTGCTTAGAATTGAATAATCGAGTTGGGACCGATAAGTGTTTCCTATTTATGACATATTCAATGCCCGTGCCAAATTTCACGTTTCTATGACATTGGCAAGCGAGAAAATTAGATTCCGTACGTAAAATTTGGACGCTAATTCTTTGGCGCTTACAATTGAATAATTGAGTTGGGACCCATTAGCTTTTCCTATTTTTGACATAATCAATGCTTGTGCCAAATTTCAGGTTTCTATGACATTGGCTTTTCCTATTTTTGACATAATCAATGCTTGTGCCAAATTTCAGGTTTCTATGACATTGGGAAGCGAGAAAATTAGATTCCGTACGTAAAATTTGGACGCTAATTCTTTGGCGCTTAGAATTGAATAATCGAGTTGGGACCCATTAGCTTTTCCTATATATGACATAATCAATACTCATGCAAAATTTCATGTTTCTACGACATTGGGAAGTGAGAGAATTAGTGGCAGTGATGGAAATCGAACGATCTACGTGGGGGGGGGGGGGTGTAACTGTCGACGACGCTCGCACGCGCGCCATTTATCGTAGGATAGTTGTACTATGCCTATAATCTTCCCAGGAGTGTACTCAACAACTTCCCAAAGTTTCATGGCGATCGGATGAATGGTGTAGTAGCGCATAAAGGACAAACATACAGACAGACAGACAGACACGCATACATTCAATTTTATATATATAGATAATCACAGGTTACATCATTTGCATTCTATAACACAGAGAATATCACAAAGCTCCTGTAACAGACATGTAAACCTGGGTTAGGAGTTACGGTGTCAGATTAGTATTATCAGTATTTTCATTCTTCTCATTTTTTATTATTGTTATTATAATATACATTAGGATATAGTTCGAACAAAGGAACCAATTTGAAAGGGGAGTAGCTGGGGGTTGAGGGGGAAGGTGGATGTGTCAGAAGACACATGTTTAGGGAAAGTGGGTAATTCATGGGTGCCACATACTGTTATATTTTGACATTGCATTACTGTGGAGGGCCAAGATCTTTTTGTAGATAGTGTGTTTTGATATTAGCCTAATCAATTCAGACTTTGTTGGTGGGTTGTATGGTTTTCAGCCTCTCATGAGGCCAATAGTGTGTGGGCCAGCAGCTCTTTTTGAGGTGAAGGAATGCCGTCCACACCCAAAAGCAGCAGCATAAATTTTGGGTCGCGTGGTGCCCGCACTCCAAGAATACATTTTATAAGTGATAGAACCTCATTCCAGAATTACCTCAGGGAAGGACAGGACCAGAAAATGTGCAGAAAGGTTCCACTTTTCCCACAGTCTCTCCAGCACACATCTCTCTGGCCCAACCTCCGTCTTGCTAATTGGGACAGGCTTAGGTACCATCTCGTCACTAGTTTTATATGAGTTTCTATTAGGGAGGCAGCCCCCGAAGCCTGAGCAGCCAGTCTAAAGGCTTTCAGCCATTCTTCCACGGAAATTGCTTCTCCCAGATCTCTCCCAGGTTAAGCAAATGAACTTTCCCTGGTTGTTTCAGATTCTCCACCAAATTATCATAGTAGAGTCTCATCTTTTTTCCCATTGACCCATCTAAAAGATCTAGACATTGGACTATCGGCTAAGGCTATGGAGATTTTGTGGATTGGGTAGTGGTTACTGAACATATCTGGTAGTATTTGATGAATTCAGAGTTATCTAGGTTAAAGTCTTCGCTTATAGAGGTGAAGGACTTAGGGGAGTCATTCTTTAGAAGATTTGAGATGACTTTAATGCCCTTGGCTACCCACATTTTAGTGTGGAGATCTCGAATGAAGTATTCAAGAATCTCCAGGGGAATATACTGAAGTGGGCATAGAGAGGCTCTACGGCACTAGAGCACCATTATTTCAGGCTCCCAGGGATACGACCATAGTGGGTGGAACTTTAAGTGTCACCAGTAGCGAGTTAAAGGAGTCAGATTCTGCCACTCAAAACACCACAATCAAAAGCGACCTAAGAGAACAGAAGTTGATGAATTCCGATTCAAGGGTAGGCCAACTAGTGGCAGGAGCTTTGCTAATCCATGCTTTAGTCTGGTCGAGTATTGCTGATATATGGTATACTTCAAGGTTGGGCACGTCTGCACTTCCCTGAGTGCGCTGGAGAGACAAAATTGAAAGGGCGGTCCTGGGTTTTCTACCTTCCCAGAGAGTTGTTTCTGAAATTTAGTAACTGTTATTTAGGGGATGGGAACTGAGAGGATGCGAAAATAGTATAGGATTTTTGGGAGAATCATCATTTTGTAAAAAATGATACGTCCCATCCATGTGGTACGGCACTATTAAAATGAGTCGATTTGCTGTTGGAGATTCACATAAAGATCTGCATAGTTAACATCCGCAATGTCTTTTAAGGGCAAACATATTTTGACTCCTAGGTAAAGGATTCTATTTTTTTGCCAAACAAATGGGAACTCTCTCACTATATCATTTTTTAGGTAGTCTTTAATATGTATGCCCATGATTAGTGACTTATTAATATTGTGTTTATACAAAGAGACTTGCCTAGTCCCATTAGTAATGTTAAATGAGTGAGAGAGCGTGCCATCCACCAAAACTCTAGCTGAGGGGGTAGTATAAAGGGCTCTGATGGCATTTAAAGTATTCCCCTGAAAACCAAATTTCTCCATTGTGGAGAAGGCAAAAAACCCCAGTGTATCCTATAAAACGCAGCACCCAGAGCTCCGGGCCGCGCATAAGAAAAAGCCAACTTGGACCCATTTTGAGGGCGCCCACGGGGCCGAAAACAGCACCGCGGGCTCCACCAGACCCGGAGCTTCAAAACGAGACCCCCCACGGGCCTCTAGCGGGCACCGCGATATCGCGGCCTACAACACCAGGCGCATGCCCGGGCTAAATTTTTAGACGCAGCCGACTGGAAGTGGAGGCTGGCCGCGAATAGCGACCGCGGATCTCTTCCAGGAGACACCGGAGGCAGAGGGGAGGCTGCCGACAGGAGAGGGCAGACTGAGAGGAGCAGAGGAAGTGGGCCCCACACGGCAGCAGCGGCAGGAGCAGGTGGAAGACGCCCCCACATCACCAGCAATCCCCGCTGCCCCTGAGACCCTGACCAACGGCAGGAAAAAGACTCACCCACACGTCTCCCCCCTAGAGTGAAGATCCGGAGGGCTCCGGGGACCGTGACAGTCAGTGTCCCCTGCTGTGCAGAGACCTCCTGCCTGAAGAGCCAGCTGCTGTTAGCAACAAGAGAGGGACTACCTCACACAGCCCCCTCCAACACAGTTAAAAGCTTTTGCCAAAAGCTTCGGAGGACAGGAAGAAACAGACCCCTAACGGCGACCCCCAAACAGGCTTCACTACACCGAGCTGCCAGAAACCCCAGGTGCGTCCGAGGCCAGAACAGACAGGGCTCCAGACTACTGGGGAGGGGAAGAGGAGACGCACCACATAATCCGGTGGATCACAGTGAGTGTTATTGCACCCCCCTTCAATTCATCCACACAACACAAGGACTGCATTACTAAGTGAGGGGCACTGGTGGGGTGCTGAGGGCTTGGCGCCACACCAGTCAACCGACACTCTCTAACAAAAACACCAGATCTCCCACCCTCTCCTAGCCGGAGGATTCCCACCCTCCCCCCGTCCAGCTTATACCACCGCACTAACAAGAGCAAGGGGCCTATCACAGCCTAAGCTCCGTGCTAGGACCCTTTAAGCGACAAGAACCCAGGACTCTCTTAAAGCCGCAAAAGGCAACTGCACCAGTTGAGGGACTTAGTGCCCTAATTTTTGTTGAGAGGCAACTCTCTACCTACAGCAAATATGGCAGTGAGGCAACCCACAGCATGACCAGACAAACCGCGAAATTGCACGCCTCACATAATTTACAGAGGACACTCTTTCTGCTGTTAATGAAAGACTATATCACCAATCTACACTAAAAGGTGTAGTCAAGATACTCTCTACCCAGTAGGCGCATTCCTGGAGGCCCTATGACACTATATTGACCTCCGACCGTAAGGTGGATAGTGACCTTATCTAGCTGCAACTCACCATTTCACGAAATACCAAAACTCCTCCAGCACAAGAAATCTTCAATATGACAAAGTACGGGAAATATAATAAAACAACCCCGCACTGTGCACTACCCAAACCAATACCGAAAATCTTTCACCCATCACAAACCTTGGAGATGGAGTCCCAAGACCAAGACCACCCAACCACAGCACAAAGTAACAACCAGGCCCCACCAAACCTACCCCAAGATAATCCACGCTTCTCAAGTCAGGAGATCAAAGACTTATACGAAAACATACAACTATTCAAAAAAGAGCTGCTAGGGGCTATCTCTGAATTCTCAAAACAAACTCAAGAACTAGGTCAGAGAGTTGACGAGACTGAGAACAAAACAGACGAAATCATAGAAGCGATAGACCTAGATAGAAATCTCATCAGAGAGAATCAAGAAAAAAATCGAACAACTAGAACTTAAACTAGAAGACCAAGAAAACAGATCCAGAAGAGCGAACCTCCGCATAAGGGGATTACCTGAGCGTTTCATGTCACTGAAAGAAACAGCATTAAATATCTTTCAAGCCATGCTCCCGCAAGCAGACCCAAACCTTTTCAGAATGGACCGTATCCATAGAGCCCTTAACAAACCCCGCAACCCAAACCAACCACGGGACATCATTCTAAAATTCCACTATCCTGAAGCACGGGATATGGTTCTGGCGGCAGCCAGAAATATGTCCCCAATCCCAGGAACTGAACCCGGAGTACAGCTATTTGCGGACTTAGCGCCATCTACTCTTGAGCGCAGAAGACAGCTACGCCCCGTCACTTTGGCATTACAAAAAGCTCAACTGAGGTATAGATGTGGCTACCCATTTATGCTATCCTTTAAGATTGAAGATCAAGTACATACCATCCGCACGCTGGAGGAAGGTCAAGAAATACTCCAAGCGGCAAATATCTCACTGGAGGACCCCACAACAGCAAGATTACAACCTGAAACCTCTCAACGCCCAGAAAGAATCTGGGAAAACAGACGTCGAAGACCCAGCACCAGATCCACACAAGACCAAGAACCACAGACGTTGTGATTCCACACTTATTGCTAGGGAGCTGTGAAATACGATTCCCCTATAGCCCTAGTAGAATAGACTGGTTCCTTGTGGACGCCTTGAGTCCCCCTTTGACCAAAAGATAGTCTAACTCGCTTGTTAGTGATATTAATCGCGAGTTAATGTTGATTTTGAGTTGCAAAACAGGCGGTCTGTAGACTGCAACCCACTTCACAACAATGTCACGAATCCCACCACGGATAACATGTTGTCCAACTGGTATATGCGATTCTGGTTGGTCCCTTATACAGACCCCCATCGCATCTTTGTTACGTTATTGACGCTTTTGTCATTTATAAAAGTTAACTGTCATGTCTACTTATTAGTTGAAATGTTACAGGGTATCACCACCACTACCTCTAAATTTATTGTAGCAAATCTCACAAAAATATCAAAGTATGCTTCACCCATAAAAAACAGACATACTATCCTATACGCCCACACCAGCCCACCTATTCCATTAAATAACCATGTGTAGAATACTAAGTCATAATGTACGAGGTCTAAATTCCCCAAGCAAACGCCGAAAAGCCTTCATTGACTACGAGAGACACAAGCCAGATATTATAAATATACAAGAATCCCACTTCTCGATCACATCTTGCCCAAAGTTTTTTAATCCCAGATTCACAACCCACTATCATGCGCGACATACTACCAAAAGCAGTGGAGTCTCCACCTTTATCCGCAACTCCCTTCCCTTTAAATTAAAGGATTCCATAATAGACGATCAAGGCCGATACCTAATCCTGATAGGAGAACTCTATAACGACAAACTCTACATCGTTAATACGTATGCGCCAAACAAGAACCCAATTGAGTTCTTCCTATCAATCTGCGACATTCTTATTCCCCTAGAATATACCAGATTAATATGGAGTGGAGATTTCAACTTCACCATCGACCCCAAAATTGACTCCACGTCTCAGACATCCCCCCTAAGAGAAAAAAGACTAAGGCGCAAACTTAAGGAAACTCTCCAAATGCTAACCCTATCAGACACATGGAGAGAATTTAGCCAACACAAAAGGGGTTATACATACTTCTCACCAGCCCACAAGCAGCACTATAGATTAGATTGGATCCTGACCAACTCACTGACACTACCGCTGTTGTCTTTCTCACATCACCGAGTAATGGCCTGGTCAGATCACGACGCGGTCCTCACAGAGTTCCTACTCACCCCCCAAACGAGAATCCCCTACACATGGAGATTAAATGAAGCCCTCCTAACCAACCCTACTCTAATCTCCACTATCCAACAAAAACTAGATGACTATTTCCAACACAACGGTCCTGAAGATACAGAAGTCGATGTAAGATGGCTGGCACACAAACCAGTAATACAAGGAGCCCTAATCTCCATAGCATCACAAAGGAAAAGGGAAAAAGAAAGCCCAAACCACACTAGAACATAAGGTTCGTAAACTTGAGATAGCATACACACAGCACCCCTCACGATACTTAAGAAAAGCCATCCAGGATACTAGAATGGAATTAAACACATTACTATCCCATAAAACAGAAAAAGCTCTAGCCTGGACACAAGCCACCTACTACCATCTCGCAAACAAACCTGATAAACTTTTAGCAAGAAAACTCAGGGAAAAACAAACTACCAATGTAATCCACAAAATCCAAACAAAACACGGCCAACTAACCTCTAACCCTGACAAAATTTATAAAGTATTCCAACAATACTACCAGAAATTATACAACAACCAACAAACCACCTCAGAAACACAAATTACTGAATTCCTGAGTCAGCTCAAATTACCTAGATTATCTGATTCTGGGTTACAAAGCTTAACACCACTATCACCGAAGAAGATGTAGACTGGGCGATTAAACGCCTCAAGCGAGGGAAGGCTCCTGGCCCGGACAGCTTCACTTCCCTATACTATAAAAAATATGCCCACACCCTAAAACCGCATTTAGTCAGCCTATTCAACCACATACTCCATAAAGGGCACATACACCCAGATTTTCTACAAGCACTTATTACAACTATCCCTAAACCAGGGAAAGACCAAACTCTCCCGCCCAATTATAGGCCAATCTCGCTTCTTAATATAGATCTAAAATTATTTACATCTATAATTGCAAACAGATTAAATAACTTACTCCCTGCAATTATACACCGGGACTAAATAGGCTTCATTCCAGGCAGGCAAGCACCTGACAATATGAGAAAAATCCTCAACCTTATAAATCACGCAAACATAAACAAAATCTCTATGTCACTACTAGCACTCGATATAGAGAAGGCCTTTGATTCCCTATCCTGGACCTATCTTCGATTAGCCCTTCAGAAAATGGGATTCTTAGGACCCTTCTTAAATATTATATCAGCACTCTACTCGAAACGCGGCAAGGATGCCCACTCTCGCCAGCCCTATTTGCCCTAGCGATAGAACCACTTGCAATAGCCATAAGGGAAAATACTAATATCACAGGAATCCGAACTGGTACCACCAATAATAAACTAAGCCTTTTCGCGGATGATTTATTTCTAACCTTAACTAATCCACTGACCTCACACAAATTTAGCCTTATCTCAGGCCTTAAAATAAACCAATCGAAATCAGAAATCCTATACTGCAATACCCCACAAAACACACAAAAATTTATCGAGATAAACTTTCAATTCCAAACTCAAAAACTTTACATATCGTACTTAGGGACCAAACTCACCAACACATTAGAAACACTATATAAGTGGAACTATGATCCGCTATTTAGACAATTGTCCCTAGACTTAACAAGATGGGAAACTCCATATCTCTCCTGGATCGGGCGCATCAATAGCATTAAAATGACTCTACTCCCAAAATTATTATATTTGTTCAGATCCCTCCCTATACCAGTCCCAATCTCGGAGCTACGAGCATTCCAAAAGAAAATACTCACATTCATCTGGGCAAATAAACGCCCCAGAATCTCCAAGTCCCTAATGTGCGTAAATAAAAAATACGGGGGTCTTTCAGTGCCCTGCATCATAAAATACTATAAAGCGGCTAGATTAGCTCAGATACCCCCAGTATTCGCAGGCTCATGGTCCCCACTATGGGCCGCTATAGAGGAGACGAATCTTACACCCCTCTCTCGGTCAACACTACTGTGGACAAGGGCATCCTTACCAACCAACTTAAAAACTAAATCACCATTCTCCTTCTACTCCATCCTACTATGGAGACAAACGAGATTCAAACTAAATCCACGGAATACTCCATCTCCATTGATACCCCTATTCCACATCCCTGACTTTCCACCCAGATTAGCAGAGACCCAAATTACTTGGTGGAAAGCAAACAACTTGACATCCCTATATGACTTCTTGATCCACGGTAAATTATTGTCGCTAGCTGCTTTTAACAATCGTCACAATCCACCACCTCAAGAATGGTGGAGAAAGCTACAAATTTTCCACTTCTGGTCCTCATTACTGTCCTCACCGACAAAAGTAGAATTAAATCGTATGGAAGCCATGTGCAAATTTTGCCCAACACACCCAGGTACCCTCTCCCACTTTTACGCCATGTTAAATGGAGCATTGATTGATACCAAATTACCGTACATGCTACGGTGGGAGACCGACTTCAACACTTCTCTATTGCTAAGTTGCTGGCACCACTGCTGCGAAACCCTTAGCAAGAACAGTTGGCAAGTCTCATTAACTGAGACTTCACATAGAGCATATCTAGTACCAGAAAGACTGAATTTCATTTACCCAGAAGTCTCCAGTATGTGCTTTAGGGGGTGTGGATATACAGGCTCCCACCGACATGTGTGGTGGACATGTCCAGTAGCTCAGACTTTCTGGAAAAAGATATCTCACCTTATAGCCATGGTAACGGGGATAAGAATTAGGTTAGACCCATTTATTTTCCTATTAGGAAATAAACGCACGGGGATTCATAACCCAACATTTAAACTATTACAGCATATCACCATGACAGCTCGTATTCTAATCGCACAACAATGGCGAAAGCCCACTTTATCATTTGAAGCTTGTATAACCCGCATAAATAGAATTTTCGTGAATGAAAAGCTTACCGCCATTTGACAAGATAAAACAACTCAATTTGAGAAAATTTGGAATCCCTGGATAGCATACGTCAATATCCCCAACTTATATCGCTATTTGAGACCATAAGTGGAAGACTGAACGACGAAGCCTAAACCCACCGAAAACATAATCTAAGAGGGAGAGGGGGAGTGGAAGGAAGATAAAAAGTAAAAGGGAAATAAGAAAGCGAAGAAATCAGATGAATAGGAAACAACTAACTAAAAGAGTCTGTTTTAAATTTTGTGAGAAATTTAATAACCTGACACTACCTGAATATACGAATTCAATACATATACCCTGCCTTTGTTCTGTTATGTTATGTTATTATGTTACTAAGGCTATAACGAGATACAAATTTTGATGACTCTGTTCTACAACGCAAAGATCAATCTATATCCCCCTGCGTGGGGCTAATACGGCAGAGTGTTGCCACAACTATTTCTTTAACTCAATAAAAACCGTTGAAACATAAAATGCCTTTTCAGCGCCCAAGGCAACCAGAATTGCACGCAACTGAGTGGTGTCAATTTTAGCTAGGATGTTAACAATTCTTCTGGTGCCGTTAGGGGCCTGGCATCCTTAAGTAAAGCCCACCTGGTCAGAGTGTATGATTGATAGGAGAATCTTAAGGAGTCTTTGGGCAAGGAGTTTTGCATAAATCTTAGTGTCAGAATTTAAGAGTGAGATAGGGCAAAAATTAGCTGGGGTCGAGGGGTCTTTTACCGGTTTGAGGATCGTGACAATTGTGGCTGCTAGCATTTCTGAGGGACGTTTACCTAATTCTATACCTTGAGAGAAAGCTTTAGTCATCTGGGTGGCCAAAGCGCTGGAAAAGAGTTTATAGTAATAATTGGAGAATCCATCGGGGCCCGGAGATTTCTGGGCCTTCAGAGATTTTAATGTGTCAAGAATTTCTATTGTGGATAAAGGGGCATTCAAGTCATCTAATTGGGGTTCCGAAAGGCGGGGGTGGTTGAGGTTTTCGAGGAATTCCGCTATTATTTGTGAGTTTGGTTGAGGGGTGGGGGCATTATCTTTAAGGCTATATAAATGGGTGTAAAAATTTTTAAACTCATCTGCAATCAACTTAGGGTGAAAAATTTTTCTATCAGAGCCGTCTGTTGAGCGTATGTGGTAAATTTTAGACCTTATTCTTTGTTTTTTAACTAAATTTGCAATCCATCTTGGGGGTTTATTAACTGAGTCATAAATGGTGTAGTGGAATTTTGCACCTCTTTGTTGTAGTCCTCCATCGAAAGGGACCTGAGATTCTGCCTCAAAGGTAATAAATGATTGTGAAGGGTTTGTGTAGGGGAATGTGAAAGGAGGGATTCGGTGGCAGCAATACTAGCTGTTGCTTCTTTAAGTTTTCTTTCTTTTATGTTGAGTACTAATTTTAATAGGGATTCCCCTGATGTATGACTTATGGGCATTCCAATTCATGAGAGGGCTCACTTCTGGGGTGACATTGAATTCAAAATATTTGTTGATGGTGGATAGAATACTTTCTTGATTTTTTAGGATTTTCATCAAGAATGAATTATCTCTCCATGATCTAGCAGCCACTTTATCATGGCCCAAATTCAGGGTAATCTCAATTGGCACGTGATTTGATCAGGTCGCAACCCCTACGCAGGAGGAGGATATGTCTACCAAAGCCAGGTATATTCTGGAGAAGGACCTATGCCTAGATGAGTAGAAAGTAAATTCCTCCACTGAAGCATTTAAACACCTGAATATATCAAAAAAGGGCTTCCCTTTGGAGCCAAGGGGACAAGACAGGGGTGTATCTAGCAGGTCACCCAGTTGAATCTAGGCTTTTATCCGGTACAATGTTAAAATATCCACTAATGATCAGTTTTCCCACCTCCCAGCTCGTCATTTTTTTTTTTGAGATTTTTGTTTAAAAATCTCCTTTTGGGCAGAGTTTGGTGCAGGGTAAAAGGGGTTGCGTTTATCAGGCCTGATAAAATGATAAGTCTACCTTTTTGATCTATTTCTTGGGACCTAATTTCAAGATGGATTGAATCTCTAAATGCTACGAGATATCCCGCTTGTTTTTTAGCAGAGCAAGCTGAGAATACTGTGGGGAATTTTTTATGGGTAAAATTTGGACAGGCAGAGGCTGTGAAGTAGGTTTCCTGAATACAAACAATGGCAGCATTAGCCCCCAGTGCATCTTTCCACAAAGAGACTCTTTTGAAGGGTGAATTCAGCCAATTTGCATTAATTGAGAAAATATTTACTGCCATAGCAAAAGTACAGGAAATGCGAATATGGATTTGGACAGTCCCATGAGTCTTCTGTAGCTGGAAGGGAATGAAAACAAAAAGCCTTACAGTGCAAAACATGTGTATCAACTTAACAAATTGAACACAGCAACCAATAGGATTGAAGGGATTCAGGGTCTCTATTTGGCCCAGGGGAAACAGGGCTGGTGGTAGGTAGGAAAAACAAGACCTGAGACAAAGCATAGGACTTGTGTGGTATGGGGGATGAAGCAACAAGTTCGCCTTGTGAGCACAATGGTGTTCCCCCAAATTTTCTGAAGTAAAAAGTACCTTGACGGGAACTTGTCATCATATTTTTTTCATTGTAGTACATCTGGGTCTCCTGACACCCCAAGAGTTGAAGAGAGGATCTGCATCTTCTAGTTTGTGGATCACTTGTGTGGTTTCGTTCTTGTGGATGAGGATTTTTGTGGGGAAGCCCCACCTGTACAGAATATTGGCTTGTCATAATGCGGCAGTTATGTTAGAAAGTTTCATTCTCGCCTGCATCGTTGCTTGGGGCAGAGCTTGGTAGAGGCAGATATTTGCATAGGGAGCTGTTTTGACTTACGCGCCACCGACATCAGAGCTTCTTTAATATAGAAGAAATGTATTCTAGCGATGATATCATGGGGAGCTTGCTCTGGAATGAATCTCAGCTTGGGTAGCCTATGTGCTCTATCAATAGTTAAGTCGTGTGGTGTTGCATCAGGAAGCATAGTTTGGTGGAGGTTGGAATTTCTGAAATTTTCACTGGCATCCCATGTAATTTAATGTTGTTGCACCAGTTACGATCTCCAGGTCAGCCATTTTGGCCTTCAGGCTTTCTACCTCTTCCGAGAGAGCTTAATGGGCTCAATAAGCTTGTTATAAGAGTTAGACAATTCTTCTATTTTATTTTCAGCATGATCCAATCTATCTTCAATTTCTGTTACTGTTTCTTTAAGGGAGGAGGTTAAGGAGTTAAAATTAACTTGCATAGAGTCTCTAAGTGCTATTCCCATCTCCTTTATATAGACTTCTGAGGCAGTCTGAGCAGATGAGTGGATAGATAAGAGGGAGTCATCCCTGCATGTGGGGAAATATGCATTAACCCCCTGTTGTTCTTTTCTGGGGTGCTGTTTAGCAGGACTGGCTGTTAGAGAGCCGTCCTGCTGAACATGAAGCTCCTGTCTGTTGGCCATCTTAGCTGTCGTCAAGGTAGAAGGTGACTGGGAGCCTTGCAGGCTTGTGGGAGTTTGGGGGGAGTTTGTCTGCTCTGCCAGCTTATCATTATGCCGGGTAGCTGGCTCTGACAGTTTTTTCAAATTGCTGCTTCCTGTACCCTTTTCTCTGCTGTCTCGCAGTAATGCAGGTGACACTGGGGATGCTGGCTGGGACATACCGGAGATGCTCTCACCGCTGCGTGGGGTGAAGAAATGCTGCATTTTGCCCAGCAGGGCATGGGATGGACGCCTTCTTTTCATGTTGCAGCTGGGTAGCTGTTATAGTCACTCTGAGAGTGTTTCCTTACGGAGCTCCTAGGTTAAGCGGCCATTACAGAGCTCATCCAGGCCACGCCCCGCTAGTCATTTCTTTTTAAATCACCTAAAAATAGTTGCTGGTCGATAAAAAGTCTCCTTGTGTAAAGTCACAGTTGTTTGTATTTGAACTAATCAGCAGCAGATTCTCTCTTCTCTGAGATAGAAAAACAGAACAATCGCTTCTTGTATAAATACACAAACAACAATCATTCGAATGCTAAAATCTGGCTTTAGCAATTATTCCGAACAATTATACAGATGATAGTTGACGTAGGGTGGTTGCGAGAAACTGATGTCCAAATTTCTTTGACGGGAAGCCCTAAAAAGTTGCCAATTGGTGTAAAAAGAAGATTGGCCAAGTTTCAGCTCGATCGCATAATGTTAAAACCATAAAGTAATCTAAAACAGCTATTTTTCTAAAAAAAATGTGGGGTTTTCTGCTCTAAAACATGAACGGCTTATTAGAGGAACTTGTTATTTTTTGAGCCTTGCAAAGAATGTTCCTCGCTTCAATTTTCAGCAAGAAAATATTAGGTTTTTTTTATGGACCAGACCTGGAAAATCGACTTTTAAATAAAAATGTAAAAATTCGCTGTAAACATGATAAAATTACTTTCTAACCATGCTTTTGTTGTTTGTTGAATTATTTGCATTCAACCACATGAAAATAATGTTTCAATATAAGTTTTTTTAAATGTATATATTTTTAAGCCTTTTATTCCTTTTTTTCTAGAGCTGTAATTAATAATGGATTCAGAGCCTTCGAGTGGTGTAAGTTGGAGGCAAGATCATTCTGATTGGATGTATGTCCTATCAAATTACTGTCAGTAAGCTGCCATCCAATGGTCAAGTTTTACAATAAACGTCAAGTTAAACTAGAAACCAGAGATGCTGCACAATTCAGGAAGTTCTACTTTTTCGGGTGAAAGCTAAGATACCTTCCAAACATTTGAAAGAATGTATTGGGAAGCTTGAAAAACATACGAAGAGCAGAGAAAACTGCAAAAAAATGCAACCAGAAGTGTAAGTCAAGCTCAAAGTAAGAAAGTGGAAGCTTTTACGTCAAGCCTTGATGACCAGTTTGATATTACACACCAGGACGTGCTGAAGAACACAAATGAAGAAGACAGACAGTTTTTTGCTCCTTCAGAGACAAAAGGGATGTACTGACTTCATGGGATCTAAAATTCCTATGAGCAGAAAAACGAAGAGCACAGAGAAAAGCAGTTGAGACGTTCAGGACTAGAAAAATCCAAACAGAAACCTGTAGGTAAGCTGAGGTTGTAGTTAAAATGTTTTAGCTAGTATCTATCTGGATCTATTTTGTTGCACCAACCTAGCACATTGGTACCTTTGCACCTAGATAAATATGTTTGTTGTTCTCAAGTTACTGTTTTTCCTTTTGTATTTCTAATCATTTTTTTTTCAATTGTTTTCTAGAAGATGAAGATGTGCTTCAGAAGAAGAGGAATCACGCTGAAATCAGGACTTAGATGAGAAGGGTCATGAGGACATATGAATCGACACATCACAACCAAAGAAAAGAAAGTACTGCTGAGGAAGTCAAGAAATCATTACAGACAAGTTGTCAGTATTGTTAGATAGATGTAATATTTTGGATAGAGATGTGGTTGAAATTGTTTCGGCTACTGCTGATGCATTAGGGCAAGATCCACAGAAGTTAACAATCAGTATGTCTATCGTACAAGTCCGCAGACAGAAATTTCGAGAGTAAAGAATACAGATTATTAAAAATAGGTTTGAAAATTAGATTTACAAGCTGCTGTGTCCTATATTGGGAAGGGAAATAGCTTTCACATATATTGAATAAAGGAAATGTAGCGAGGTTGGCAGCTTTGATAAGTTGTGATGATGAAGAGCAGTTGATAGGAGTTCCTCATATGGAAAATAAAAAGGGATGTAATCAGGCAAAAGCTTAAATGAAAAAATGGGGGGCAGTATAAAAAATAGAAGCTATTGCTTTAGACACTACTGCTGTCAATACTGGTCGTTTCAGAGGAACCGATGTTTTATTAGAACAGTTATTTGAAAAATATCTTTTATACTTGGCGTGTTGCCACCACATTTCAGAACTAATAGCGAAAGTACTTTTTGATTGCAAAATGGGTTCAACTACTGGCTTGACATTTTAAAAAGATTTCAGACTGAGTGGCCAAAACTGACAAAAAAATATATAAAATTGGTATTGATGATGAACAGGTCAAATTTAAAATAAATATAAATGATCTTAAACAGATTTCTAGTTTTCTTTCAGAGCAATTACATAAAGCCCAGAGAAGATTATACAGAACTAGCCTGGGTACCTGATACAGAAGACGTGCAATACAAAGCGTGACATTTTAAGTATGAAAATATGATATCAGAACGTACGGATAAATATGTCGGACGCCGGTGCTGATTAATGCTATGTTAATATTAACTTAAAATAGACAAATTCAATGATCCTTGCATTTAACATTTTTATTATGCATCTTTTACTGTAAAGCCTTTTGATACACAATGTTTCTGGTTTTTCTATCAGGAGCGGAAACAAAAAGATTTTTCCATTCCCAACTCTTGAAAACGCCACGTACAACTGACCGTGGGAAAAGCAGGACTCTTCCAGGTTAATTCGCTCCACCTTCAAAGGTTCAAAGGCCTTGCAGTAAAAGCTATATAATAAAAATGTTAAATGCAACATTGAATTTGTCTATTAACATTAACATAGCATTAATCAGCATAGGTGTCCTGCGACATATTTCATGTCCTTCGCTTGCTCGGCATCTTATATCTGAAACACAAAATCTGTTTGTTTGTTTTGTATACAAATCCCCATTTGAGTAAAATTTGTCATTTTTTTGTTGCCAATAGCAGCCAATCATAGCTTGGCTTTCATTTGTTATTCTGCTGAGGTAAAATGAAGCTGTGCCATGATTGGTTGCTATATATTATACTGCTGAGGTAAAATAAAAGCTGTGCTGTGATTGGTTGCTATAGGCAACAGCTTTTAATCCTCTTAGTGCGGAGGTAAAATGAAACCTGTGCTGTGTTTGGTTGCTATGGGCAACAGTTTTCAATCCTCAGTACTGAGATACAATGAAAGCTGCTCTGTGATTGGTTGCTATGGGCAACAGTATTTAATCCTCCTAGTGCTGAGGTAAAATGAAAGCTGCTCTGTGATTGGTTGCTATGAGCACTAAAAACAGTTTTTTACTGTCTGTTGATTTACTGTTAGACAGTTTTGCTGAATGAGGGCTAGTGTTTAGTGTCAGTCAAGATCCTAACTGAACTATGTCAATAGATTTGGAGCTCCAAATCTTGTCCCAAAGACTGGACAAGATATGTCTTTGTGACACTTCCAAACAAAGGTAATGCTCAACAATGTTCCAATTATCCAACCATCACCCTCATACCACACTCTTTTAAAGATCATACAAAAATGCATTGCGCCAATTGTTGAACGGGAACTGCCGGATTTCTAAGCTGGCTTCCACAAAGTACATAGCAACAGAGACCAAATCACAAACCTGTACTGGATCATGGAGAAGACCCAATGTCTACATGTGTTTCATCAACTACAGCAAAGCTTTTGACTGTGTCGAATATGACAAGCTTTGGAAGTGTCTGAAGTAAATGGGCGTCCCAGAACATATTGAACAGCTTATAAGATCTCTTTACAACAACCAAGAAGCAACAGTCAGAACAGCTTATTGAAACATAGATTGGTTCGGAACCGAGAAAGGCATATGGCAAGGCTGCATTCTATCACCAGTTCTTTTCAATCTGTACGCAGAAACAATCATGAGGCAGTGCAATTTGGACTAATTAGAAATCAGAGTCAAAATCGGTGGCAGAAATGTCAACAACCTCCGATATGCAGATGATACCACCCTGCTTGCGGAAAGTGAAAGGTGTAACACCTAATCCGAAGCAAAAGGAAAGCGAACACAGGGACGGTATCTCAACAGCAAGAAAACGAAAGTCATGACCACGGTAAGCAACGATACAGTGAACATAAAAGATTTCATCTTCCTTGGATCCAAATTCGATTGCAACAGGTAATCTGGACCTGAGATCAAAATATGGATTACACTTGGTAGGATTGCAATGCAAGGAATGGAAAAGATCTCGAAAAGCAAGGATATTGCAACAAAACCCAGACAGAAGAAAAATTGATGCGTTTGAAGTATGGTGTTGGAGGAGAATGCTACGTATACCTTGGACTGCCATGACAATGAACGAGTTAGTGTTAGATTGCGTCAAACCCGAAATATCACTAGAGGGCAAAATCATCAAACAGCAGCTCTCTTTTTTTTGGATACGTAATGTGCGCTTACTCACTGGAAACAGTACTGATGCTTGGCAAAGTCAGTGAACAGAGAAGATCAGGACGACAGAGAACATTATGGCTAGATACAATCAAGGCCACCACAAACATGTCAATTGCTGAATTGAAAGAAGCCGTGAAAGTCAGAAATGTGTGGAGAACATTGATCCATGGAGTGACCGAAGGTTGGATGCGACTGAACAAATAATAATCATCCCTGTTCCTAAATTTGCTCCATGTACTCCTGTCTGGGAACATATCATTTTTGCAAACTGTTCACATGGACATCCAAGGCAGAATTAGGAAGGGCAATATGGGCAGGAAGAAGGTAAGTCCATGATAAAATCCATGGACAGATCAATCCATGGTCTCTCCGGTATCGATAGAGGCATCGACAGATGCAGACGCAAAACAAAAAACATCACGTCTTGAAGATGGCCACCAAAAAGCTTGACTTAATAATTTAAGAGAATTATTGATGCCAGGATGACCTGCCAGAACAGAGCTATGCAAAGTACCTGAAACCTCAAATGCAGGGGAACGAAAAGTTTATTCTTAGGCAAGCCAGCAGTCACCAAATCTTGTGCCTTATGGGTCTGCTCCTCAAGATCCAGGAACACCGTGAACTCCACCACCCCATCCGACGGAATAAGTGCAGGGGGTTCATCAGAGACCACCAAAACAAAACTCCTAAACAGAGCATCCACCCTGATATTACGACTGCCTGGTCGGTATGTGACCACAAAATCAAACCGAGCAAAAAACAACGACCACCGAGCTTGTCTAGTGTTAAGTCTTTTCACTGATTCTAAATAAATCAAATTATTGCAATCGGTGATAACTGTCACCTTATGTTGCACCCACTCCAGAAGTTGTCACCATTCCTTGAAAGCCCACTTAATGGTAAACAATAGAGATGAGCGAACGTACTCGGATAAGCACTACTCGTCCGAGTAATGTGCTTTATCTGAGTATCGCTGTACTCGGGGCTAAAGATTCGGGGAGCGCCGCGGAGCGGGGAGCTGCAGGGGAGAGCGGGAAGAAACAGAGGGGAGATCTTTCTCTCCTTCTCTCCCGCCCGCTCTCCCCTGCTCCCCGCCGCAACTCACCTGTCAGCAGCGGCGCTCCCCGAATCTTTAGCCCCGAGTACAGCGGTACTCGGATAAAGCACATTACTCGGACGAGTAGTGCTTATCCGAGTACGTTCGCTCATCTCTAGTAAACAACTCTCTGTCCCAAACGTCATAGTTCTGTTCAGTAGAGGTAAACGTCTGTGAAAAAAATGCACACAGATGAAGATCCTTTAATTCACCAGCGCTTTGAGACAGAACAGCCCCCACCCCTACCTCTAAAGCATCCACCTCAACAACAAAAGGCTTGGACAAGTCTGGCTGTACAAGAATGGGGGCCGACGCAAAACACCTCTTCAATATCTCAAATACATGAATTGCTTTAAGAGTCCATTCAGTAGTAAAAGATCCTTTTTTCGTCATATCAGTCACAGGTTTGACTCTCTCTGAAAACCCGCGTATAAACTCATGATAGTAATTCATGAACCCAAAAAATCTTTGAAGGGCCTTCAAATTCTTAGGCTGAACCCAGTCCAAAACAGCTTAGACCTTCCCTGAGTCCATCTTAAATCCCTCTAGGGTTATAATATCTCTTGTACAACGAAAGTACATTTCTCTCTCTTGGCAAATAGGTCATTTTCACAGAGAGCTTGCAACACCTGTCGACCGTGCAGAATATGACAACCATAATCAGTGGAAAAAATAAGAATGTCATCCAAATAAACCAACACAGAATGTTCAATTAACTTCTGGAGTACCTCATTTATGAAAGCCTGAAAAATTGCGGGGGCATTGGTCAAACCGAAAGGAATCACAAGATTTTCAAAATGACCCTCGGGAGTATTGAAAGCTGTCTTCCGCTCATCCCCCTCTCTGACCGATATTAAATTGTATGCCCCCTGCAAGTCCAGCTTAGAAAACCAGTGGGCACCTATTAACTGGCTAAACAAATCAGGAATGAGTGGTAAAGGATAAGGATTATGCTTAGTGATCTTGTTCAGTTCCCTAAAATCCAGACATGGTCACAGACCCCATCTTTCTTCTTAACAAAAAGAAAATCGTCAGCTACTGGCGAATTGGATGGGCGTATGTGTTTCTTTCTCAAACTGATATACTCCTTGAGAGCTTGGGTAGCTTGCAACCTGGAATGAGGTCAATAGTGCAATCCCCCTGCCTATGAGCTGGTAACTTATCTACTCCCTCCTTAGAAAAAAACGTTAGCAAAATCCTTGATGTACTCCAGTAACTCCTTGGTTTGTACTGCAGAGACATTGACTGACATGCAGTTCAGTCTACAAGAAGGATTCCACTGAACCCCTTCTCCTTTATCCCAGTCTACCACTGGTTTGTGCAACTTCAGCCATGGCAAACCCAACACTACCTGTGTAGGAAGTGATTCCTTGACAAACAACATTATTTTCTTAAGACAAACGTCTGAAACAAAAGTTTTTAAGCACCTCTGGAACAGTGGGGCGGAATCAATGGCTGACACAGGCATCGGGCAATCCAAGGGTCTAATATCAAGTTTCAGCCATTTGGCTACCTTATAATGAATTAAATTGACTTCCGCTCCACTGTCCAAAAGGACTGTTATCGGGCAACTATGCCCACTAATAAGGATCTCTGCAGGAAGGACTAACCTGGAGGATGATATCCGGGTGACTTACGGACCCAACAGGAACTTTCTTTGAGCTTTCAGGCCAAGCAAGCAAGTTCTCCTGACTGAGACCCTCGGAAAGGACAAACCTGTATGAAGTGTCCTTCACGGCCGCAGAAAAAACAGCGACCCCTGCTCCCCTGCTTCACACTTTTCACTGCTCCACTAGACAAAGAACCTAATTGCATGGGTTCATGACACTCCACGGGCTCTATGGATGCAGCAAAGGACAGTTCATTTGCCCGCTTTCTCCTCCGCTGACCAGTCCGTATGACTTGAATTTAATGAATGGTTAAGTGCTGCCTGTAATTGGCTGAGCACTGTCACCAATCACAGGCAGCGCTCAGCTGTCATTCAATGAATGGCTGAGCGCTGCCTGTGATTGGCTGAGCACTCAGCCAATCAGATACAGTCCTTTCAGCAGGTGGGAATTTTAAAATTCACGCCTGCTGAAAGAGATGCAGAGCAGTGCAGGGAGAAGACGCGGTTGGACGTGCCTGAGTCCTGGTAGCTGAGGAGAGGTGAGTGTATTTTTTTCCATTTTTAACACATTCTAGGGATGATTTTCAGGGAAGGGCTTATATTTAAAGCCCTACCCAAAAATCCCTGTAGGGTTTGCCAGCATCCCATTGCTTTCAAGGGGGCTACAGAAAAGTCAATCCCATTGAAAGCAATGGGAAAACATTGCGATCCTCTGCCACAGCTGTCACAGCTGTGACAGCCATGGCAGGGGAATTCTTCAGCCCTGCTGGGAGTCCCCTTGCCACTGAACACTGTGACACTGCTGTGACAGCTGTGGCAGGGGATTCTTTACTCCCCGCGGGGAGTTCCCTTGTCACTGAACACTGTGACAGTGCTCTCACAGTGTTCAGTGGCAGGGGGACTCCCCGCTGGGGAATATTGACACGCATCACGGACCTATGGTGCACACATGTCCTATGTTTTGCAGGTATGTGCATTTGCACGCCCGTAAAACACGGACATGTGAACACCCCATAGGGAACCAATGGTTCTAATAGACGCATGGTTTTGTGCGCACATATGTACGCACATACAAACGCTCGTCTGAAAACTCATAAGTGGGTAAAGATGCTTAACCATGTAGCCAATTACTTATGAAGTCAATGGAGGGCTTCCGACCCGCAGCCCATACGTAATTTACATTGCATATGAGCTGCGGGTACCCACATCATTGCTGATACAACCTTTTCAAAACACTCAAATTGAACTTTGTATGACCAACGGCGAGCCGTCGCAGGTACCTGCATCACAGTAAATTCAGGTACACAGGGTCATCAGCCAGGCTCACAGTTGGAATGCACTGCAGGCTTCCTGCATGTGCAATCCGGTCCGCCCGTGTGATCCCGGTTTTATACAGTAAGCTGGGATTCGGAGCACTGTTTCAGAAAAAGAGAGCTCCAAATGCTCCAAAGACTTATTAAGAATTTAGTGAGCACAGACTGTTGGATCTTAAAAGCAACTAAAGATAAAATAAGTAGGTGCTTATATTTTATTGGGTATACCTCTCACCAACTCTGTCCTTGTGCAAAATGTGACAGTACTTTCTATTACTTGTTTCATGTTTCTTTATTGTACATTAACAGGTAAAATAATAATGCAGATGTGGTTTCTTTGGGTATGGGCTCCCACACACTTGTGTTCACGTTTTTTGTTAACGCGATTGTCAATGGGACTTTCTATTGTAAAAAATACAACTGCGTTTTTGGTGCATTGAGTTGCGTTTTTAACATTAGAAAATCCCATTGACAATCGCGTCAACAAAAAACGCAATCGCAAGTGAAAAGGAGCCCTTAGGGTGCCTTTCCACTAACCTTTTTTTATCGCTGCGGTTTTTTTTCACGCGATTGTCAATGAGACATTTTAATGTTAAAAACACATTGCACAAAATCGCAAAGCACCAACTTCCAATTTCTGTGCGATGCATTTTTAACATTAGAAAGTCCCATTGACAATCGCGTTAAAAAAAACGCAGCGATAAAAAAAGGCTAGTGGAAAGGCACCCTAAGACTTACTTACACTGTCATTTTATATGCCAGTCTAAGCAAAGGCTGCTTTGACATGAAGAGTGCCAAATGTATTAAGCTTACTTTTGTTTATTTTAGGTTATTTTTGGGTTGCCCAAATGTGAAATCTATGCCAGCTTGCAGCTGGCATAAATTTGAGCTATAGTTTATCCATTTAAAAAGCGTTGGGGCTGGTAAGAATGCAAAAAGACTCACATTTTGGTAAACAAGATGTGCTCTACAATGTAGAAATATTCCTGCAAGAAGCCTGGCATAAAGCTTGCACAATTGTTGAAAAGAAAGTTTTTGAAAATCTGGGGTTGTAATACTATTCAGGGTGACCTCTCATTTTTAAGGCACTATAAACTTTGTTAATTCTTGGCCTCCTGCTCACTGTGTCATCTGTACAATTAATGTTATGTCTTTGTATGGGACATTAACCAGCAATCTTGCTTGGTGACAGCTGTTAGTTGCAGTGTAACTATGTTTATCAGTTTCTTTTCTATGACTTTGACTCTCCAGTTTACTGTACTTTGCAATACTGAAAAGTATAACATTCTTCAGTAATTCTTAACTATTTTTTGGTGTAAAGGTTCACCTGAATTTATTAACTGTGATTGGGATAATAAAGGGAAAAGTGAAACCATTGTGTTGAACATGCAATCCAATCTATGAGCAGCATGCTATAAAGCAGGACAGACTGACAGAAGAAAAAATATATATGCAAATAAGGAAGATGGAACAATACCGCTGCAACGCCACATTGGCAGTATTCCTTCAAATCAATATATAACTTTTTAACAAGTCTGTAAAACAATGATTGGAAATAAGAAACCAGGCCAGTAAACCATACACAGATAGCTGTTTCGGGGTGTTTTCCCCTTATCAGTGTGCAGTAGGTTTCTGGCTTGGCTGGTGAGAGGCCTGTGACGTAGGTCAAGAGGGGTGTTGTCTCTCCTTAAGGAGAGCACCTAAAAAGTGTGTGGAGACACCTAGAGGGTGAGTGGGCTGGGGGATGGTATTGCCTCTCCCCAAGGAGAGCACCCAGAAGGGGTATGAGATGATACCTGAAAAGCGAGTTAGGAGACTTATAAGGCCATGTACGCTCATCCGGGTGTTTTATGCAAATAAGGTAGATGGAACAATACCTCTGCAGCGCCACCCATTGGATGTCAGTATTCCTTCAAATCAATGTACAACTTTTTAACAAGTCTGTAAAACTATGATTGGGAATAGGAAACCAAGCCAGAATACCATACACAGACAGCTGTTTCGGGGTGTTTGTCCCTCATCAGTGTGCAGTAGGTTTCTGGCTTGGCTAGTGAGAGGTATATGTAATACACACATATACATATATCAGTCTGTGTGTATTCCATATATATTTCTTCTTTTTTTTCTTCTTTCAAGCTGTTCAGTTTGTCCTGTTTATATATATATATATATATATATATATATATATATATATACTGTATATATATATATATATATAAAACATTTATTCCCATAAATGCAAATACAATTTCAAAACAAAAGAATAAAGAAATCCACAACGTTTGTGTTAATCCTTTAAAGAAAGTACTGAAAAAAAAAAACATTTTTGGCTGTTCAGAAAATAGCGTTTTATTATTTTGACCCTTGCCAGTTCCCACCTGTCCCTTTCAATTTATGATTCAATTGCTCAGAGTGAGCTGCTTACATTTCCTACTTGTTGGGTCTGTTTTCTTTTCTATTACTCTCCTACACTTATAAGTAAATTATTTGCTATGTAGAAATATCAAGTCTATCAAAAACAGTGAGTTATCAGGTTTATGATGTTGGGCTGCTATTTTTTTTAACACTACTGTACATATTTGTGGAAATAGATTTAGTAGAAAAAGTAATTTTTGCAACTCAACTTTGCTTAGTGTGGGCTAAGGACTCCAGCAAGCGGTCATACTTGATTAATATGTTTCACAGCTATCTCAGTATGCACAATTATGCAGTAAAAGCTGTCAATCACCGAATAGGCAAAGAAAACTAATTATTAAAAAACATTAGCTCTCCAGGTGGGTAGCAGAAAGGCAAAAAGGAAAGTTACTTAAGTTAGGGGTTCGTGGGGAACAGCAAACCTCCTCAGATATCCCCAGATATCCAAGTTTGCTTTGATAATTATCACACAGTGGTCCAAGTGGTTACCTCCAGTTTATTCCATGACACAGGATAGGGTCGTACAGCGAAGTGCAACACACTTCAGAGGGTATATAAGCTAATTTGACTCCTTTTTCAAGCACACTTCATGAGACATGATACCAATAAGCAAGGGTGTTTACGGTTGTACATGAGTCTATGCCCATGACCGACATGGCATACATATTTTTGCCCGCACACACAAAGTGCACATGGCCGGCAGCACATAACCACTGGAAGCATTCACACACAGTTCGCACACTGGAAGTGACAGGTTACTGAGCTTCCGCATATCCGTGAGCATGCTCTATTTAATGTGCACGCTCAATCGTAAAAGTGTCTGTGTCCCCAGGGTGATGGTCTCTCTGGCAGTGCAGCAAGCTGCTTGAGATTTCTCTCCGCTGTCATCTCCCTGCTCGGCTTTGAATTCCCCCGCCGTCAGTGCTGTGTAAGTAAGCTCTGTGATTGGATCAAGCGCCAGCCAATCACAGCTGGTGCTCGATCATTCACAGCTATTCAGTGAATGACATGACTGAATGACTATGATTGGTTTATCGAGCGCTGGCTGTGATTGGCTGGTGCTCGACCCAATCCCAGTGCTTGCTTACACAGTGCTGATAGCGAGGGATTTCAAAGCAGAGGAGGGAGTGACAGTGGGGAGAATTCTCAAGCAGCTTGCCACACCGCCAGGGGGACCATAACACTGGGGACACAGATGCCAGCTGGCAGGTGAGTATTGCTTTTTTTTAACCTAGTATATACTCAAGTATAGCTCAGCTTATACTCGAGTCAATAAGTTTTACCAGTTTATTGTGGTAAAACTTATTGACTCGGCTTATATACTTGGGTTGGCTAATTCTCGAGTATATACGGTAATAAATCATATCACATATAATAATTATACATGTAGAAGTCATAAAATAAATCTGAAAGGGAATATAGAAAATCATAAAATTATATAAAAAAATTAACAGGAATTATTTTTAAAAAGTTAAATAAAATTAATAAACAATACTTAAAATGTGTAAAATCCAACAAACATTGTTTAAACATTACAAATGGCTTTTTGAACCACAGTGTCTCTCGACACTTTCTAAATTATTACAATAAAGATGCCTCCTTGATGCACTTGACCCCATTAAAAAAAATACCTTATGGCGAATTCACTAGATTATGCACTAAAGAAATGTCATAGATCTTTCGTCTGGACAGATTGTCTCCTAAGGCCGTAAATGAAATACTTGAGCATATATAACCCTTAGCTCTACATTCCTCATGTATTCTCTCTTGCCCTTTCTATGGCCTTACCCCCCTCTTCTTCATGCTTTTATTTATTTTCTCAGTTTTTATGTCTTTCGTGATTTTTATTTTTAGTAGCAGAAGCTGTAAATATGGCCTTGTCTACAGACTCCATGCCTTAATAGGTCAGAGCTACTTTGGCTTCATGATTGGAGCTTATACAATAAAAATGATCTTTATTTATATAGCGCCAACATATTCACTTACAAAACAGGGGGAACAGAAACAAAACCACAGTAACATCAAGTCGATTAAGACATCAGTTGATGAAGACATTAGGGGTGAGGGTCCTGCTCCA